>NC_133933.1:24761550-25067118 GCF_031877795.1 Strix aluco
CACACCTTCTCTGGTCTCACTGGGAGTGGAGGAACACGACAGGGACACCAGGACCCCTACCCTGCCACCTTCTCAGAAATAGTTTTCTGTGCTTCACAGCATGCCAGAAAAAGCCAGGGCAGCAAGAAAGTCTAGGGTAGCTGAGAAAATGAGGACTTCAGTTCTAACTTTATAAGGCTTTTCATCTTCCTCCTCAAAAGAGCCATTCCCCAAGACTTATCACCATTATTTCTACCTCTCTGAGCAAAAGCAGAAATTATAACAGCATAAGGCATACACCCATACCAAGGAAAGCCTCAAAGAAATAGATACAAAGTAGATCTGAGTGTTCTCAGTCTCATTTTTCCCTGCATCTACACTTTCTTGGGAGAAGAGGTTCTTAAAGCTTTTTTCTCCCCAACTTGTTCTCTCCTAATTTTGCTTATTTTATACATAGGTATCTAAGGCTAGGAGGAACCTTCCAGGCCAGCGAGTCAAGCCTCTTCCCACAAAATGCAAAATAATTTATAAAATAATTAGGTTGAAGATGAGCTTGAGAAAGTTTTGGTCATAGTTGTTCTAGAGGCTAAGGCTTTTAGACTCTCTTTTTTATTTGCCCATCAGCAACATTTTCCTGTTTCCAGTTTAAACATCTCACAACCCTTTTATTTTAATTTATCTTCTCCTGCAAAGGAAATCTTACCTTTCAAGCAAGAGCTCTTGGCTCAAACAGCTTTTCTGCAAAGTAGTATTTAACCTACCTCACACTTCCTCTTCAAACATCACTTGTGTAGGATGAACAGGACACATTTTTTTAACCTCTTCTCATAAGAAATGCAGGTGGATTGATAGAAGCAGACAATCCAGTCATTTTCTACCCCTTTCCAGCTTGAATGCTCTCTCCTGAATGTAGCAGCTAAGATAACACAGAGCAATCCTGGGGTAAGGCTCAAGCAGCACCTGATGTAATAATACTAGGTTTTCTCTCCTCATTGGAAATGCCTGGGCTGGCACACTGGGTAGATCATGCTTTTGTGCCCATAATCCAATCAGCCAGCTGAGGTGGTTACAGGTCATCACACCAGGGGCACTTCTTTACTGGTGTTTCTCAAGTCACCTCTTGCCTAACTGGGAGCAGCTGTTTCTTGCTCAGCTCATAGGAGGCACCTGGGTACCTCCCCATGGGGTACAGGCAGCAGAGAGCACGCAGCACCAGGCAAGCCCCCTTATCCTACCTTTACAGTTATATTCATCATAGCACTAAATCATAAATCCCAAGTCAATATAAAGAGTTAACTGCTGCTCTAAGACATTCAATCATGCTACAGATTAAACTCTTTCCTTGGCTTTTCTGTTAGCTTATTTCCACTGAAGCAAGAGCTGTTATGCCAATCCCTTCTGCAGAATATGCACCTGCGCAAAGAAACTATGTTTTAGCACAGATAATCCACAGGGAACCAGGAAAATGTTAGTACCTTCAGAGCAGTTTTGTTTTCCTAGACTTTCTGCACACCTCAGAAATAACACAGAATCACAAAAGTTCCTCCTGCTGTTTGCAGTATGCAAATACTGTAAGAAATCCATGAGTCACTGAGTTTCTCAAGGGCACCACCTTTGGTGTGATAGAGGCTTCTACTTACCTAACCTCCAATCCACAACAAGCAGTAACCAAGCCAGCAAACAGCTCCAGCTGCCAGACACGCAGCCTTCAGGGAGGGCTGGGCACACCCATCCTTTCCAGGATAAGGAGTGGGCCAGAGAAAGGACGCACATCCTTGCAGAGTTCCCAGGAGACTTCAGCTTCCATTAGACTCATGGGCAAATGTGTAGCAACAGCCCTAAGTTCAAATTCAGACCTTCAAAGAAAGGGCTAAGAAGGAATAGCCACCCAAATGTTCCCTCTATCCATCAAATCTTCTCCAAAAGATAAGAATGAAAGTCCCACCACCCTTCTATCAATCCAGAGCTTTTGCTCTTTTCTAAGGAAACCTTCTAAGTCCTTGCCTCTCCCAGGCATGGAGGCTCAGGTCTAGTTAAAGTACTGCAGGTCATTAACTCTATACTGCCCAGCCAGGCTTTGCAACCCACGTACCCCAAATGCCTTCACTCTCTGGTTATGTTCTTGGTCTCCTGAGAGCATTAACAAGCCCTCAGGAGATAAAGCAACTGCTTTCACAGCTTCATTTAAAAAATCAAAATAGCAGGGCCCAAACTAGACCATTGAGATTACCACCATGATCAGCCTCACGATCCCCAAGATACCTACGCGGCCTGAGTGAGTGGGAAATGAGCAAAACAGATAAATAACAAAATAAGACTGGATTGCTGAACCAATACTGAGTCTAGCAGGACCTTGCAAAGCACTTAATACTGGCATTTTGGTCTAGGTGGGAGCGTGACATAATGGTGTAAGGATCAGCTTGGCAAACCCTTAATTATTAATGAACTTTCCTGCCTTGTAACAGTATGTGTTTTTAGGTGATTGCTGGCTCCTAGCTGCCATTGCATCTCTCACTTTGAATCCGGACATTCTGTACCGTGTTGTTCCCAAGGCTCAGAGTTTCCAGAAGGACTATGCTGGGATCTTTCATTTCCAGGTACCTATATGATCAGGGTATTAAAAATAAAAGAGGAAAATGCTAGTATTTAGCTATAAGCAGATTTTTGGTGTTTGGCACAGGATAAATATTCAAGAATTACAGTGTGTTAGTGAAATTGGTTGAGGAGAAGGGAAGAAGAACAGGGTTAAGTAATGTTAAATGACACCTGCTCACTGGCAAGGTTCTGCTGTCTTACAGCTGATAGGACTCTGGTGAGTTATACAGGGTTTGTAAACTGAGCCAAACCATCACGCCATGTGGGTCAAGCCAAGCTCTATTGCTTCTGACTGTTGATAGTGAATTCAGGCTGATGCAGTTCCTCTTCCTTCCATTCCCTCCTTGAGGCTTTGCCTGGATTTCCTTGCCTGCAGTGTGTTGGGACTGAGCCAACCTGCTTTGACTTAGAGGTTAGGGTCAGGTGTGAGCAGTATGGATTCACTCTGCAAAGCTAAAGGCAGTGTTTTGGTCAGGACATACCTATACTTTCCACCAGCTCGTCTCAACAGAGGGGTTATTGTGTGAATTATATTCTTTCCTTTTAGGACTGCATCAGATTCTGGAGTAAATGTTTTTAGTGTTCAGGCAAAAACTAGCATTAGCAATATTTCACACATTTCCCAGTATTTTTAGATGGGATTAGCACTATTGAGTACTTTCATTTTGGGTGACCTCTCCTTGAATCATTTTTACAGGGGCATTGTTGGGGTTTTTTTCAGTGGATTGGATCTTGAAAGAGTAGACAAGAAAAGGTACTTTAGAGTATCGTGTCTACACGTTAGCTTTCTGGACTTCCACCATGTAATTTTTGCATGGAGTGCACACAGTGTTCCAGATATTACGTGCAACAAGTTGCCATTAATATTACCTACCAGCAAAATTTAATACAGCATTAAGAAACCTGCTTGGCACTTCACAGAGCTGGAAAGAATTTTCCTCTATTACAAGGGAGAGGAGTCCAGCGTGGAATGAAACCTTACAGTGACTTATCCAGGGGGAACTGATGACAGGTGAAGGGGTAGGAAGGTGGTAGTGTGTATCTGCTATGTGCATACCAACTCTCATCATCTTTCCCTTTCTTCTTTTCATCAGTTCTGGCAGTACGGGGAGTGGGTAGACGTCGTGGTGGATGACAGGCTGCCCACCAGGAATGGGGAGCTGCTCTTCGTACACTCGGAGGAACGCAATGAGTTCTGGAGCGCACTGCTGGAGAAGGCCTATGCTAAGTACGGTGGCTAAGCAGGAGGCACTGTTCCTGGGTGTGCAGAAGTTGACTACCAAGGCAGTTGTGGCGTTAGACACAATGCACTTCACTCAAATCCAGCGTCTGTTTCACCTGTTGTTTACAGTTTCCCCTAGGTCCATAAAGGGTATTGCCAGTTATCTGTTTCAAGTGGCTTTACTTCTGGTGCTCCAGCTCACACTGATGATCACACAGACTCAGAGATAGTAAACTATAAACCCTTTTTTCTGCAGTGACAATGCTTACAGGTAGAGATGGCCCCTTATATAGCTCTTGTCATCTCTCCCACAGGTTGAACGGCTCTTATGAAGCTCTCACAGGAGGGTCCACTATGGAAGGCTTTGAGGATTTTACTGGAGGCATCTCTGAGTCCTATGAGCTGCGGAGGGCTCCTTCGGACCTGTACCAAATCATCCAGAAGGCTCTCAGAGCTGGATCGCTGCTTGGCTGTTCTATTGATGTAAGAGACTGCTGCCACTTTACTCTCCTTTCTCCTCTTCTCAGGGCTCTGGTCCATACTGTAACAAAAGCTCAGACAGAAGTTAGACACAGGTAGGAAGGTCTGAATTAAAAGCAAACTACAATTAATGGGAGACCTTTATTGATTTCAGTTATAAAAACTTTGGATGAGGTTCTAAATAACCAACTCTCATCATGCCTCCCTTTTTACAAGGCAACCTGTGATGATACTTAGAACCATGAACTGAGGACTGGTCTTCCCAAACTCTGTTTTCATTCTCAGAGTATCTTTTCTCATTCAAATTCTGTGTAATTTCAGCTCCAGACACTTGACTGCCAGAGACAAACTCTTTGAGACACTTTGTTGTAGCCTGTAGTCTGATTCTGGCTTTGGTTTTCAGTCCTAAAGATTATTGGCACCTGTAATACAAACTCTCTTAAGTTACAGATGATGTTTGTACATGTTTTGGAAACTTCATGCCTTTCACATCCCATTTCATTATCTTGTTTGCAATCCTGGTTCTTAGCATATGGGATTACCCGAGTTCAAATTTGGATATGCTGGATCTCAACCAAGGCAGGCTAAGGCTTAGTTCAAATGAACATGTCTTTGCAGGTGACTGGGTCTGTTACCTGAGCTGGGAATTGGATTTAGATTTAGATTTCATTGTACATTCTTGAATTTCTGCTGTGCCAGGACTGCATATTTAGGGGCATGAAACTGTGGAGGTGAACTTTTGCTGTGGATCTCACCTTTATTTAATATATTTTGCATCAAGAATATTGATATTCATTGTGCTTACCACTTCGGATATCTTCCTCCATATTAATTTGCTCATGAAAGCTGAGTTCATGTGCAATATATAGTCCTAAATGTGTATACTTTTATCACCCCAGATAACTACTGCAGCTGAAATAGAAGCAGTGACAAGTCTGCAGCTGGTAAAGGGGCATGCTTACTCTGTCACTGGAGCAGAAGAGGTAAGCCAGCCTGTCCAGGACCATCATACAAACCAGTCTGGGGTTGCAATACTGCAGTGTCTTCAGCTTTCTGATGTCTTTCTATGACTGACCAAATAAAAATGTTGCTAACCTATGCATCCTCTTACAGAAAAAAGAAAGCACTTGTAGTCCTCAGTGAGGTGGGAAGCTCTATACTGCTGTTTATATATAGTATACCGTGCAGTCTGCAACTTGTATTGTACCAACAGACTAGAATACAAAATGTAAAGGTGGGCCAA
Source organism: Strix aluco (assembly GCF_031877795.1). Lineage (NCBI taxonomy): Eukaryota > Metazoa > Chordata > Aves > Strigiformes > Strigidae > Strix > Strix aluco. The sequence goes on from NC_133933.1 coordinate 24,767,070, forward strand.
GCTGTTACTGAAATGGAGAGTAGGAAAAGGAGAAACAGGAGAGGAGGCAGCTGTTTCCCCACGTGTTCATACTGCATGAGGTGGGAGCATGTACTTTGCCGGTCAGTGCTAATGGGAAAGGAGTAAAAGTCTCTTTCATGAACTCTGCTGTTAGTCTCACCTTGACAGTGAGTCCTAGATAATCCTGCTCTTCTGAAACTGGAATCATTACAGAGGTTTCTGTGCCAGATAACCTCCTTCCAACCTTGCTGTGTTGTGCGACGTCTCTTGCTTTCGAGGATGTAGATATTCTGCTGTTTTGTAGCCAATGTTTTTCCTTGCAGGTTGCTGTCATTATATGAAATGGTGAGTGCTGCAGCTAATGGCTCACTTGGTGGCACAGGATAATGTAAAATAAGGGTGGAAAGCATCTAGGTGTCTTTTACCTATTGCAAATTGTAATGGACTGCATCACTCAAGTACAAATTGTGCTTTATACTGTCTGAAAAGCAATTGCCCTGTGATGATTGGAATAATGGAAGTGCTCAGGCTCTGTTTGTTGTGGATCTTCTAGGTATATTACCGAGGACGGCCAGAGAAACTAGTGAGGCTTAGAAATCCCTGGGGTGAATGCGAATGGACTGGAGCTTGGAGTGATAAGTAGGTTTTTATATGACCCTGCTTCTCTCTCTTCAGTGTATTTTGGTATCTTTTAAAAATTAAATTGGGACTGTGCAGCTATTCCAATCACAAAGCACATTTAGGAAAGATACTAAATCAGTTGGAATAAAACACTATTAATTTATTAGCAAGGTCAGATATTGATCCGCTCTGCACAGCGGTCATCCTTCCCTGCCTCAGGCAGAGCTTTCTAATAAGAGAGAACAGCCCACGTTTTAATTGTGAGCTGCTCAATGCAAGCATATCCATGTCATTTTGCAAGATAACTTTTCTCAGATTGATCCTACTGATGGTGCCAGGACCTTAGTAGAACATGCAAACCAATTCCATTCCTGGGAATTACAGCAGGGATAAACCACTGTGCCTCTGCTTCAACTCAGGTTGCTTGGCTCTAAATCCAACCAGTATTTGGTTTCTACTGGAGAATCTTGAAAAAATGGGGATGTTGACTAAGCTGAGGCCCAGAAGTTTGAAAATCTCTCAGAAACTGTCTGGGCTTCAACTATCTTGGAATCTCAGGAGAATGACAGTGACACCACCTCTTTTATTTTTATATTTAGAATATCATAAATTTTACTTTCATGTGGGCTGCAATATTTTTTTTCATGCAGCACTCTGAGATTTCAGTTTCCTGTCCTGACTGCAGTCCTGGTGCTGATGTTGTAACATACTTAAGGATAGAAAATAGAGATAAACATCAGAATTATTCTTACTCTTATTAGAGCTGCTTTGCTCAGCCACAAGATAAGCTGCCTCAGTCACACACACATGCCATATCCTGATTTTGTTAGACCCCTTTTACTATGGGACAGCCCTGCTGAGGCAGGTGCAGAACTCCATTTTCATGTGGGAGCAGACCAGAGCTGGATCCAACGTGCTGCACATTAACATCAGAATGGAAAGAAGCAATGATATTTTCTGTAGTACATTTTCTAATTCCACCTTCTTGCTTTCTAGTTTTTTCGTGACCCCAACAGTGGAGCTTATATCATTTCCCTAGGGAAACTATCAGGCATCCCAATAGATATTACAGTGGAGAAACTCTGCCCAGCTCGTGTTACCTAATCCAGCCAGTCTGCAATATTTGTACATTCTGGCACCTGGCAGCGATGATTCAATTTAAGGTTTATTTGTTGCAAATACAGTTGCAGTCTGATTCCAGCTCTGTATAGTCAGGTTGCTGTGTGTACTGCCACTGGGAGGGGCAGAAGGTCTAATTGCTGAAGAAATACATACTCCTTTATCAGCTGTAACAAAAGACCCTAACTCTCTGATCTCGTAGAATAAAATACAACTGAACAGCTTGCTTTTGTGCTTTGTCTGCAGTGCTTCTGAATGGAATTATGTTGATCCCAAACAAAAACAGGCTCTGGATAAGAAAGTAGATGATGGAGAGTTTTGGTGAGAATTGTTCATTTAGCTTAACCTTTTGGACATTTTATATGCATGTTTGTTCTTTAAGCAGTCCTTTCAGTTGGATGGAGAGAAACTGTCAGCACCAAGGGGGTTAATAATGGCATGTGTGTGTTGTTAGCCTCTTGTTTATCTCCCTTCCCATTCAAATATTACCTTTTATTAGAGCTTGCATAACTCAGTGCTTATCCAAAATACAGAGACCAGATGGTAATAAAATTAATGAGGTGGCAAGAATGAACCTCAGCTGCTCTACATTTTGAGGTTTGTTTTTTTGCCCAAATGCTACACACTAATGAAAAAGTTTAGATTACCAGCTTGGGAAGAGTCTGTTTACCCAGACCTAATGGAAAGCCCATCCAGTTAGCTGATTATATGGATCAGTACTGAACCCATGTCACTCTGTCCTAGACTGGAAAGATAAATGGCTACCGTCTTCCAGCGCAATCAGCTATATGGGCCATAAGGCACTGAGAAATGAGAACAGACCTCTGCTTGAGGCATGAAGTGATCAAGGTCTGTCACTCATGCAAACCTACTAGGAATGGTAAAAACAAACATCAACGATAGAATTAAAGCAAAACACCAAACTGGGACTGTTCTACAGAGTGATACTTTCATAAAAGCCAACTCTCACTCCCATTAGATGACATCTCCCTGCACATTTTGTTCCACCAGTTTTAGTGAATTTGCTTATGAAGCATGATCCATGAGGGACGGCCCACAGCTGGGGATGACAGAAAATGTTATGACTGAGTCCATAATGCGTAACAACTGTTGAGAACAACTGTCTCCAGGAGATACAGATCATTCAGGGAGTGGGAAATTTTGCTTCCCAAAAACAAGTTCCAAGTTTCAGAGTTCAATTAAATGGGGCTTTGGGCAGCTCTGTAGTACTGATTTTTGCTACCCTGTTGGGAGAGACATACATTTGCAGTTGCATTGACTGTTGCAGGCCGATGGACTAACGCAAGTCTTTTTGTGCACCAGGATGTCATTTTCGGATTTTCAAAGGCAGTTCACCCGCCTTGAGATCTGCAACTTGACTCCGGACACACTGACAAGAAATGAGGTCAATAAATGGGACCTGACCCTGTTTAATGGACAGTGGAGACGGGGTTCAACTGCTGGGGGCTGCCAGAACTACCAAGGTGGAGACCCAGCCAAGTGGACAGTTGGTGAAATACCAAACAAAACAATCAAAAAATAAATGCTTGTGAACTGGAGGGGGCTTTGGTGGGAAGATCTTGAAGACATAGCTCTGTCTATGGAGTTTAGACAGTAAGCAAAAGCTTCACAGTCTAAACAAAGATCTAATTCACACTTATTTCCTTGTTGGGGATTACCAATACACTAAGCAGTTAATTCATGGCTTTTTTTTCTCTGTCTGCTTTTCCTGCTTTTACAGCTTTTGCTACTGACTGGAGTAATCCTCTGAAGGGCTGGGTAGGCCAGGAAAGTGTCACAGTTCAGTGGCAGTGTTGTTTCCCATTCATTTTCGGGTTAGACCTCTGGAGAGGCTGTCTGGCATTTGGTCCTCTTGCAACAATAGCAGCCTCAGCCAAGAACGTTTCCTGAAGATAAATGAGTGGCTGGAATTAACGATATCAGCTCCTCCCTGTTGGTCATTACTCCCCAGGAAATACCTTGGTGCTTTGATTTGCTATGGCTCCAACTGATATTTAGCATAGCTGTGAAAACATAAAACCTTGTAACATAATGGAAAAGACTGGAAAAACTCCAGGCAAAAGTCCTTCCAAAGAGATATTCTCTGTAATTCTAGTGACAGCCATCTTGGGTACAATGACAGCAAAATCTCCTTCTTTTTGTCTCATCTTGGGAATTCTTAGCAACATACTGGACCAATCCCCAGTTCAAAATCCGGTTGGACGAACCAGATTATGACCATGAAGGGAGTTTGGATGAGCCGTGCTGTACTATACTGGTGGGCTTGATGCAGAAGAATCGCAGGAGACAGAAGAAAATGGGAGAAGCTCTGCTTAGTATTGGTTATTCGCTCTATCAGGTAAAGTTTGATCCTGATGAAAGGCTTTATTCCCTGTTCTGTTACGCTGGAAAAAAATTAACAATGTGCTACATCTTGACATTCAGCACTACACTTCAATAAGAACTGGATTTTGCAAGATGATTCAAACCCTTCTCTCATTTCTTCCTGACCCACATAATATGGGAAGATTCAGATAAATTTAGTCTCAGTTTTTGTCCCACTTTAACAGAGAGCAGTGTAAAGCTAGGGGCAATAATTTAGGAACAGTCTCACTGAGAGCCTTCTCTTACAAAATCTGAATGGGGGCAGGCTCAGGGTGCCTGGCAGTTCCAGATAAGTGTTTCTGATTACAGCCTATCGTTAGTGCTCAATAGTCACTTTCTTTTTTTCATTATTTTTCCCTTGCATTTGAAAATTGTTTTGATTCATTGTCTACCATGCTTATTGTTATGGTTCAGTAATTTTTTTTTTTCTGATTCTCCCAGTGTTGCTTCTGTCTCTAAAAATATAATGTAGGGAAAAAATCTACACTGTCACCTCTAATTTCTGTGATGTGAATGGAGAGAAGCAAATATAAAATTTTCCAACCAATATCATATCTGGAGAAAAGCAATTAAATGTCGTATAGATTCTACTGGATGAAGATCATTAACCAGCACAGGTGGGAGCAGATGGGAATGTCTGACTTTTGCTAATATATCTTGTGCAGGATGGTTCAAAACTAGGAAAGGTTTTCCCTAGTGCCTAAGTGTCTGCATACACAAATCGTTCTCACTGAGCACATTTCTGAGTTGCCATCTGCATGGTGCCAAGCACCCTGGCCTATTGGCATCCTGAATTTGCACATTAAGGATGTTTGTCTGCTCATATCACTGAGTACCACCCTGAAGAAGTTAGCAGAGCTTTTCTGCTCTACATCCATTTCATCCCATCTGCCTCCTCTGTGATCTTTTTCATAACAAGGTAGACTTGGTGACTCTTAAATACATGAAGACTTTCTTTTGAAAGACATGGCTGCTAAATCACCTCAGGTAGATATCCAACTATGACTCAAGTTACTTGGGTCACACACTGTCATAAATTTACACCATTGCAGCTGATGCTTGGCTGAGGAGGTCTAGTTAGGACAGCATGGATGGTGACCTAAAGCAGATCTCTGTACAGGAGAAAGTGAAAAGATGTATGCTCAAGTCTACCTGACATGCAGAGCTTTTGTAAGTCATGTAGCTCAAACTGCCTACTGATAATAAGTGTGCCCATCACCGAGTTCCTGGCCTTGTACTATGCTGTTTATAAGGAAGAAGACCTGAGGTCTCAAGGGGCCATCTCAGGCCCCAGATTCATTGTATGGGTGATATTTTCAAAAGCTCTTCTGTGGCTTGGGAGGACACTCTCTTTGGCTCTCACTGGAATCTGTGCTCTCAAGACAACTAATTACTTTTGGAAAAGCTACCTTGTATTTGGAGGTACGAATTAACATAGCAACTTAGTTAATTTAGAAAGGGCCAAATCTTGAAATTTGTTACTTGTTATAATTGCCTTACAACAACTTCATCATCCTCAGGCTGATTGCTAGTGATGGTAGCCTTATATTTTCATCATAATCCAGTAATAGTAGACTGATAGATTTTAGGTCTGCTGTAATAAATTCTCAGTTTGTTTTTGGTTAGCAAAGTGGGGCTAACTTGCTGATTTTTCTGACTGAACATTTAAAGGCTTACCCACATATTTCTAGACAATAGTGTCATTCACACCACCATATCACGAGAAAAGCAATTAAATGTTTTATACAATCCTCTGGATGAAGATTCTGTTTTTCGTTTGGAACAGCTCTAGCACAAGCTAGAACTTCATGTATAACTGATACTACAATATGTGGTTGTAAATGAAAATGAAAAAAAAGTGTCTGAAGGAGGCTTTATCTGTTTGGTTGGTTTTTTTTTTTTCTTTTCTTTTTTCCTACTGATGGATGTAGGTATGTAGCAACCTTTTAACATCAGCTCTTTCTCTTCCTTCCAGATTCCTCAGGAGGTATGTAATCTCTGCTGAAGACTTCTAGCCTCCAGATGGACTACCAGGAAGACTTCTTTCTTACTAGTGACAGCTTTTCTGGAGAGCTTTGTTCTTGCATCACTAGACCAATATCTCAAGTTCTGAATAGCCACTTCCAAGAGACTGGGCACAAGGCTTTATTACAGACATCTGAGTCCTGATCTTGACTTTATTTATACTTGTTGAAATTTGGCTTCCACTAAGTTTGTATAACAGAGGTCAGAATTTGTCTATTTAGAACAGGTGAAGGCTGAACAGGGTCTCTGCACTCTAAAATCGAGAAAATGTAGCTAATGTTTAGAAGAAATGCCAAACTCTGTGGATCCATTCCTTTTATAGTTCTGAGCTGGGGTTCCTGGTAATGAACAAACCCTGCTCAACATTCCCTAATCCTCCCAGATGTCAATACTGAGGTAAAGAGACTTTTAATTCCTGAAGAAAGAGGCCCCAGAGGTGTCTGGCAGTAGGAATAGCCTATATTCATTACTGAGGTCCATCAGCTTGCACTGCCAATTTTCCTTCAGCTTTTCAGCCCTTTTCTTCTCTCTCAGTAAATGAATGTGTGGTCATGTAGCAATTAACTGTGTTATTTTAACAGCTTTGCAGATGCAAAGGGAAAATGAACTTTATATATTGAAAATATATGGATCTGGCTTCTTAATCTTTGCAGTCTCACTTAGTTTAAGATTGAGTGAGGAGGAAGGATGAGGCTGTTGTATAAATACCAAATCCAGTCTTATCTTCAGAACTCAAGAGGAAAAATATTTTTCTAGAGTTTACAACAGAAAAACTGAATGATTATAAAATGTTTGGTAACATCTTTGTATGCTCTGATCTCAGACAGCCAGAAACCTTGTCTGAATGCAATGTTCCCCAGCCTGTGTCAACGACAACGACACTTTTGTGGATCATTGAATCACACTTTCTGAAAGACACCCCTGTGGAACAAAGGTCATGAGTAGGAGGTTTATAGCAGAAGTGTTATTCTTACACTACTGTTTCTTCTTACATCAGTGTTTTGTTTTATGAGCTATGCAATGTCTCACTTGCTCAAGAGTATATTGGTATTAAGGAAAAGTTAGGTACTAGTGTCCACATAATCCAAAGGAATATTCTTAGTATTACTAATAGAAGTTGGGTAGATCATCTAATGTGAGCCCAAAAGTCTCACCCTTGTGACTACTACTTTGTCCTGTTTACTATCCTTTTCTGTCTGTTTAAAGAAATCAGAGACTAGAACTCCTATGCAATTAGGAGATTTATCCCATACCATAAGTTGCTCAAAAATATTCTGAAATTTAGATTTGTCCATAAGCAGCCTGTAAAAGCAAAAACTGCTCAATACATGGACAACTTAAGTACTACAGGTACTAGTTTGACCAGATATGAGCACACATTAAGATCTTTTTATTTATTTCATATCACAGATTGTAAAGAGGCATGTGAAAAGATAATCTTTATAGAGAAAGATCCTTGCCCCTTCTAATTATCTGCCTGACTGTTTCCCATGACAGAACCCTGATAGTTATCTTTTATGCCATGACTCGGGGATTTATTATTTTGTGTTAAGAAAAATGTGAGATGGCTTTAAAGTACTGAAATTGAAATAGAGTGGCTGGCTTACCAGTGAATTGTCAAATGGTTTCTAACAAAAAAACATTTCCCATAGCTGGAAAATAACACCGATGTTCATGTGAACCGTGCTTTCTTCGCAAGGAACAAACCAGCAGCCCGGTCTGATCCTTATGTCAACCTGCGTGAAGTCTCCAGGCGCATGAAGTTGCCCCGGGGAGAGTACCTTATTGTGCCGTCCACTTTTGAGCCTTACAAAAATGGAGAGTTCTGCCTGCGAGTTTTTTCTGAGAAACAGGCTAAAACACAGTGCGTATCTTTTCTGTAAAGCCTCCTCTTCTGCTGATGAGGCACATAAAGGAAAAGGTCAGGTGTTGCACCCACATCCTGTGCTCTATCTTTTCCCTTAAACAGCAAAATAGGCCCATTTCTAGGACCAATTTTCTTACGTAGTCTACCATATGTGACACACACATTCATGGTAGAGAGTCATGGCTCTTCAGATGGCCTCCACCAAGCACTCAGGTGGTAACCAGATCACTCATATCTGTGAGGTAGAAGTTCCCACAATTAAGGAATGAAGGATTTTGGAGTACGACGATAAGGAGATGATTTTAAAAAGGGTTATATTAATAGCAGCCATTGAATGAAAAAACAGGAGTGTGGATACAAGACAAGAACAGCAAGGCTGTATTTCCTGAGGAAAATATCTTCAAAGAGTGGGACAAATAGAGGTGGGATGGGGAGCATGGGAAGCAGGAAACCTGGGGGCTTGTTCTGTGCATTTGTTAAGACCTTATATTGAAACAGCTTGTTTTGCTAATTATTTTAAAGGCAAATGGTAGACTCATAATTTCTGGTTGTTTGGGGTTTTTTTTCTTTTTTTTTTTTCTTAGGATGATTGGTGGTGTGGTGTCTGCAAAACCATATGAGGTAAATGTCTTAACTGGGCAGATCGGGTTTTTTTTTTTTCCTAGGAGACTTTTCCTTCAGAATGTGGGGGCAAAACAGGGTCAAGATTTTTATTTCTCCCATGAGCTGAGATCACAGTATATGTTTGTGCTCAGGAGACATATTTTTTGGTTGTGGGGATTCTTTACATATCTCCATGTCTTAGTTTCACGTGCGTTTTCATGTACCTGGGCCCATGTGGCACAGAAGCTGCACCCTTGTAGACTGGGCTGGAACATATTATATTGTCCTTCCATCTAGCACAGGTAGGAGAAGGCGGGGAGGGCACAGAATGATCCCTTCCAGAGAAACAAATAATCTTTCTAAAACCTGAGAAAAATTGCAAAAGCAGACTTCCAAGGAACTGCTGAATTGCTATGGCAAGGTGCAGCAACATTTTCACTGCAGCTATTTTATAAAACTATATTGGTAGCAGAAGAAAACTTTTTCATCAGTCTTAAAAAGTATTTACTCCCAAATGAAGCCAATTCCTGGCTGGTCGTGATTTAAGTAATGCCTCTGTTTTGCCATTGCTGCAGAGCAAGTGCTCGTTTTCTGTTACTGTAAATAGTACCCTGTAAAGCTGCTTTACGATATCCACAGCTAGCTTTCTAGAACCACCTTGTAAACCACACTCTTGGTCATCTCTTTCCTCTAGCCTCATGTCAATAACAAAGATATAGATGATGAGTTCAAGACTCTGTTTCAAAAACTCTCTGGAGAGGTAAGTGGATTAAAGTGAAAAGAAAAAGACTGGGGCCTCTCTGTTATGATTATGCAAATATTTGACTTGTCGATTCCTTTTACTGTCTGGTCCTCAAAAAACCAAGCAGTTCTCCCCTTTTATTAACTCACAGTTTCAGTTCAATTTATTTTACAACAGAGCAGTTTTACTACATTTTTCCTCTTATTGGTGCAAAATGTGATTTATTCCCTCAGTAATGCAGGGCATGGAATAACTTTGGAAATAGGGGTGATGGGAGTGAGGACTGTAAAAATATTATCCTACAGTGAAATAAATTACCTGTGGAGTTAACGTGTAATTCTGACAATTGCCTAGTTGGCCAGTTCCTTCCTTTTTGTTCAGAAGCCCCAGGAATTGAAAAACTGTTGGCTGAACTTTCTCTCTATTTGTTGTATTTAACAAACCTCAGTATCTACAAAGCCCTGCTGCATTAGCCTGTGGCTGTCATGTCAGATTTTCTCTTAATGAACAGGTGGTCACTGACATTGGAGAGGGAAAACATTATGTTAGTTAGGAAGACCTTTTTGAGTTTTGAGAGGGCAATTTTAGTTTTGTTTGGTTATAGTTTCCGTAAACCTGGAAAATCTCAAATGCTCTCCTGAACTTCTTCAGCTGAGAGAGAAGTCATTCACCCAATTCAGCCAAACCTGTTAAAAAGTTAATATTTATTGGGTCACATCACCATGGCCCGTAACAAAACACTTACTTCCCATTTAAAAGGCTAGAAATATTCATGGTTTCTGAGGATCTTCTCTATGTGATGTCTGATGGTAAAGTGTTAGAAAATATTTAAAGGTTTACATGCCTTAGGTATGGAAGGAAAATAGTCTCTGAATGTCTGACAGGAAATGAATATAGCTTGTTTCAAATAATTTTTGTGTTAACAGCTAAAATATGTTTTGTTTTCTGTCCAGGACTGTGAAGTGACTGCAATTGAACTTCAAACTATCCTAAACCGGGTTTTGGCAAAGAGTAAGTAATGTTATGTAGTTCCCATTGAATGGAGCTGAGAGGCACATGCTGAAACGGTGACACACAAAGTTGCTCTTAGGTCAGAGGGAATGTCTGTGCCTGGGTCCATCAGCACACAGACAGGATCTGTGCTAACAAAACCCACTCTATCAGCAAAGGGTGATGAAAAACTGAGTTTGTGTCTTCCCTCAGCTGAGTTTCTCCTGGCTTGCTGAACCTCTAATATGGAGGGGAAAAAATACCACTTGGTGCTCCCCTTCCAAGTGCTGCCAGCTAATGTTCTGCAGAGGCACTATATTCCCTGAATTTTCTTGGGAGGAACATCATGGAAAGATATTATTATGCTGCTGCATAACTGCTCCAAAACCAGTAACATCCCCTGCTCCTGTGCCAAAAAAGCCATGTTAATCAGCTGAAGGACAATAGTGGAAGAAATGGCAGACCATTTACTTTGCTAATAAGATTTTAAGGTGGCTGACATCTCCAAGGTTGTCTGCAGAAAAATATTTGTCTAAAAATATTTCTGACTTGGATTTTTACTTCCTTTTTGTACAGGAAAGGATATTAAAAGTGATGGATTCAACATTAACACTTGCAGGGAGATGATCAGCCTTTTAGATGTATCCTTTGAATGTCATTTCATCACCTTTAAAGTTTCTGTATCTCCTTTACAAAACTTCCCCATGAGGTGGGCTAAGTTTGCACTTCCATTGTCCAGACACATGGCTGGAGGCATAAAATTCAGTCAAGCAGCTCTATCAGCTCAGGGTGGCAGAAACCTGAACCATTTAATCATCGGCTGCTTCTCTAACCTGCTCTGCATCTCTCATCACTTAATCTTTCCCCTAAAAATAGCAGGGAGAAGAAGCAGGGACCTTCTGCCTGGATGCACCTGTGCAGTTTTGCATGCATACACAGTGTGCTTGGCAGGAGGCAGGTTTTAAACACAACCTCAGCTGCCATCTCTAAGTCAGGTACTGCTTATAGAGCACAGAACTCAAAGCAGCAGAGACAGGCTGGAGAACCTGTTCAGAGTGGGAAGGTTACAGGTACATGCTGTGCCTCCCTCCCTTCTCCATAGCTTGTAGGGCACATGGGAGCTGATAAGCTCTGCCTAGCCAAGGGAAAAGGAGAGGTCAGCACAGCTGCCCAGTACTCCCTTGATGTGCTGGGAAGGTAGCCAGTGCACTGGGAGGGTCATAAGCCATATTGCCAGGATTATACTAATGTTGGTCTCATGAGGTCAGCAGGGATTAGCTGTGGATCTTGTGGATCACTGACTGTTAGAAGTGATGTCTTTGTCCTACACTCCACAGGCTCCCAAACACAACAGGGCAACTCAGTAAGTACAATGTCATGGGGGCCAACTCCCTGTTTCTGCATAATTTTCCATAGGAAGGGATGTTCAAGGCCCTGAAGGACATGGGGGAAGACTGTGTAGTCTGCTATTGATTTTCTCTGTTCACCTGCAGTTCCTGCCTCTGGTTTCTAATACCTGTCTGCTGAGAGGCCAGTCCTTTTTTTCCCTAAGGATTCTAATCTAACTGTACAAAATGCGGGTGGATCTAATTGTGATTGTATATTTAGCAATCCCATACATCATTCCTTGAGAGTGCACATAGCCTAGAAATTCTTGGCATGCCTTTAGCTAACTGATTGTAAAGCTGTGGGCATGTCTGCATGCGATGGAGATGCATTACAAATCAGAACTAATATGGCATTAAGATGACACTGTGATGGGTGATGTGTTTTTATCAGAACTGATTGGTGTCCAGTTTTTCTAAGGATAGAGGAATCCTGATTTTTGAACCATGCCTTAACATCCCCAGACCAATGGGACCGGCACCTTGGGACTTGTAGAATTCAAGACACTTTGGATGAAGATTCAAAAGTATTTGGTAACACAATATTTCTGACTGTCTCCCCTTCCCTCTCATCTCTGAAGTTCAGATCCAGAACTGAGATAGGGTTGAGCCATCACAGGCAGATATACTTGAAACCTTCCGTCTCGTGGCTGGAGTTTGTTCCAGGGCTCACAAACACCTCTGCTTTAAAAGGGCACAAGCAGATCCTCTTTCACCTTGGCCCCACCACTCTCCCTAATATGCGATATCTTATGGAAAGCCACATTAACCCTCTTTCACTGTTGGCAAAGAGAGGGCTCTCTGCTGCCTGCTGTATTAAAGCTCATATGAACATATCTCTGCTATTGCAGTATGTTACATTGCCAGCTGAGCACTAGCAAACACAAGAAACACATATTTTTAGAACCTACAAAAACCTGGCTTTGTGTTTTTTAAATCTTGTAGAAGTGCTGAACTATTTTTCTGGCAGAGGATTTAATATCCCAGGAAGTTCATCCAGAATCAAGGAGTCTAAAGGAAGGTCAAATTTGGACCCTTTTTGTTTGACATCCCTTTCAGGCAAGCCTGCTGCTCCCATACTTGATGCTGGTCAACACAGAACATCCGTCCTGGAGGTTCATGAAGAGGTGTTGGGTTCATGAAGCATCAGCTCTGTCCTAGGGATGGTGTCAGCAGAGAAAGCCCTGAGAGCCAATTCCAGTCTGAGCTGTAGGTCTGGGTGGCATCTATTTCTGGATAATAAACCTGCTGGCAGTAGGAAGCATCTGTCATCATGTCTGAAATATTAAGCAAAATGGACTTTGCCTGTTGCAGTGTTTGCCAAATGATAGGATGTTTTCCTAAATGGCCTGTCTGTCACCATGTAACATGAAGGCAGGCAGCCTGCCAGCCCATGGGAATGTATTTCCCAGTCTGCCTTGCTTGCCAGTAGCTACTTGAAACATTTCCCTTGCTCATTAGTGGTTCAAAGAGTAGGAGATTGGGCTGGTAGGGGCAGCCCCTGTCCCAGGCATCAGAAACCTGAGGCTGTGTCTGCACAGCAGAGTGTTAGTGTGGACACAGCAGAGGTTGGCACGATTGTCCTGGCATTAGTCTAGCTCCACGAGGAGGGAGCAAGGCAGGGCACGGGCTGCAGAGTGGACTAGCAAACGAAGGTTAAACCCTAGAGGAGACCTGATTATTTCATTCTGGCTGCTAACCCCTGGTGAGCCTTGTGTTTCCATGTCTTCACTACTGCTGTTACCCAGCTGTGAAAGCCAAAGCCTGCCTGCCTGTGCTCACACCACCACATTGCTGCGCAGGTACACACTGAAAGGCCATCTCTGCATTCCCTCATTCCCCTCTGTTGCAGGAAATCTATAAGAAAGTGGACAGTGACTACTCCGGTACCATTGACTCCCATGAGATGCGAAATGCCCTCAGAGAGGCAGGTGAGTACGCTGCTCAGGGACACGGTCGGATCACTGAACATCGGAAGAACAGTGGAACATTTTAATGGGTTTGCTTCCCTTCCGTCTGCTAGATCACAGCATTGCCAGTGCCATTCTCCCTTCCTGACAGTCACATACTGCTACATCCTTTTGCTGTTATATACATCAAAACCCATCCTCTGTTCTGCATTATGAACCACTGATATTTTTGTCCATGCTGTGACCATTGCTTATCCATCTGATTATTGCTTGCTCTATTTTTGGCCTCATTATTTCCCAATCTAATTGTCCTCTTTCAGACCTATGTCCAAATCCTCTTTTTCCTTCATTTCCTCCCATCACCTTTCTCTACACTAGAGAAGGTGCAAGCCTGATCAAGGCATGCTCCAACGATATCCTCTCTGATGTGTGCTATTCACTTTTGGGGCAGTGCTTGCCAGCTCAGGGGCATCTAGAGGCGCACTGTTATTTTGATCTGTCTTGTGCTTGGTGGAGTTTATGTGAATGATCCAGAGACAGAAATAGCACTAATATGGGCCTGAATAGAGCCCAATGTGTTATGTGAGCAATTGGCTCTACTGCAATCACTGCTATTCAGCTGCAGCGCCAAGACTCACTAATTAGGAGTTTATCTGGGGAACATAGGACTGGTTATGCTGTGAAACAATGTGAAATATGCAGTCTGAAAAAATGCTGTGGGAGAACTTTATGCCTCTCTTCACCCAGCACAATGGGCTTTGGAAAGGACCCACCGCAGAGGTGGGTGATGGAGCCCAACAGACCTCCTGGGAAGAATAGTCCTCAGTCTTTCACCCAGGTCTGCCTGCAGCTGCAGCAGTCCATGGGCAAGTCACATCAAAGACAGCATGTTAACCTGCTGTGTCAGTGATTCGTGCGCTTCCCGTGCCTTCAGGTTTCACGCTCAATGATCAGATGCAACACAGCATTGTCCTCCGCTACGCCTGCAGCAAGCTGACGATTGATTTCGATGGCTTTGTGGCCTGTATGATCCACTTAGAGACCTTGTTCAGTAAGTGCCTCTGTTCAGCAGCCAAGGGGAATTCTGAAAACTTTGGGATTTCATTAATTATTTGCTACATTTATAGTATTTAACTGTGAGTGTAGCAAATTGCATGGAAATGTGAGGGTGCCAGCAAAAGTGTGTCTGTTGAAGAAAGCAGCAGAGAAATAGCAAAAGCCTTTCTGTCTGAATGACCATGGTGGGTGGGGAACATGTTTTCATACCCTACCATGCTCTTCTGCTTTACAGTCATCTGTACTTTATGGTTGGTGCTCTGGCCCCCAAGTTGTCCCAGATCCTGTAAATGGTACCATTTATCATTTACAGCCCTTACTCGGACCTGATTTACAGGTTTGTCCCTGGATCATACCAGATGCTACCACATCAGACTTTATAGTTGTCCTGCTGCCAATTCTCAGTTTGCTGCTGTAGATCTGACTATTCCACCCCGTGAAACAGCTTAGAAATTACTTGTAAGAGGAAAGAAGAACAGCTGTAATATTATCTTACAGAACCAGTCTAGATTTCCAGTAGATCATGGCAAAAAGCCAGACCTCTACGTTTTGTGAGAGAGTATTTCTCTACATGCCAAACTCTGTGGCTTATATCCAATTTTTTTTCTCCTCTTCTACTTTTCAGAAGTGTTCCATCTCCTGGACAAAGACAAGAGTGGAGTTATCCAGCTCTCTCTGGCTGAGGTGAGGCTCGTCAGATTGAAATACTGTCTGGTTAAGCTACAGAAATGGACTGCACTAAAATACATTTATTTAAAGTCACTATTATAAGTGGTAAACTCAATAGTGGTTCAGAAAGAGAGCTTGTTATGTGAAAAGGTTCTTCAGCTCAGAAGGCCTGTCTGAATTAGTAGAATGAACATTATATGAGCAAAAAAGTAAAGATACATTCAAAACCCCTAAGGTTGCTTGAGAAATGCTTACACAGTCTGTTTCACTATCTACTTTTAGAGGGCAGTGGTCAATTCATTAGAAAACACACAGCAGGGAACTGTTCTTGTCTGGCAGAGAATGTGCTGATCAACCTGCCAGAATTAGAAGAGACCTTTTAAGATGCCAGGTCTTTTTTTCCCCACATTGTTTTTAATGCAAATTTCTCCTGTTGAAGCTGTAATAAAAGCAATCAGCTTGAGTCTTCTCTTTGCAGAATACAAATATATCTCAGGAAACAGCTGGAAGGGGCCCCAAGAGGTCCATCCAATTAGTCCTCTCAGCTGAAGCCTGGCTGGAAGGGAGGAGGATGGCTAGGAAGCCCTGTGACCCTCAGTCACAGTTAGTTAAATCTAGCTGAAATTGTACATTGCATACTCTGACCCTAGGATTTTTCAAAGCTTGCCCTAGAGAACTGGTCTTCCCTCAGAACAGACCCCACTTGCAATGTCTGAGGCTCATCCTGGCAATAAATTTCCCCAAAGTTCCAGAGCAGGTGGATTCTACATGTACAACAGATTAAAACGCAGCTCCAGCCTTTCCCAGCTTGTTCTCCCAAGTGTGGTAGAGTGCCCCGGTGGCATCCTGTGGACCTTCCAGATGGTCTGACACCTTGTTTTTATTTCTTCCTCAGTGGCTGTGCTGCACACTGGTTTGAACCATGGTCGATGAATTCAGCAGAGACCTCTGAGGCTCTTCTGAACATGGAACTACTCATTCGGCTGCTCCTTGCTATGAAAAGCAGAGAGAGAAACTTGTTTTTAATACTGGCAAGTAATTTTAAGTCCACTAAAAATGAAGTGATCTCCTGTCAGTTATAAAATAAATGCACTCTTGAACAAAAAAAGATAAACAAATAAAACAAAAAACCAAATCCAACCTCCTTTACTTTTGCTGTCCAAAGAGCATTTCTCTGTGTCATGCTGAAATGTCACAGATTTTGACTTACTACAGATGGGCCCAGGTGGCTTTGGTTTGACTTCTGACTGTGCTTGAAAGTTCAGCAGTGTTCAAAATCCTGGAAGGGATCTCCATTGCCTGCAACATCCAACATATATTTCACAGAGAGAAATCCATGTTCAGAGCATGGGTAAGATTTGTGTTTCCACTCTGGCTACCTCCCTTCCCAGCCAATTGTCCTCTTTGGCTGTGCCAAACACCCACAGAAGCTGGGGGTGAGGAGCTTGGAGACTGGGGGTGAGCTGCTGGGAACACAGGGAAATTGGGCATGGACACAGCCCTGAGGGTGAACAGGGAATCAGGCAAACGTGATGGCACTCCTCCAAGAGTCTTGGCTCAGTCTTTCAGGAAGAAGAGGGAGGATGGAAGGCCATAAGCAAGTTGCTGCTGTTATTTTAGCTGAGATCTTCTCCTATGAATGCTTGTCTATATGTGTATTTCAGTGCCCAAAGATGTGGTTTGGAGTTTTAGGAGGTGACTGACTAGAGCTCAGAAGGTCCCAAAGGCAAGTATGAGGGAAGGAACATAAAATGTGCATGTAGGGGGTCTAGGAGTTTGAGTGTGCGAGGGACCTGCAAAAGTGGATTGTGATATAAAGAAGAAATTGAAGCTAATAGTCACTGCCTAACAGTGCCATGCTTTCCTAAGATCTTATAAAACCTTTGTCCTTTAAAAAAATCTCTCTGCATTTAATTTCACAGTATTATAAAGAGTAACTGCACAGCAATACAGGCAACATAGTCTTCTAGCAATCTTTTTTAGCAATCGGAAAATATTTCTGTAACTCGCAGTAATGATCTGACGAGATGACACGTCTTTGACACTTCTCCCCAGGAGTGGAAGGTGTGCAGACAGAGATCTGTGTCCCCAAGGCAGATGTGGGGCCAAGGGTCCATCCGCCTCTCTCTTCAGTGCTGTGTTTGAGAAGGGCCTTTCTCCATGCCTACTTGTTGCTAAGCTCTTTCTTTAAGCAGGAAGAAAGCTGTTGCTCGGTTCCCATCTCCAAACACAGAATACCTCATGACAATCCCCAAGCCTCTGCTTGACATCTCCCAGCATTTCTTCTTGGTGCTGGCTACAGCTGTCTGACTAAAAGGGATGTATTACCTGTTGCAGTGCATGGGCTGCCTTTCTAATAGATGGGATTCTCTGCTCTCATTTAGAGGTCCTCTCCCAGTAAAAGAGAAATAAATACTTAGTTCAGGTAGCAGGATAAAAACAGCCAGTGGGGGAACCACAGGCTTTCCCCTGCTGTCCCTGTGCACGTGTCACTGGTCAGGACATCCATGCAGCTGTCTTAGGTTGCCACCAGTTTCCCGTGGTAGATATTTGCCTGCTCACCAACAATAGACATCTATGTATCCCCACCTGCCTGGAAAACAGAGCTACCTGGGGCAAGCTGAGGTTTCCAAAACCTTAAGAATTTTCTAGTGTATGCTCTGCCTGTTCAGTAAGATGAATGTGTCCTTCCCTGCCTTATATCTTGAGTATGCAACATGTCTCCTTACTAACCATGCATCAGGGTGAGCTAACTGCTTGCAGCTTCCAATTTGCTTTCTGCTCACATGCGCTATTCATGAGTTCATTCCAATTATGATCACAGAGAGGCCTCTCTCCACAGGACTGGAAAAACTCAAATATATGCAGAAATCCATTGCATGCTCCCAGTTCTTCTCCCTTTACATCAAGCAAGATGCCCTCACCACAGTAATTCTTATAGTTATCTCAATGATTCTCACCCTCCTGTACAGGATGGGCAGAGTGCTGCACTCCATCTTCCTTTATCTTTGGGAAGCAGGCAGCTCCAGAGGAGCCACCTCCTCTTTCATTTGTTCTTTGAGCACAGCACTTCGCTATCAGGTCTCAGAGAACAACTGCTTAAAAATAAGCCTTTTCATGGGATTGAATGTGCTTCTCCTTTTTACTTGACGTATCTGCGAAGAGATGATTAATGTCCACCTTATTTTCCTTCCCTGTGCTGCAAGCTGAACAAATGTCCGCACTCATCAGTTCTCCCAGTTAGTCCTGATGGGCCTAAAATGCCTTTTGACTGAAACGCCTGCAGCAGCTCCTGTGGAAGCAGTGGGGCATAGTGGGCTGAGCCAGGGCTCAGGCATCTGGACTCTCTGCACTCTTATACCCTGCATGTTGGCCACGCTTCATTTTTGGAGCTGTGAAGCACTGCAGCTCCTGCAGCTCAGTCATGGGGAATTATAATGCAGACAAGTCACAAAGGTTCATGAATTTGTGATATGTTCCCTGTCACTATGAAAACTGTGCTGCATGGCATTCTCAACACTTTATAAATAAGGTGGGGCAAAAGAGACCCCCCTGGAAACTCTGCAATGGTACTTCAGATCTTTCTTTTCTTTCTCCACTTTCCCATAAAAATGCTTTCATTTGCACTGCAACCTCGTGAACTGAAAACGTGAACTGTGTACATTAGTCTTGTAAAATGTAATTCACATTAGACCACGTTCAGAGTTCCAAAATCCTTGTGCACAATTGTCTTGTGGTTGCCTATAGAGGAACCTCCTGTGGATATAAGTCCTACCATGTCAGCATCTGACACCAGCTTTGAACCAGAGTAAATGTCTCCATGAGGTGCAAGACAATCATGGGGGTTTGGGATTCTGCCTATGAGCTAGGAGGATAAAAAGAAATAACCTCATACATGCAATTATCTGTCACCTGCTCATCCTCCCAGAATGGGAGATTTACAGAGGGATCTCTCTTTTCCATCACTGCAGGCTAATGATCAGATCCATGGCTTACGAGTAAGCACAGAAGGAGCAGTCCTTTTCAAATCCCTTTTCATTCTTTACTTCAGACAATCCCACTGAACCTGACTCAACGGTATGTTTTAGTTCTTCATTTCCATACAGTTGAGACAACCTGGCAGGCCTGGAAGCACTGAGATACTGTAAGCATGTTTTTCCTTTCCTTCTTATTCAGGATGCATCCAAAACTCCAGCCTGCTGCTGTTGTTATCCCAGTCTAAGCTTATAGACTGAAGATTCAAATAAAGTCCATAAAAAGAAGTGAGATTCTGGGTGCAAAAGGAACCCGAATTCCAAAGCTTTTGAAGTTTCCCCACCACTAATGATGTCCCCAGTGATAGTTAATCTTAAAGTAGTGCCCTGCTACTGCCTGACAAGCTTGTTGCCATGGTGTCTGTCTCTCTCTGTATAACTGGCACGTACAGCATAAAATCCTCTCTTTCTTTAATAGAGCAAATTACTTCACTTGTTACTGTTGGTTGCTCATTAACTCCTTCCTCTGTCTTTGAAATCTTTGATGCAGCTCTCACCTGAAGTGCAGGCCCCCATCAGCGCAGCATCACCTGCCTGTGTGGGCGAGAGGGCTTGGCCAGTGTGGTTCTTGGGGAGGGTTGTGTTGGAAGAGAAAGAGCATGAAAGAGAAAATAATTGGTAGGAACAGATCTGGGAGACGGACTAAAGAAACACCTGAACAAACGCTGGGATAACAGCCAGGAAGAAGCTGAATGAATCAGCTTTCCATCCATGCAGGAACTGAACAAAGTCAGGAACTGGAGAAAATGGTATCTTCTTTGACTCTTGCTGCTTTCAGGGAAGAAGGAATGTGCACTCTCTCCATAAATCGCTGTGCTTAGAAAAACAAATGATCTTCTCTTATTTGGAAAACTCTGTAAAACATTGCTGGTTTTGTCTATTCGCTCACTTCCAAATGTGTAAAAACTACATTGTTGGCTCAAGGGGTGATTCATGTATTTCTCCTAACCCACTTCCTGTTCATTAAAAAAAAACCAACCAAAACCAATGATGCTTTCTTTAAGTTCAAGCTAGCTGGTCTGCTTCTCAATATAATCCCTCACCTAATTAGGTTTGCCTGGGCTAATTTAACTGGAGTAGCTTGATCTAGCTCTTATACAGAAGATAAAAGTGAGAGACTTCTTCCAATGTCTTAAAGCATTTCAGGCTTCCCTAAATTCCCACATCCTTTTTGGTATTTTCTCTCTTCTGACTGTACAGACAGTCACATTTTTATCTCTGCTGTATGCTTCTTGTCAGCTAATATGGTAAAATGTTTAAGTGTTCCTATGTTATATGTAAAAAAACACTGAAGCTGGTTTTGAAGGGGAATCTCCATTATCCTCCTCAGTTGTTCACTCCCTCCGAGCCAAGACACAAGCCATACCCAGATAACAGGGTCTATACTGGTGCTCCAGACCTGGTACATCACCACCAGTTGCTGAGCTGGGGCAGCAGGAATAGCTACAATCACTGGCAAGGGGAACATCACCCCGGTGTTCTGCTGAGGCCACGTACCACTTCGAAGCAGCTCACGTAATGCAGGTATGTAGGGCACAGAGTCCCCAAGAAAACTGCTAGGCTATCCATGTAGAAAGCACCACAAATCTTTCCAAAGATTTGTCTTCCTTGCATCATAAACACATGAGTACATTAAACACATTTCAGTGTGAGTGGGTGTTTTCTCCGTGTCTTTACTCAACCCTGTAGCTCCATGGGCCCACTACTGAACGTCCCACCATGAATGTCGCCGCCTTGGCAGTGGCATCGCAGACTATGAAGAGAAAATAAGCAACCATCCTCTGTGTCATTGAGGGCCTGTATTTAGACACAAAAGCAAAGAAACTGGTTTTTTTACTAGGAACCCATAGCTCTCATTGCCCTTCACACCTCCTAAAGAAGTCAGGTTACTTCTTTGTCTGTTGAAGCTTTCAAAGGAAAAAGAGAATAGACCAGGGCAGTGTGACATTGCTTTAATTATAAAATCATCAGTGCTCTCTTTAATAATGAATGGAATCCTTTCACCACAGCTTAGCTACAGATATCACAGGATTTGGGACTTTCAGAGATTTTTCATTTCTGTGTCTTATTTTCTCTGCACACCTTAACTGCCTAATTAGCCAGCACTCCTAGGCCAGTTCTTGGGCACAGCTCTCTAGATACCTGGACTTTAATGTCATCCATCTTTAATGTCATCCATGTAGGCTTGACCAGAAAAGAAGATACTTCCTTTTATTTAAAAAGATTTATTTGGTAATTGGTATCAGTAAGATACCTGAAACAGTCACTAAGCTATCTAACTTAAAACTGTATGTGTTTGTAAAACTGTATATGTTTTCCCAAGCTGTAATCACACTCTTAGAGTGCTGTGTAAATTTACCCAGCACACATGCTGAAGCAGGTACGATCTCTTGGGAGTTTAAACAGGCTTGGTGATCAACACAGTGTAAGGCAAATTGTGTTCTGCTACATTTTAAAAGCTCATCATATTTGATCATTAATTTGCAGGGAGGTGGAGCTGAGGAAATGTGGTGCTCATCAAGCACAGGATTGATTACTGACAGTGGCTGGCATTGTTGCAGGCAGCAGGCCATCCCACAGGGTCTCTGTGCTGGGGGACCGCAGCATCCCTGGGGGCTGTTCCTGCGTGCATGTTGTGTTACATGAAGGATGTTTGCCTTGGGTGGCACCTTCTGCTGGGGAAGCCTTGCCTGGGGGATGGTAACTGTGAATACAGACAAGTAGGAAAATATTTTCAATTTCAGAAAGAATCAGCATGGAATTAATTAAACAGAAGAAAGAAGAATAAAGGAAAAATGAGAAAATTATAAAGTACCAACCTGACCTCTAATTTGTAAAGCACCTTTAGTCAAAATCCTGAGAGAAGCAGCTATCTGAAGCAGCAGTTGTGAACTTAATAATAACAAAATTGATTCCAGTACAGAGTGCCAGCCTTCTACATATTAATTTGATTTGAACTCGTCTCAGTTTTGGGTTGGGATTTTTTGTGTGTGTGTGCTTTTATACATGCTGATAATATTTGAATTTCAGACATGCTGGTCTGGTGCATGAAAGCTTGAACAAGAAATTATCTAACCAAATTTTAGTGACCAAGCTGACTAGAGCACAAACAATGAACAAGCTTTATGGAGAGAGAAAATAAAATGAATTTCACAGTTCATGCCTTGCATTGTAAGGTGGTACCAGTAACAGGAGTAACAAGAAAAAAATAATGACTTTAAAAATGATGTGGGTCACACCAGGGATTTCCTGTGTGTTCTGTCCCGTTAGTAGAAAGGTTAAGTGCAGTCTTTTGAATTAGGAGCTTGTGGTGGTGCAATCCTTACCCCCCCCCCCCCCCCCCTTTGTTGGGCTGCTCGGTGCTAGGTGCGATTCCACCCACATCCCCCGAGCTATACACCAGTCTGTGGAGATAAGGACTGACAATGTTAACGAGCCTGGCTCCTGCCCCTCCCGATTGCTCGGAAATGGTTAAAATGGCCCATCAACTCCTAAGGGCCTGGCACACCTGTGCCTGGGATGTGGTCAAATGGGAACAATAACAGAGTTGCACATTAATCAAATGCTTTTGTAACTGCTGGAAGGCACCAGAAGGCATTTGACAAAAGTCAATTATCTTGGACCCTATAAATGGCCACCACCAGGGAGACCCTTTGAGCTCTCCTGGATCGCAGCGGGCCTGTGACCAGCATCTCCCCTGAGCTGGGACGCCTCTCAGGTACCAAACCCTTAAGGTGTCGTCTGCTCCACACGGAAGGCCAGGGCGAAGTCCCCCGCTCGAGTCTCAATTGTCGCCCGTTGAGGAATGCCAAGGCATTGTGAGTATTTGCTCTAAACTCGAGAGGGAAATTTTCTTTGAGCTAGCTTCTCTTTACTCTGTGTGTGTGTGTGTGTGTGGGTACGTACCCTTGTTTCTGTGTGTGTATGTCTATTCTGTGTTCATTCTACTGAATCCAAACACCTTTGTTTCTGTATGTTTGTCCATTTTGTTATGTGCATGCATGTGTATATATGTATATATATAGGTACCGTTAAGTAAGTTAGTGTGAATCTTGTCATTTTAGAATCTGAATAAGTCGCTTTTCTTTCTTTTAGTATTTCTGAATTATTTTATAATAACAAATTGCTGTTAGTTATTAATAAACCTAGATTTCTTACTAAATATTACCGTGTTAATACTTTCATCCGCGACAAATTGGCGTAGTCGGCAGGATGACAAGCAAAATCACCAAATACTTACAAAAACACGGTATCCAACCAAATCCCACCTTCCCAGAGGATTGGGCTTATAATAATTGGCACAACTGGGAAGAGGTAGAAAAACAGTTAACTATTGCTCGAGGTGCAACTAAATTTGGAAAAAATAAAGGTATGATTTGTAAAATGTTGGGAGTGTGCCTGGAAGCTGCCTGTCATGAACGAGAGAAAGTTAATCGTAAAATACAAAATTTACAAGATGAGATTACAGGGCACAAATCCACCAATCTCCTGTTATCGATTAAAATAGAGCAGTTGCAACAGCAACTTAAGGAATCCCAATTGAAACAACAAAAACTGGGGGAACGTGTTGAAATGATGCTAATGCAGTCTCCGAACCCCCCTGATATCGTTCAAATCAGAAAATTAATTGTGTCCCCTGAAGACTGGGATGGTAACATTTGGAGTGATACACATAATGACGACTCAGACGAAAATAATTATTTGCAGCCGCCTGAGTCTCCCCCTCTTGCAGTCAGACCAATTATTAAAACAGAGGAAACAACAGGACCTCGGGGTGGTGTGAGAAGTCGCATCAGCAAAACAACCCCTTTTGATCCAATTCAAATAGCCCATTTACAAGATCGTTACGGCCGTAAGCCTGGAGAAACTGAAACTGAATACCTTTGGAGAGTTTCTCTAAACGGGGGAGATAGAATTTTACTAGATGGCAATGAAGCCAGTGGATATTGGGGTCCTGGTGTCTTTTTGGATGCTGGTCCCAACCCCCCGAATGACCCCCACTCACTAACAAGCAGAGTGGCATATTGGGCTGGTGGCATTGATGCCTTAGAGAGAGGAGAACCTCTGTTAATACCTATCAAATCTCTAAATGACCTCTCTGCAGCTTTTACAAAAGCTGCCTGTATTCAAGCCATGCATCAGCGTAAACCTACTGATGTTCCTCTTTCGGCAACTGTAGCTCCTGCTATACTTAAAGTACTGATAAAAGGAGCCCCTGCCATGCTCAAACCTTTTCTCATTGCAAAACGGGATGAGATCCAGAGAGACTTAAATTATAATGAATTGGTGAATCTAACACAAACTGTTGGAAATAGTGGGGAAGAAGAATTAGAACCAAGAGTATTACCCACTTGGGCAACTTTAGTACATGAAACTGTAAATCATGCCCGAGAAATGGGATGGGATGAAATTCCCAATGAAACAAAAAATATAGGTCTCACTGTTAGGCAAATTAAACAATTGCATCAAAATAATTCTCAGGAACAAAAACCCTCTGACCGACAATCTAGGGGTCAGGAGTGGAGAAATGAACTGTGGAAGCAAGCATTGTCACTAGGAATTCCTAGAGCCGCGATTCAGAGACAGCCTACCGGCGTCATTCTGAGTCTGATTCAGGCATTTCAAAAAGGTATCGCTTCAAATGCTCCAACCCCCCCCCTCCCCCCGTCGCCAGCTCCCAGAGAAAAAAAAGATAACCCTTTCCTCCCTCAAGAGGATCAGTTGCAAAGCACAGGATCAAAAAACTGATAAGGTCCGGACGGCAACTGGGCCTGCCAGTCCGGCAAGTAGAAGCTTATCAGTGGATAAATGAGAACGGCCCTTACATTTTAATTCCAGTTGGTCCTCAAAATCAATTAATAAAATTTTTGATTGATACTGGTGCACAAATTTCAATAATTACACAGCGAGATGCCAATAAGCTAGGCATACGACCTGGCCGGCGAAAGGTTAAAATTACCGGAGTTACAGGAACTAGCACTGTGTGCCAGACAGCAAAAGTTAATTTACTGCTCCCTGGCGAAAAACGTGTAACATCTCTTCGCTTTGCGATCAAGGAGCATTATGAAAATATCCTGGGTTTTGATGCACTGAACGGCTGGACCTGGCGTTTGCCAGATGGCAGTCTGTGGTCTTTTGGCTCAATTGCCAACCCCAGCCATAACAAAAATCAACAAACTGCCACAGTGCGTGTACTCCGTGCAGCTCCAGCACTTCCCGAATCAAAAATTACTAATGTCCCACAGTATCCAATTTCTGCTACAGCACGAACTGGAATTTCTGAAGTAATTGCGGACTTAGAAAAACGGCAGATTATTTCCCGAACTCACTCCCCATACAATTCTCCTGTCTGGCCAGTCCGCAAACCAGATGGGAGGTGGCGTTTAACAGTCGATTATCGGCGTTTAAATGCCAGTACAGCCCCATTGACAGCGGCAGTTCCCAACATTGCAGCTTTAACTGCTACACTGCAAGCCGCTGCACATCCTTGGATGGCAGTGCTAGATGTAAAAGACATGTTTTTCATGGTCCCTTTAAGGGAAAAAGATAAAGAAAAATTCGCATTTACATGGGAAGGTATCCAATATACCTTTAACAGACTCCCACAGGGATATAAACACTCACCCACAATTGCCCATGCTGCACTTGCTGAACTTTTACAGACAGTTTCACTCCCTGCAGATGTAAAACTGTATCAGTATATAGATGATATTCTAATCTGAGGACCCTCTCCTGACAAGGTGGGAGAAGTGGCAGCAACAGTTTGGCAAACATTGCATGAAGCAAAAATTGAAATTCCACCTGAAAAATGTCAGGGACCAAGTAAAGAAGTGAAATTCCTGGGCACTTGGTGGACTGCTGGAAGTGCAGCAATCCCACCAGATACTCTAAATAAAATAGAACAATCAGAAATGCCCCAATCTAGAAAAGAATTACAACAGCTAATGGGCACTTTAGGATATTGGAGAAAACATGTACCTGGATTCTCCATCATTGCCCGCCCACTTTATTCACTTTTACGAAAAGGAAAATCGTGGAGATGGGATTCAGAACATGAAGAAGCAATTAAAACTCTAATACTGGAATTAAAAACGTATCAATCCCTAGGACCTGTTCATCCTCGTGACCCTATTATAGCAGAATGGGGTTTTGCAGAACATGGTACTTATTGTAACTTATTTCAAATCGGCCCTGATGGGCCAAAGAGACCTTTACTGTTTAGCTCAACTGCATTTAAAGAGACTGAACAAAGATACTCAGAGTGGGAAAAGGGTCTTTTGTCTCTAGTCCGTGCAGTTAAACAAGTTGAGAAAATACGTCAAGAACAAGCTGTTCAGACCAGAGGTCCCTTTAATTTATTAGACACAATCCTAAAAGGGACTGCTCCCCCAGAGGGAATTGCACAAAAACCTACAATTAGAAAATGGTATGCCTATCTAGTGGGTGTGGCAGATGAAATGCAATTAAGTGAAGGACACACAAAAGTTTCTAAATTACAAATGCCTATTAATACTGACCCCCTAGCATTACAACAACCATTCAAACCTTCACCAATTTTAGATGCACCTCCCTTCACTGAAGATTCACCAACCGAGGGTGTCTGGTTTTCTGATGCCTCGGCAAAAAGAGTGGATGGTAAATGGCAATATAGAGCTGTTGCATTAGAAATCAAAACAGGCAAACAAGTTATTGAAGAGGGTGAAGGCAGTGCTCAAGTAGGAGAGTTAAGAGCAGTTGTTTTGGCAGCACAAAATGAAGCAAAAGCCATTTATGTAGACTCTTATGCTGTCTGGGCAGATGCCACACAGTGGCTTTGTCAATGGGAAGCCCTAAACTGGGAGATAAATAAATCACCAATCTGGAGAACTGAAGACTGGCAATTACTATTGACCATAGCCAGAAAAACACCATTCCAAATAGGATGGGTAAAAGCTCATGCTAATGACAATAAACCAGCTACAAATTGGAACCAAAGGGTGGATGAATTGACAAAAATTAGGAAAATAGGCATTGAAGATTCCTCAGACCCCACATGGTATCGACTAGGAGAATGGTTACATCAAAAATTAGGCCACACAGGTCGAGAAGCACTTTACTTTTCAGCCCAAAGCCGAGGATGGCCCCTCAGTAGGAAAACATGTGAAACCATCCTCACTGAGTGCCCCCAGTGTAAATTAAAATTGCAGATGGACCACCCTGCCAAAGCACCACCTTTACACATTAAAGAGGGGAAAACTTTGTGGTCTACTTGGCAAATTGATTACATTGGTCCTTTAAAATCCTCTGCTGGGTACAAATATATTTTAACAGGTGTAGAAATAATATCTGGACTCCTTACAGCTACCAAGTGCCAAAAGGCTAATGCACAGAATACTATCCGAGGCCTTTCCTCATGGTTCTCAATTTTACCTGTCCCTGATTCTATCCAGAGTGACAATGGCTCACACTTTACTAGTAAAGAAGTACAGGAATGGGCAAAGCAAAAAGAAATAAAGTGGGTATTTCACACACCTTATTACCCACAATCTAATGGTATAGTTGAACGAGCCAATGGACTGCTGAAAAAATATCTTAAACCATATGAAGGACAATGGGACAGACGTCTTTCTGAAATTTTACAGCAGTTAAATAATCGGTATGGTCCCTATGGAAGTCCAATTACTCGAGCCTTCTTAACACTTTCTTCAGAAACAAACCTAAATAATGAGCACACCTGGTCCTCAATGAAAGCAGGACAGCCTGTGATGGCAAAAATACCATCTGTAGGAACAATACCAGTAATCCTGGTCAAACCACGAGGATTTCTAGCATGGGATGCTATTGATAATAATGGAATAAAACATAAAATCAGTACTAGATGGATTTATCCAGCATCCTAAGGGGTAACCTGTTCAGCTTCCCCCCCCCCCGCCCCGAGACCGTTCTCTTTTCTTTCCTTTTCAGAAATAACCGACTCCACCAACGACAATGTGGAAGCAGACACCATACCCAGCAAGTCCACCAGTAGCACTGTGGGAACAACCCTCATCTTCAATATGAGACTCTTCGCAGCATTGCACCTACCCTTTCTCTCCCTCACCATCATACCTCGATTGCTACAACAATGGTGTCTATACGGCTTCTTCTTCTCTCTTCCTTTTTCTGCTCATGAGAGTAAAGGCACTTACAATGGCTCACACATCAAATCCTTGGGATCTTGCATTACTGAGATACACTGGAAGCATCAAAACACTACAAGGCAGGTCTAATTGGTCAATTTTCCTCACTACACAGAAGGTGACAGGATTATTGCATTTGTCCTCACTATACGCAATGCCTCAGTGTACTACATACACCTAATCCTTGCATTAGGACTAAATCACAATGGAAACATACTCTGTCCCTCAGAACATAAAGTATGGGCCCACCAGAAGGAGGGGAAATGGCAAACAATTGATGTAAATGCATGTACTGTGCAAGAAAAACGACGCTTCATTTGTGAAAGAAATACTCTTGAGGCTCAAGACATTTGTCTTGATACTGAACAAAACATTTGTCACTTTGAGATCCACCCAAATGAAACCCCTGAAAGCGTAGTCATATATGTTGGAAAAGGATGTGTTTGCATGCGAACACGATGTGATTCCTTATTAATAGATGGTACTGTCCATACGACTCCTCCAACATCCTGACTTAATCGACCTCCTGCAACAAGCACAGAAAACTGGACAAAAGACTCTCATCACGGTCCAACATGATATAGAAGAAATACATCAAGTATTAACAAGAGTCAAAAGGAATGGAGAACATCAGTGGTGGGAAAGCTCATCTGGATGGTCACCCACCACAACAGGACTGTTTAATTCTATGTTCCACCCAGTCATGATTTTCTTAATTCTAATTCTAATATGTTTACTGCTCATAATTGTATTGTATATTAAGGTTTGGAGGATGGTTAAACAGATTACTCAGTTACAGAAGTATCCCCATATGTACACCATCCCAAAATAACTTTTTTTTCTTTTTGAAGCTAATCAAACACAAAATTTCCTTCAATTGTAATTGGATTATGGCATCCTCTGTTTATAGGCATAGAGGCAAGAGGCAACCACACTGCCACTCTATGGACAAGATAAATTGACTTTAGTCACGGGGTGGATTGTGGTGGTGCAATCCTTACCCCCCCCCCCCCCCCCCCTTTGTTGGGCTGCTTGGTGCTAGGTGCGATTCCACCCACATCCCCCGAGCTATACACCAGTCTGTGGAGATAAGGACTGACAATGTTAACGAGCCTGGCTCCTGCCCCTCCCGATTGCTGGCCCATCAACTCCTAAGGGCCTGGCACACCTGTGCCTGGGATGTGGTCAAATGGGAACAATAACAGAGTTGCACATTAATCAAATTCTTGTGTAACTGCTGGAAGGCACCAGAAGGCATTTGACAAAAGTCAATTATCTTGGACCCTATAAATGGCGACCACCAGGGAGACCCTTTGAGCTCTCCTGGATCGCAGCGGGCCTGTGACCAGCATCTCCCCTGAGCTGGGACGCCTCTCAGGTACCAAACCCTTAAGGTGTCGTCTGCTCCACACGGAAGGCCAGGGCGAAGTCCCCCGCTCGAGTCTCAATTGTCGCCCGTTGAGGAATGCCAAGGCATTGTGAGTATTTGCTCTAAACTCGAGAGGGAAATTTTCTTTGAGCTAGCTTCTCTTTACTCTGTGTGTGTGTGTGTGTGTGTGTGTGTGTGTACGTACCCTTGTTTCTGTGTGTGTATGTCTATTCTGTGTTCATTCTACTGAATCCAAACACCTTTGTTTCTGTATGTTTGTCCATTTTGTTATGTGCATGCATGTGTATATATGTATATATATAGGTACCGTTAAGTAAGTTAGTGTGAATCTTGTCATTTTAGAATCTGAATAAGTCGCTTTTCTTTCTTTTAGTATTTCTGAATTATTTTATAATAACAAATTGCTGTTAGTTATTAATAAACCTAGATTTCTTACTAAATATTACCGTGTTAATACTTTCATCCGCGACAGAGCTTAAGGTTTAGTTCTCTTTGCTTGTGACTTCCAGGGTATCCTTTGGGTATTCACTTAAACTGCCCCCCACCTGCATTTAGACCCCGACTCCAGAGCTGCACTGCTCAGATTTACCTGTGTTCGGTTGCTGCCTGCCTGTGGACATACCTCCACTCAGAGGTGCTGCAGATTTGGTACTGAAGCTGCTGAGATCCCTGAAAGCTGTGTTTCTCTATATGTGCAGAAGTATTTCAGTTTTGACAGTTTTCAGGTTTTGGCATCTAGCTCAGACTCAAGGCTAACTGGGTTTCAAGTACAAGATGTTTCTCTAAGAAGAGTCCTCTGAGAGACTCAGTCCAAGAGGCATCTCTGAGGATGCCTAAGGCATCTCAGGAGGATCTAGTTCTTTTTGAAATACAGTGATAGCACTGCTTTAATCTGAAATATGTCTACAGAGGAGTTGTTTCCCTGCCACTTTCACTCTCCTCCCATACATTGTGGTAGTAGTGGTTTAAGCACTTAACTAAGATGGATGCGAGAAGCTCTGCTTCAAGCCCCTTTTCTCTTTAGATGATGCAAGTCAGCATCTCCTGTTCCCAGAAGAGGCTTTACCACCTAGACCATGGGTAATATTGGAGGAGAGGTGCCACTCCATTCTTCCTCTGGAAGTTATGCCACTATACAAAATAAATTCAAATATTTACATGCCAGGAATACAGAAAGTCTGGGTGAGATGGAACACTCTGAGAGGAAGATCTCCTCCATGGAGCAGTGGAGCCTGAAGTCTGATCCTCAGAAGTGCTGCTCATGGGTAGCAGATCAACACAGATGGCTCATTGACAAAGGTCTATGACTCCTGCATCCCTGGGGGTCCCAGTGACCCTGGCACCAACAGACTTAATTTTGCCTGTCCTCATAAGGATCCTTGATCCAACTCTGCCCATAGGACTGCCAATGTTATTCTAGTTTAAAGGCTATCTCTCTTCAGTACCTGATGTCCTATCACCATTCTGTGGTGTAATGGAGCTATGTAACAGTGATGTCCTATTGTCAATAGGGATGTATGGTCTTTTTAAGACAAAGTGCATTCTGGCAACAGCAGATACATGAGCATGTCTTGAAAAATCGTGGTATTTGCCAAATCAGGATATTGCTTCTCTGAATTCCTACACATAGAGCAAATGAAATTTCATCAAATACCAGGAGTATGATTTTTTTTGTTTCAACTTTGTTTTATTCTGAATGAACACTTCTGGTTTGGAATTCCTGGGAAAAAAAGGTAAGTAAAATACAGTTGGTCATGTCTCCTTTATTTCATTTAAAAGTAGCTGGCAACATAGTGATAATTGGCTTGAGGATACTCGATGAGGAAATGTTTCCATCCCTAAATTCAAGATCATTGCACGGATGGATGGAGACAGCTAAATCAGAATTTAGTTAGAAGATTAATGAACCTGGCTGGACCAAAGAGGTTCACTGTATTGAGCAAAAAGTGAACAGCATGTTTTGGTTTTAGTTTTGGTAGGTTGAAGTATTCTGATGTATGTAGTAAATTATGCTCCATGCCACTGGAGTGGTCAATAGAGAACTCTGGGAATACAGCTCATTCAGAGACACTGTAAAGCCAATTATACCACCACCAGATCTCAAAAGTACCACAGCGCTAGACAAGACTGTGCTGTAACACATCTTCAACCTGCACTCCCTAAACGTTTACTTCTAATTAATTTTCTTAATTGCATAACAGTGCACTTCCTAATTACACTGGGGAACCACTCTTGGATTGTAACAGAGTCTTTATCTATTGCTCAGATTATTCTGGCTGTCGCTCTATCAGCATACTCCCTGGCCTAATTTTGTGCTAGCCCGTATGTCTATGAGCACAGACTGCTTGGGGAATGCTTGACAGATCCTTCAGCTGATGCAGCTACATCTCCAAGGACCAGATGGATACTCTTATTCACACTGAGTTACTACTTGAGTAGCGCCACTGAAATCAATGGGACTACTGTGGAGACACTTACTGCTTGATGCAAGAGTTTTGTTAAGAGCTTCTATAAACAACAGCCAGAGGAAGTAATTTGCTGTGCACATCCAGTTTTATTGGTCCTACAATACCCAGGAGCTAGACTGTGTGTTGTTGAGTGTCATCTAGTTTGGGGAGTAACTAAGTCCTTATCAACAGATGGCGTGCTCCTGAAACAAGGAGCACAATCAGCCCCCAAATTAGCCTTTTCACATGATGCTGACAGAAATGAGGAACCCATAATCTCAGATACCACCATTTATTCCGTCATTGTAGCTGGCATACACAATGGTATAAGCAGATATGTTATAAAACCATGCAAGAATAATTACAATCAAGCAGTAAAAAGACAGGCAAACCGAAATCCCAGTGTGAGGAGTCTGGTTTTGAAGGGACACACATCCCAACGCTGCCAAATATATCTGCCAGGCAGTAGCGCACTTTTTGTTTCACTCAGCTATGCATGTGACTGAGGTTAAATACCTGAAGTGTACCCCACATTTGTATAGCACCGATGTGCTTTAACACAGCGTCAGTGCCTCTCTGGGTTTCCACCACTACTGGGAAGTAGCTGAAGGCTGGATCCTTTTTGCTCATATTTTGCTGAAACCAACCAGAAAATTAATAATAATGCTTGGTAGATTTTGTATCTCTTTTCCTCCTTTGTTTTCAAACTTCATAAACTTCTTAGCCAATGGGTTTACTGGGAGATCTCCCAAAAAACATCTGCTTTGCTCCAGGAGAAGAAGATGTTCAATATAGTATCAAAGTAATACATTTAAACCTGATCAAAGGAAATATATTTTACAAAATGCTGACGAAATTGTGGAGCTTATTGTCACTGGATGCTGCTGGTCTACATTATTTGGCAAGATGAGAAAAGGGATCAGACATCCCTTTCCCTATTTTTGTATGGATAAAAAGGGTAATCATTGTTTTAATAATTATTGCTAAAACATCTTTTGGAAAATTATGAAACATCATAACTTCAGGCTTTGAGCCAACCTCTAATATTAAAGATAGAGAGCAAACCTGCTGTGAAGTCTAAGATATCCCTCCACCTGTGTGGCTACTCTGAAATACTCGATCTTGGACACTTTGAGACAGGATGGTCCACTGAATGGACCACAGATCTCTTCCAGGAGACCAGTGTTTGCTTCATGTTATATCAAATAGACTTGTACTCATTTGCTGTGCAGTTACCACTGGCACTTTGTACTTCATCCCTCTGCATTGCCAGGAGCCTAATGTCAGCTTCTGCTTTGCTGAGCAGAGAGGAGTTGACGTGTCACAGAAAAGAAGGAGCTTGTGCCCTCTCATAAAGTTTTCACTCCTCCTCCTCCTTCCTTTGATGCTTTTACTGCATCCTAAATAAATGTAGCTGAGTGGTAAGTTATATGTTTATTCTTTATTTATAGAAATATAAGGCATTGGAGACTGTGAAAAGTATTTGCAAAGCACAGTTCTGGCCAGTTATTGAATTGGCTGAAATATGTTTGAACAGTATCAATTACTCTAAAATAGAGGACAACATATAAAAGTGTAATTGTCTTTTTCTATAAAAATAGCTTACAATGTGTGGACTTGAGGACACTAAGACATGTATTAAAAGTATTTCACATAATCCCGGTCTCTGTCAATTGTGAAAAACCTCTCTGGGTCCCTAGGGCTCCCTCAGGAAGCGCAACATGGGGACAACCCATGGCTCTGATTTCAAAATCTGATGATAATGGTGACTATAGTCCCTGGATCACTGAAAACATCACTTCGTAATTCCTGTTTTCTAACAACGCTAGAAAATTACTTACAGGATCGAATAAAAACCCACTAGAATTTAAATAGCTGTCCTGATAGAGATCAGTCCCCAAAGGGGGAAGCATATGGGTACCCAAAGGGACAAATATTTCTGTCTACAAACATACTTCTTAATGATGATGATATGCAAGCTGTAATGCTTCCTTTTCATTTAGCCCTTTTAACACAATCACAGCAACACATGGCTTCAGCCTGAGTTGTTCCCTGCCATCCATTCTAGCAACCAAGATCTGTGAGACAGATCTGCTTCCAAATTGGATAAGACATGTACCAGGTGCCGCATCCATGAGCACTGCACAAACAATGAAATCCTAAAATTGCCTTTCAGCACAGCCTGATTAGAACCGGTATAAAACAGCAGCAAGGGCTGCCTGAGCCTCAGGATCCGTCTTACCACTTGCCCTCTGCACTGCACTTCAGACTGCACTGCCGGTGGCTTTCCCACCATTGTGCTTTCTAAGAGTATAAATGAAGGATGGCAGGCTGTGAAAGCAAAGTATGGTTATGCAGTTGCTATTAGACTGGGACTTGGGAGATTTGGGTTGGACTCTCAGTTGTGTTGCAAATGACTTGCGTGATTTTGAGAAAGTCATTTCGCCTCTTAGTGTCTCCATTTCCCATATTTTCTGTCCTTTCTTCAACAGGCTGGCTCTCCAATCTACATGAACAAGACATAAGCTGCTGCTCTAGCACCGTGATTCAATCATCATGTTGGGATCTCTCTCTACATGTGACAGTTTGCTATACTGGAAATGAAACACCATGCCAACTGTGCAAGTCCTCTTTTAAAAATGGAAAGTTCCTCTGCATGCAGGCTGGCAGAGCCCTGTGTCTTCTGTCACCCATGATACCCATAAAAAATTATATGCTCTGTTTCAAAGCAAAAGAATTGTTATCTTTCTCAGTGACACCCGTCAACCTGGGCAGATGTCCCAGACCATCATGATGAATACAGGTCCCACCAAACAAAATAGGCTCTGATATTTTTTTCAGCCTGCGCCCTGAATGGCATCTTTGCTTTAAGTGAATTCGCAAAGTCTAAATGCTTGGGAACTCAGTACACGATTCCCCTGGTGTTATAGAAGGGAAATAAAATGTGGACCACACTTTTCAGGGTTTATAGGAGTAACAGGAATAAAAGGCAATAAAATGTGAGTTATCACTGTGGTCACAAGTTTGACTCTCATACAAGCAAAGGTCAGATCAGCTAATAAAACAGTTCATTCTTTCCAGTTCAGAGTAGGAGGGTGCTTTAATCTTCAAAACATCCTTGTTGAATATACTCACATATGCCAGTGCCTGTGGCTAGCTCTAAAAATAATCATGATTCATTTCAAATTTGGACATGAGTTGAACTATGAGGATCATGACTCACTACATGCGGAAGAGTCAAGGGGATCTCACCAGTTCATACTCAGATGAAGGAGTTAGTATCACTTGTTTTCAAAAGCAATTTCAAGGCTGGAATTGTTTAACTGCAGAGTTCCAGCAAGTACTTGTGCATGGCAGGACTATTGAAATTATAAGGTGCCAGTTCCTTTTGGCAGGGCCTGGACATTTTTAAGCAGAGTTTTTCTGGAAGTTTTCTTTCTATCTCAGTTGCTCACAAGCAGATGAAAACTTCAGCTTCCCTCAGGCTCTGCCGTGACATGCTGCTGGGTGCTCTTGGCTGGTGCATGGTGGCACTGGAGAGATACAGGCTGCCTTGGAGTTCAGAACAAGCTGTATCAGAGGAGAATCAAGGTGAAAGACATTTACAGGAATGTCCACCCCATTTTTAAAGGTCCTCTGCTGAGAAACCTGTTTAAGAAACATGGCCAGAATGAGGCAAAGATGAATGGTGGAGAGATGTTGCAAGTATCTTCTCTCCCAGACAGACATTCCGAGTGACTAGTCTGATCTATCCTTGCTGAAATGGACCTGTTTTGGTTGTTGAAATTCTAATGATCTCTATTTTTTTTACATGTGGAATTTATTATGTCCATTTCTATCATGAATGCAGTACTTTCTGTCTCTAAAGAGACATGGACAGATTGCAGAAGCTACTGGGTATTGATTTTGGTGACACTAACTTTAAATTAGAGCTAATTTCTGAGCACATGTAAAGAATGTTGTGAATTTGTTTTAAAAAAGAACTCCACTGAAACATACTAAAATTGGTAGGTACCATTTAAAATAATAACATAAACCTTAGGATAACCAAATTTGAATATTATAGAGATGCATACCTTTTTCTCTTTAGAAAAAAAAAAATTACATAAAATGACAGGGGGATCAATGATACCTAAAAAGTCAATTAGAATAAAGCATTGCCCCTGGCTTTCCAGGTGGCTATATCCTTTAGTTCTAGTTAGAAAGGGGTGCCCCTAAGTTTGTATTCAATACAGCTGTGCTGCCAGTGACTTCTACCTGTGCCTGCCCACTGGAACTGTCTTACAGAGACACTTCAGTGCAGAATCAAACTGTCAGCATAGGACTGATCCCAAGCTTGAGCCCAATCCCAACTCACATCAATGGCTCTGATGCAAACCTGTGCTCAGGCACAGGCTTTGGGTGAGCCCTGGCACATGGCTGGGGGAGAGGAAGCAAAGACTGAGCCTGCCTCTCCTCTCGCCTGCGGTGTGGTCAACGCTGGTCCCCCAGCTGGGTCCTCCAGCTCTGCACCCCGTGGCAGGGAGCCAGAGTCTGAGAGACGTGTCAGCCAAGGTCCTTGGAAGGACCTGCTGTCCTATGGGGCAAGGTAGCGTGGAGCATGAAGATAGACGAGCCACTAGAAATTCAGACATTCAGGGTGAGGGAGTACCAAGCGGTATCATTAGACTAACTCTTATGATTGCAGTATTGTTTTTATCAACAGCTGAATGTCACTATTAAAAATGTTTACATTTTGAAGAATAAACAGAATCTTTTTTATTGCTGATTTGAATCCCTCTCTATGCCTTTTTAGTGCCCCAAGGCTGACATTTCATGTCCTTATTATATTAATTTCTTAGTCTGTTTTTATTTTGGGTTGGTTTGGGGCTTTTTTTTTGCTTATTTGATAAACATTTTGTGTACGTGACCTGAACAGTGCAAGATAAAGTTCAGTTGGGTAATTTTAATGAAATCTGGGAGGTTGGGAGAGAAAATTCAGAAGGTGTTTGAAGCAAGTGCTTGTATTTCACACTGTGTTGCAGCAGCTGAAATTAAATTCTGATTAATATTTTTCACAACCAGTAGTAAGTGACTGTACTGGCCTTTGATTGTCAGTAGTTTTTTAATACATGCCAGAGGTCAAACAAGTAAAAGTCCAAGGAGGTATGGCCAGGGGGCATGATGGGGAGAGAACAGGGAGTGGGTATTAATGTGATACACGTGGCATGTACATGCCTGTTATTTAACTACGGTTCGTTCTTACTTCATTCCCCCAGGCAGCCTGAAGCTAATAACCCTGTCACCTGGAGAGATAACACAACACTGATCATCACAATTTCACTAATAAGTAATTAATTATATCGCACCCTAATAAGACCAGCTCTGAGTGACTCCTTGTTTATCTTGGATTACTTTGTCAAGACTGAATATATTAATTTTACAGATAAAGCTGTGTGTGCTTGCACACCAGCTGATGCTGTGTGTCTCTCTATGTCACCTACTATCTGCACCCCTCCGACCTCCTGAAATCCTGATGAACAAGACTCACTGGGCAGGGAAAGTCAGAGAATTTTTTCCTTCTCATTTAGCACTGCATGATGCTATCCCACAGCTGCACATGCCTCCCATTGAGGTTGTTATTACAGTCACCTCGGCTTAGGCCATTTTATCTTAAGGCATAAAGGACTGCAATCCAAATGCAAGCCTGGAGATTGTGACTCAGCTCTCCTACATCTAACTATGCTCCAAAGCAGCTCCCTTGACCATTTTGATAAGCCCAGAATCTGTCAGTTGATAAAATAGCCTCTTTATTTTGATATCTCAATGATATGAATGGCACTGACAAGCTGCAGAGAGGAGGGTTAGAGTAATGGACAGGTAGCAGAGTGGGCAGAGGGAGATCCTGGAAAGCTCTTAGCCTGCCTCTGTAACAGCTACTTGAGAAACATTTCTTCAAAATGTTCTTTTTTTCAGAAAGTGCCTCTGTGTTGAAACAAATCAGGTCTACTGCATTTTCAGTCTCAGAGCAGAGCTGAAGCAGTATGGGAATATCAATGAATTCATGCTTTTTTTTTTCCCCAAAAAACTTAATTTACAGGAAAAATGTTTGAAATCAAAACATTGACATGATTGTAATATCATCTTCAAGCAAAAAAAGGTAATGATTTTGGCTTTTAAACCTTCATTTAGAAAAAAGGAGAAGCAGGGATATTCAAAGTAATGGTAATGGTAATTCTCTTGAAGCAGCAAAAAATTCCCCACCAATTATGGCCTAGCATACTACAAACTGGACACAAATTTCAATTTTGGAACTAGTTTCAATAGTCTAGTTGAATATTCACCTTAGAGATCTTCCTGGTCTGTGAAAGGTCCAGCCTTCAGAGACTTCTGAGCTAAAGGCATGTGACCTCCTCCAGCCTTGTTCAGCTCTGCTCTGTTTTCTAGGATGAAGCACTACAACACAGACATCCAGGGTGAGGGAAAGGGAGAGGGAATGGAGGTGCAGAGTGTTACTGCATTCCCAGTACATCTATGCGATGTTCTTTTTAATGTCATCATGCATCAGTGAGTGATAACAAATGGTGGTGCCTAAATAGTGGGATTTGCTAAAGAAGAGACTAGTAATGAGACTAAGTCATGCTTTGGTTGAAACCACTAGCAAATACTTCAAAGAAAGCGTGTTCAGGGACTTATACAGCAGATCAAGATGCCACCTGTGAAGGAGTAGTTTAGTAAGACCTGGTGGGAGTGATACTTAGAGGGTGAATCTGGTATTACTAAGTGTGCTGCAAATTTCACTCCACATTTTTAGTCAACCTGTGTTTGTGAAGATGAAAGGCAGGTAAATGAAAAGCTGGGTTCCTGAGAAGGAAAAAGGCAAACCCATGAAGTCAAGCACAAGAAAGCAAAAAGCTGGACTGAAAATCCACCGCCGTTAGGTGGGAGCTGAGGAACATCTGTAACAGCATGTCATACTCCCGCAGGTGATCTAACGAGGCTGCCACAGCTAAGCCTCTCCAGTTAGACAAGTGCTTGCCTTCTCTGGGAGAACTACAGACTGCCAGTCACCAACAGACACCATATGTAGGATTTTCTCCCCAGTATGCGGTGTTCTCTAAGGCAGTGTGTCCTGCATGCATTCAAGAAGAAAATGCTCTGTGACGCGCATGTGGAAAAAAAATGATCAGTCTTAAGCTAGTGTTGAAACTATACCTGTAAGTACAAATGGGGACAAGTAGATGCCATCACAAACTGTGTACGAGACACTACATTACAGTGATCCTTCAAGTCATTCTTTGGACCTATGCTAAGAAGGATTTTCTCTCTTCAGACCATTAATCACACTTGCTGATGGACTCTGAGAGAAACACAAGGTTAACTAACGTTGCCCCTTTTTGTAGATGTTTTTCTTTGAAGAGAGAGTGGCAAATCTCAAGAGACACAGCAGTTCAGAATGAGCTGCAGGAATCACACCCAAGTTCCTCAGGATTTGTAATCTCCCAGCAGTCATATTTTCACCTTAAGAAAATAAACATTGCCCGATATTTTGTCACTTGTAGTATAAGGGATCTCCTCTCTCAACAGCTGTTTACTTTACAGTTTTCCCAGTAAAATTTGCATCTATTTAAGATAACTGAGCCTAATGACTTAATTGGCAACTGCTATTAGATGTTCTCAAAAAGTTTGATCTGAATTCAAGGTTGATAGTAGCAGGAGTGACTTATAGGCTTGAGTCTCTAGTTGAAGGAAGCAGGTTTCAGTGTCTCCCCAGAAGGAATTTGGTTATGATTAATGTGATCAGGGCCATACAACAGTTGATGAGAGCTAAGACTGCTTATGGCGGGGCGGGGGGGGGAGTGCTTATTTACCATCAGAATTAAATTGTTATCTTTATTGCCAAGATCAAGTATGAAAACTCTATGTCTCACACAGATGTAGTAGAGAGATACATGCTGTCCCATGACAGGGAAGTAGTGGCAAAAGGAAGTGTTTGCTTTTGGGTTTCTTTTTAATAAGACTGACTTTCTCCAGGCAACGTCACTTTACACTTATTTCACCTCTGTGTATTGCCTTAGTTAAGAGACACATTCACAGAGGCGTTGCACAGTTGGCTAAGCCTACACTGTAATAAAGACTACTTTTACTTCAAGGTTGGAGAAATATTGTCAAGATAACACGCTTTTACCAAAGCCCCCGAAGTTATGCAAATCAACAAACTCTCAACACCACATTGATTTTTGAGTTCATGGGAGGCCTGAGCAGTCCAAATTGGAAACTGAAGCGGTGCTAAGAGCTGCTCTAACTTGTGTTCTAGCTCATGTAATGGCACAGGCTTTCTGCATCTGGAAAAGAACTGAAAAATATGCTGTGACCCCCAGCTCTGACTACTTCTCTCTAGCTGCTAACATATGTTTGGGACATTAGACAAATGGCTCTTTTACAGAGTGCATTGAGGAACTACAGGGTCCAGGCTGATGCTCTGTGTCCTGTGCAGTGGGATCAAACAAGAACCATACATTTACCAAGGGACTACTTTAAAAGGTATGTTTTTTCTCAGCCACTCCACATAGGCACAGTGATCTTGTCTGTAGCATTACAGAGGGCCTTTCTCAATCTTCTACTGCCTGGGCCACATAGTTTTCATGTGCTTTTATCTTTTTTCATATGGGATTTTTGCCTTATCCTTGGCTGAGATGGGTCTACCCAAGAAAACAGAGACAGTTTCAGTCTTGCAGCTTGGGTCTGGATTCTGTATTCAAATCTCCGTAGTCTTACGAAGGGTCTGAGGGTAAGACATGCACCACTCTTGACTCTGGACTATCACTGATGGCCTGGTGTAGTGCTTCACAGTGAGACTCAAAGCACCTTACAGTTAATGCCTGTATCTTTGGGGTTTTTTTCAGCAAAATGTTTTTTTTTTTTTTCCCCACTGTGTACCAGACTGTTATGTGCAACAGTGCTAGTTAGCCCCGGGTACTCCTTGGGAAGTCCTATTATGCTGGAGAGGACTGTGGCATGCCGCAGAGCCTTGTGTACGGGACTGATGTCAACCTACCCCCAAGCTAAACAACACGCAGGTGGAGGAGGCTGTCTGTTTTGATGGTTTTGTACAAAATGATGCATGCAACCACTTAGGGTTCATGAGCTTGTCTGAAAATAGTGACTGTATTGGGATCATCTCATAATAAAGAGAGGCAGTTGTGGCTAGATTAAGGAAGTGTGTGCTCCTGAACCTCAGTGGAATTTACTTTGGGAGTGTTGCTCAGAAGAGACATCCTGACTGCTCAGAGGTGGGTAGTGTCATAAATAAATGGCAGCTAAATTGAAAAGGAGAAAGAGGAGATCAGAAAGTGTAAGAAATAATAATTAGAAGTTGAAATCCCTGAGGAATATATCAACTATAGTATATCTGAAGTATGGTGCAATGTTTAAAGTCAGAGTAATTCTATCTTCAAGCCACATCATTGCAAATATTAAGAACAAAAAGAAGAGATAATGTAAATATTCTTGACACTGTGTTTTAATTCCAGACTTGGTATAAACACTTGCAGTATCACTGTCATTCAAGTCCCCTCTGTTTAGGTCAGACCCACCTTTTTAAAATTTTTTCTGTGCTTTTGCCTTTTCCAACACACCAGCCTACTCTGACCTTGAGCAAGTTTCCCCCTGTATCCCTGTTCC
This sequence comes from Strix aluco, assembly GCF_031877795.1. Classification (NCBI taxonomy): domain Eukaryota; kingdom Metazoa; phylum Chordata; class Aves; order Strigiformes; family Strigidae; genus Strix; species Strix aluco. Next base: position 24,809,134 of record NC_133933.1, read on the forward strand.
CTTTCTGTAAATGTAGGTGATGGTACAGCAAGCCTGCAAGGAAAAAAATACCCTGGATGAACATTATTATAGTGTGCGCTCTGAACATAGCATAAGGAAATATGCTCTCAAACACAAGGTGAATTCACGTTTAAAATGGTTACAATGACAGGTTGATCTAAAATTTCTGTTCCAGTTGCCCTTGGCTTTTTGGGATGTTTCAGAATCAGATTCCAATGAAGGACACTGCAGCAATATGCAATTCAATGTGTCTGAGGGCTCACACATGCTGGTTCACATCAGTGCCCTTTGGTATGTAGGGCTTGCTGCCAGTCAAAAGCTCCTTTCATCCAAGCTCAAATTCATTCAGCATATCGTTCATATCGTCCAACAATGCCTGCTACTGCATGCATCTGCTGCTGTTGTGGATGGAAATATTAACATGGTAATGATTTAGCAGCAAATCAAGGTTTATTAATGACTAGCAGCACTTACTCATTAACCAATTTAAGAATTTACAAAATAATTCAGTAAAATACGTTATGATTAAAATAGCGACTTAACTACAAATTCAAAAATGACAAGATTCACACTAACTTGCTATAAAGTATCCTAAATCTATGCATAATATGTATATTCAGAAACACAAGATGTACAAACGCACAGACAGACAAAAGTATTTGGATCCAGTGAAATATGCATGTACCCACACTTGTGAAAATAACTGTGTATACCCAAACTCAGTAAGCAGAGAGAGTGGGTGAAAGAGAAGCTAACTCAAAGTTAAAATTTCCCTCTTCTCTTGTTTAGAGTAAAAACTCACAATGCATTGGTATTCCTCAATGGGTGAAAACGAGACTTGAGGGGGTCAGCTTCACCCTGGCCCTTTGTCAGCTTTGATAGCAGACAGTACCTTGAGGAGTTGATACCTGAGAGGCATCTCAGCTCAGGGGAGATGCTGGTCACAGGCCTGCTGCAATACAGGAGAGCTCAGAGGGGCTCACTTAGGGTCACTATTTACATGGTCCAAGATAACTGAATTTTGTCAGGTATTTTTCCACTCCGGCCCAACTCTAGTGATGAAATATTCCGGTGTTTTCCACCAGTTTTCTGGCACAGGCCCAGAACTTTCTGGATGTGTGGTTCTGTTATTGCCCCCCCTTGGCCACGTCCCGGGTGCAGATGTACCAGACTGTCAGGAGGTAATAGACTGTTATTACCACTCCCAAATGACAGGGAGAGCAGGACCCAGGCATGTCAAGGGGGTACCTTAACGCTCTGGTCAACAGCCATTTGCAATCCATACTGCCCTAGGTTGGTATGTGGCCAAGGCGGGGGATTGGAATCACACCAAGCACTGAGCAGCCCAGCAAGGAGGGTGGGAATTGCACCACCACAGTTGCTTGTCCCCTGTTGTTTAGACTAATGAGGACAAAGCCCTCACATCTTGTTAAATATTTACTACAGTGTTCACAGTCACAGTATTGGAGAGGCTTGAAAAAAACCCCCACCTAAATTAAGGCCAAGCACACAAGCATTTTCATAACAGTTTTAGATATGACCAGGAACCCTGAATGTATTATTATATTTGATAAGAAAAGGGGATTCTATATTCATGGAAGTGCTGGGAATGCCACAGCATATCCTGGAAAATGAGGGACATGAAGGTGATCGGAACTAGGAGTCAGCATGGATTCAACAAAGGAAACCCCGCTTGCCCTACCAAATAACCTTGTATGGTGAAATGACCGGCCTGGGAGATGAGAGGTGTGCAGTGGCCACTGTCCACCTAGACTTGAGGAAGGTTTCCACCACTGTCTGCCAGAACAGCCCCATGAAGAAGCTGAAGAAGCATGGGCTGGATGAGGAGAAAGGGAGGTGGATTGAAAACTGGCTGAATGGCCAAACCCAGAGGGTGATGAGCAATGACACCAAGTCTGAGTTACAGAATCAGAGAATCACAGAATCATCTAGGTTGGAAAGGACCTTGAAGATCATCTAGTCCAACCATTGACCTAACACTGACAGTTCCCAACTACACCATATCCCTAAGCGCTATGTAAACCCTACTCAAACACCTCCAGGGATGGGGATCCACCACCTCCCTGGACAGCCCATTTCAACGCCTAACAACCCGTTCTGTAAATAAATGCTTCCTAATATCTAGTCTAAATGTTCCCTGGCGCAACTTGAGGCCATTCCCTCTTGTCCTATCACTTGTTACTTTGTTAAAGAGACTCATCCCCAGTTCTCTGCAACCTCCTTTCAGGTAGTTGTAGAGGGCGATGAGGTCTCCCCTCAGCCTCCTCTTCTCCAGACTAAACAACCCCAGTTCCCTCAGCCGCTCCTCGTACGACCTGTGCTCCAGACCCTGCACCAGCTTCGTTGCCCTTCTCTGGACATGCTCGAGTAATTCAATGTCCTTTTTGTAGTGAGGGGCCCAAAACTGAACACAGTCATCGAGGTGCGGCCTCACCAGTGCAGAGTACAGGGGTAAGATCCCTTCCCTGTCCCTGCTGGCCACGCTATTTCTGATACAAGCCAGGATGCCATTGGCCTTCTTGGCCACCTGGGCACACTGCTGGCTCATGTTCAGCCGGCTGTCAATCAACACCCCCAGGTCCCTCTCTGACTGGCAGCTCTCCAGCCACTCCTCCCCAAGCCTGTAGCGCTGCTGGGGGTTGTTGTGGCCGAAGTGCAGCACCCGGCATTTGGCCTTATTGAAACTCCTACAGGTGACCTTAGCCCATCGCTCCAGCCTGGTCAGTTGTCAGACGACCTTACTTGAGATCAGCCTGCAAGAACCAGGCCGAGATTAGAGAGCAGTCCCGCAGCAGAACAGGCCACGAGATAAGGATGATGGAGGTACTTTCCTCATTGCTGCATTTCTCCTCTTTCTCTTCTCTCTCCCCCACCGCCTCCTTCCCGCCGCTCAGCACCCAAAGCTGGTCCAGGGCCAGGTGGAGCTGAGGGCTCAGGGCGGTGTAGAGAGCAAACGCAGGAAATGAGCTGGAGGCAAAATCCTTGTGGTATCGCTGGCCAGAGCCCTGCCCCCAACCCGTCCTTTGGATGGACATTGGTGAACCTGCACCAAGGTCCTGGGGCCAGGTGCCAGGGTGTCCCTACCCTGGTGATTCTGTGCTTCGGTTTGACTCCTCAAGCACCTGAACTCAGCCCCAATGCCTGCTGGAAAGGATTCTGGCGCAAGGGATGATGATCCCAAACTCCTCCACTAGGCTTCATCCCAAAACAACTTCTACCTAGTCCAGAATATCATATGGCACACACAGTCAGAAGGGAGAAAATGTCCTTTTATTGTGGACATCAGGTGCAGGAGCCCAGGAGTCACAGGGGTTCAACCAGTAACGGGAAATCAGCACCTACAACGACAGAGACAGAAAGCACTGGTAAAGCCACAAAGGCAGGAACAGGCATGGCTTGGTTCCCCTTTCTTTGGGAAACAGAGTTGACAAGGAATTGTTGATATGCCAGAAGAGAGCTACTGCTGGCTACTGTTAGCTCCGGGGTGGCTCTGGCACCTTATCCCCTCTAAGGCAATGCCCTTAGAGAGCTGTGCATGTGCAGAGGTGCACAGTGCCCCTGTGCCACACAGCAGGGCTCCCCTGGGGAGCTGCCATGGGGTTATTTCCAAACCCTGCACAGCACTATCGCTTGCCGCCCCTTGCCAGTCAGTTGGACTGACTTAGAGCAGTGTGGAGAGTTGGCAAAGATGGGCAGCAGAGCCTGGTACACACCTGGGGCTTCCTGACCTTTCGCACCTTCCTGCTTCTTTTCTGTCCCCTTCATTTCTTCTCTTCTCTTCTTTGCTTGGTGGCACGGCCTCTCCTCTGCCCAGGTCTCTTCTCGCTTTCTTTTCCTTTGGCCGTCGTTTTTCTGGATGGAGCCTGCAAACCTTGCCATCCCACAGCATGATTAGAGTGGTAAAGCCAGGATCAACTGGAACCAGTTCTTGATTTAACCAAAGCTGACTCGTTTTACCTTCTGTGCTCTGAGAGGCTCTTCATCAGCTCTTCAGCGCATCGCGGGCAGTCTACCATGGTCTCAGGGGTGGTGGGGAGACAAAGCAACGGGTGCCTAAAGCAGAAATGTCATCGTTAGCAGGCGGCAAGGATTGCCCTGAAGTAGTAAGCAACTGTTTGGCACGTTGCTACCTTAGCTCTACAGAGGAGATCCCTTTGGCTGGTTTGCATCAGCCCTTTCTTCCAAGGCTCTCGCTCTGGAACACAGTGTTCACATGGGTGTGGGACAGTCCCTTTGTGGGGGCCGTTCAGCAGAGAGCCCGTGATCCCCTGCCAGGCAAGGAAAGGCTTGCCCACTTCCTTCTGCCAGCATTTCTTCTGCCCTCCCAAGACAGAGCTCTGCGGATGTATGTCCATTTGGTGCAATACAACCTTCTGGGCTGGGAGGCTTTCCTTCTGAAATCTGTCTGTGGTGTTTGGTAGGTCTCTCCTCTGATTAAGCACATGCCGAAGGCATTGGAGAAAACACCTTTCCAGTTTTACTTACAGTGTATCATTCCATGGGGGGGGGGGGGGGGGGGGGGGGAATTAAATGCAAAACCACTAGAGACTGAACGGCAGGAGGAGGCCCAGCAGCTGCTTGGACTCAACAGCAACTCCCCTCCTCCTACCTAAGACACATTGTTGCAGCGCTTGTGGAGCTGCCGTACCTCTGGCGGTTCTGCTCCCACCACCGCGTCTCCCCCTGCTGCTCTCTGGAGGACGAGCAGAGAGGCTGGTGCATCCGGGAAGGCTTTTGGCTGCTGCTCCTCCGCGTCTGCTTCTCCTGCAGGGCCATGCTGCTTTTCCAAAGGCAGCTCTGGAAAGCAAAAGCGTGTGCAGCAAAGTGACTTGTGGGAAGTGGACAACAGCTAAAGCAAAACCCCCAGGAAGCCCTCCCCCAGCTGTCTGCTCAGGCTGTGACAGCCCTCAGTCCCTCCTCATACCTGTGGATCTGTCCATGGGCGCTGGTGACATCTGGCCAGCCATCTCCTCCCCAAAGATGTCACTGCTGTTTTCAATCAGAAATTCCACCAGCAGCTTCACCTGCACACATCAAAGCCTTGGTTTCAGTGCAGGTGTCTGAAAACATGTCAAGCAGCCTTTCCTGCCCCCGACCCTTGCTTCTGCACAGAAGGCTGCGGCTGTGGGTCTGCTCTTGCAGGCAGCCACTCCACCGGCGTTTGCTCGAGAGAGGAGCAAGCTCTGACGGTCCAGGCAGGCTGCAGGCAGCCGGTCAATACAGCGTACCTTCTCGGTCACCTCCAGCATGGCCTCGAGCGGGAGCAGGTCCTCGTCGGGTGGGCCCAGCAGGTTTGGCCCCAGGCAGATGGCCAGGTTGCTGGAGGTCATTCTGCTGGTGGACACGTGGTGGCCAATGCTCTGCAGCAGTGGGAGCAGCTGCTTGAGGAGGAGGAGATGGGCTGCAGGCAACTTCTCGGCCACCCTGAGGGAGCAGGAACACAACGTTAAGAAAGGAGATGTTGCCCACAGCTGTCCCTGAAGCTTGCACAAGGCGTCCCCCGAAATGCAACCGCAACCCAGCAAATGTGAGCTGCCAGAAAATGCAACCTTGTAAGGAGCCCGTCCCTTTTCAGGCAAGTCCCAGGCCCCTACCACTCCCTACTCAACAGGCAGGCTGCTGGCCACACTTACACTTTCAGCTCTTCCACCCTTGCCTGCCTGCTTGGCCTCTCCATGGCCTGCATCCAGTCCTGGTAGAGCTCAGTAACAAGGAGCTTGCCGGGGATGCTGCGGAGAAAGTCCTGCAAGGCCAAGGGCTTCAGGTGAGCCTTTGAAGGTTCCAGGCCAGCCAGGAGCTCTTCCAGCTGCAGGGCAGAAGCGCTCACCTTCAGGACGGCAGCCAGCAGGATCACAGACTGGCTTGGCAGGTCCACATCTGCGCCGCGGTCCAGGGCCTCCTTCAGCTTCTGAAGCGCTGTCATTCTGTCGGCTCTGCGGAAGATCCCCTCCGTCGACGGTCCTCGCTGGTGCAGGATGTCCACGAGCTCCTGCGGGACACGCAGGAGGACAGCTGCTTGGCTGAAGAAACAAGTGACGGCAGAGGCCAGAGCTCTGCCCCAGGCTGGGCTCCCTCCCCCGCAAAGGGTCTGTGCGAAAGGCCCTCCCCGTGGCAAAAAGGGGATCCATAGTCAGCTTTGGATGGCGTGTGTCTGGTGGAACTGTTGATACTGCGCGATGCCTTGATTAAAATAGGAGCGATGAAGAGAGTTCAAAACCTGCCCTTTTGAGGAAAAATGCAGGAAATCAGAGTCTTTGCAGGAAGAATGCAGGAAACCGGCATCTTTTGGCTATTTTACACTCCAACCAGAAAGATTGTGGGCCCGTGCTTTGCTGATTAGGGATACCAATTAAACTCAGACACCAGAGTGAAAAGAGCAGGCATATTTTACTGGAAATAGCTAAATAACAGAATAATACAGAAAACATACAGTACGAAAAGACACAATAGCGCACTTAAACAAATAGGAAAATACAGGGTCATGCATCAAATCATTACTACCTGAGAGAGAGAATAGGGATTAAGAAAGATCCATCACCACTTGCATACTTTACCATCATCCGGATCCGCAGTGGCTGGGCAGCCCCGGTTACAGCGAGGATTTGGAGAGCCTTTCCCGGCAAGTGGGAAATCCTACGCGGTGCGTCCACCCGTAGGTGAGGCTTCCAAAGTCGCTGTGAGCGGGTCCAGCCTTATATAGCCCAAAATCAGCAAGCCAGAATAGCTGGCACCTCTGTTTTGAGCGGAACGTCTGGTTTCACTCTCACATTAGATTCCCCCGGAGCCTGGCCAGGGCTCAAGGGAGAAGCTAAGGGAGTTTCCCTGCTTATCTAATTTATTTATGTTCTTTTTAGAACAAGGCCACACGTCTGGTCCCAAGGCCGGACAGCAGGCTTCATGGCCTTGTTAACTTACCTCTATGCCAAGAAGAAGAAAGATACATTCAGGATAGACATGTTTCCATTACATTCATCATCAGTCAGGAGTCTATGATATCTAAGCTACATCTTTCATTAATGACCATACACATATCGTTAATGACTACATACTAAGTTAGCAGCTTTGGCTCGGGGCCTGTTGTTCAGGCTTCAACACTTCAACACTGTAGCGCTTTTTACATCAGGATAGGCGGTTTGTTATAACCTAGTACAATACCTACTAGCACAATGGTTATCAGGTACAAAATATACAGGATTCCTCTATAGGTCAACTCTGGCTTGGGCCTATTGTCCAAGCCTTAGCACTTCAGCCCGGTGGTTAATGCTTTAAGGGCAGTTCAGCACGTTGGGAAAAGGGATGGAAGACCACTCTTGTGGACGCTGTCTGGACTGGGCTAGGCTGGGGTTGGAGAGCCTGGGAGGGTCTCCGCGGTCCCAGCTTTCCCGCAGTGCTGACTGTGGTGGCTGCTGCCTGTTCTTTCCTGCAGTGCTGACTGCACCCACCAGCTGAAAAAGCCCCTGGTAGAGGGGCAGGGAGAAGCTCTTCTCCAGAGATTTGCCAGAAACTCTCCAGAGCATCCCTTTTCCCCCCATGAGGATGCTCTGTGTGACAAGGGAAGGTGCCCATTAGTCCACAGTCCTGAGCAATCCGGTCTAGGTGACCCTGCTTGAGCAGGCAGGTTGGACCAGAGGACCTCCACAGGTCCCTCCCAGCCTCAGCGGTTCTATGTGATGCTGTGCTTTGGTTTGACGCCTCAAGCACCTGAACTCAGCCCCGATGCCTGCTGGAAAGGATTCTGGCGCAAGGGATGATCCCAAACTCTTCCACAAGGATGCGTGCGTCACAAAACAACTTCTACCTCGTCCAGAATATCGTATGGCACACACATTCAGAAGAGACAAAATGTCCTTTTATTGTGGACATTAACTGCAGGAGCCCAGGAGTCACAGGGCTTCAGGTGGCAACAGGAAATCAGCACCTACAACGACAGAGCCAGAAAGCACTGGTAAAGCACAAAGGCAGGAACAGGCATGGCTTGGTTCCCCTTTCTTTGGGAAACAGGAATTGTTGATATCCCAGAAGAGAGCTACTGCTGGCATTGGCTCTGGGGTGGCTCTGGCCCCTTATCCCCATGGGTAATGCCCTTACAGACCTGCGCATATGCAGAGGTGCAGAGTGCCCCCGTGCCACACAGCAGGGCTCCCCTGGGGAGCTGCCACGGGGTTATTTCCAAACCCTGCATAGCACCATCCCCTCGCCGTCCCTTGCCAGAGAGTTGGACTGACTTAGAGCAGTGTGGAGAGTTGGCAAAGATGGGCAGCAGAGCCTGGTACGTACCTGGGGCTTCCTGATCTTTTGCACCTCCCTGCTTTTTTTGCAGTCCCCATCTTCTTCTTTCTTCTCTTCTTCGCCTGGTGGGGTTCCGTCTCTTCTGCCCAGGCCTCTTCTCTCTTTCTTTTCCTTTGGCTGGCGCTCTCCTGGCGGGAGCCTGCAAACCTTTCCATCCCACAGCATGATTAGATAGGTAAAGCCAGGATCAGTTGGAATCAGTTCTTGATTTAACCAAAGCTGACTCATTTTACCTTCTTTGCTCTGAGAGGCTCTTTGGTTCCTCTGTGCATCCCAGGGCCTCTACCGTGGTCTCGGGGGTGGTTGGAGACGGAGCAATGCGTGCCTAAAACAGAAAGGTCGTCATTAGCAGGTGGCAAGGGATGCCCTGAAGTAGTAAGCAACTGCTTGGCACGTTGCTGCCTTAGCTCTACAGAGGAGATCCCTTTGGCCGGTTTGCATTAGCCCTTTCTCCCAAGGATCTCACTCTGGAACACAGGGTTCACGTGGGGGTGTGACAGTTCATTTGTGGGGCCATTCAGCAGAGAGCCTGCGATCCCCTGCCGGGCAAGAGAAGGCTGGCCCACTTCCTTCTGCCAGAATTTCTTCCGCCCTCCCAAGTTTTACTTACAGCGTGTTATTCCGGGGTGGGGGGAAATAAAATGCAAAGCCACAAGAGATCGAATGCCAGGAAGAGGCACAGCAGCTGCTTGGACCCAACAGGAACTACCCTCCTACCTAAGACACATTGTCGCAGCGCTCGTGGAGCTGCCATACCTCCGCCGATTCTGCTCCCACCACCGCATCTCCCCCTGCTGCTCTCTGGAGGATGAGCAGAGAGGCTGGTGCATCCAGGAAGGCTTTTGCCTGGTGCTCCACGTCTGCTTCGCCTGCCGGGCCATGCTCCTTTCCCAAAGGCAGCTCTGGAAAGCAAAAGCGTGTGCAGCAAAGTGACTTGTTGGAAGTGGACAACAGCTAAAGCAAAACCCACACCAAGCCCTACCCCCGCTGTCTGCTCAGGCTGTGACAGCCCTCAGTCCCTCCTCCTACCTGTGCATCTGCCCATGGGCTCTGGTGACATCTGGACAGCCATCTCCTCCCCCAGGATGTCACTGCCGTTCTCAATGAGAAATTCCACCAGCAGCTTCACCTGCACACATCAAAGCCTTGGTTTCAGCGCAGGTGTCTGAAAATGTGCCAAGCAGCCTTTCCTGCTCCTGACCCTTGCTTCTGCACAGAAGGCTGTGGCTGTGGGGCTGCTCTTCCAGGCAGCCACTCCACCATCATTTACTCAAGAGAGGAGCAAGCTCTGACAGTCCAGGCAGGCTGCAGGCAGCCGGTCAATACAGCGTACCTTCTCGGTCACCTCCAGCATGGCCTCGAGCGGGAGCAGGTCCTCGTCGGGTGGGCCCAGCAGGTTTGGCCCCAGGCAGATGGCCAGGTTGCTGGCGGTCATTCTGCTGGTGGACACGTGGTGGCCAATGCTCTGCAGCAGCGAGATCAGGCGCTGGAGGAGGAGGAGATGGGCTGCAGGCAACTTCTCGGCCACCCTGAGGGAGCAGGAACACAACGTTATGGAAGCAGATGCTGCCCACAGCTGCCCCTGAAGCTTGCACAAGGGCAGGTGGGAGCCAGTGTCTGTGTTGTGCCACTTTCCAGGTGCTCTCAGGCAGTGATCAGGGCTCCTGTGCTTCAGGAAGAAAACACACTGCTGCTTCCCAGCTCCTGGTTTCACCCAAGCCCACGCAAGGGAAGGCTCCCTGCCCACGCCCTTTCCCCCGAAATGCAACCCCAGCCCAGCAAATGCGAGCTGCCAGAAAGTGCAACCTGCTAAGGAGCCCGTCCCTTTTCAGGCAAGTCCCAGGACTCTGCCACTCCCTACTCAACAGGCAGGCTGCTGGCCACACTCACACTTTCAGCGCTTCCACCCTGGCCTCCTTGCTTGGCCTCTCCATGGCCTGCATCCAGTCCTCGTAGAGGCCGACAACGAGCAGCTTGCCTGGGATGCTGCGGAGAAAGTCCTGCAAGGCCAAGGGCTTCAGGTGAGCCTTTGAAGGTTCCAGGCCAGCCAGGAGCTCTTCCAGCTGCAGGGCAGAAGCGCTCACCTTCAGGACGGCAGCCAGCAGGATGACAGGCTGGTTTGCCAGGTCCACATCTGCGCCGCGGTCGAGGTCCTCCTTCAGCTTCTGGAGCGCCGTCCCCCTGTCGGATCTGCGGAAGATCCCCTCCGTCGACGGTCCTCGCTGGTGCAGGATGTCCACGAGCTCCTGCGGGAGACGCAGGAGAACAGCTGCTTGGCTGAAGAAACAAGTGACGGCAGAGGCCAGAGCTCTGCCCCAGGCTGGGCTCCGCCCCCCCCGCAAAGGGTCTGGCGCCAGAAGCGGTGGCCGTGGGTGAAAAGCCCCGTGCCCCAGCCACCCCCGCAGCCGCTGGGGACAGTGGCTCTGGAGCAGCCGCAGGGAGGGCTGGGGCTTCCCTGTCCAGGCTGGCCTACCTGGATGGGCCGGGGCAGCGTGCCGGCCTCCCCGCAGAGCGCTGCCAGGGGCTGCCCAAAGAGCGCCCTGCTGCAGTCGGAGCCCGCCTGCCCTGGCGCCGGGGCAGCGGACGGGCTCCGCCGCAGCGCAAACGGCCAGGGCAGCCCCCTCCTCTTCCTGCTGGTGCGGCCGCCGCTCCCTCCCGCTGCAAAGGGAAAGAGAGCAAGAGCCCGTCAGTGGGAACCGCCAGGCCAGCGCTCCCGGAGCCTGCCCTGCCCTGCCCTGCCCTGCCTGCAGCGCGGTGCTGAGCCGTGCGGCGGGACGGGACGGGACGGGCAGGGAGCCGGCAGCTGGAACCAGGGCTCTGGCTCAGCGGCTCCGGCTCGCAGTCTCCTGAGAACCGGCGGCACAGCGGGACAGCCCCGCCCAGCCCTCGCCCTGCCCTCCCCCAGGCCGCGAGCCGCAGCAGAGGGAGGCTCCCTGTCCCGCAGAATCACGTCCGGCGGCCGCTGCCCAGCGGGTGTCCTTGCTCGTCCGGGTGACATCCGTCCTCCCTTGGGGTGCCCAACCTGCGGGGTGACACTCAGGGAACAAGGGAGCACGGCTCCTCCCGGCTCTGGCCGCGGAGCAGGGACCCATCTGCCCGGCTCTGGGGACAGAGCTCAGGCAGGCAGCACCTCGAGTGCTCAGCACTGTCGAAGGGTCCCGAGCGCTCAGCTCTCTCCTGCTGCAGCGTGATGCGCACCGATTTCCTCTGGCCAAAGGGCAGCAGCAACAGCATCCTCAGTTGTGCAGACGTGCCGGTCCAGGAGAAAAGAAGGCCCTCCCTGCCCTTCGTCCCCAAACTCACCTGGTGAGCGGCAAAGTCCGCCTTCATTGGTAGGTGGGGCTGTTGGATGCCCTTGCTTGGGATCAGCCTGCAAGAACCAGGACCCTCTGCCCTCCTGGGCTCTCTGCCTCACGCGGCAGGTTTCCTCCCAGCACCACCAGCGGGGACATGCGGCGTTCCTGGTGGCTCCCCAACGCTCTTTGCACCCGGGGTGGCACCGCAGGACCCTCCCTCCCCCCTGCACAGGCTCACCCCACTCGCCGCACAGCCCTGGCACCCCGGCACAGCCAGAGGCGGGTGAAAGGCAGCCGTTCTCACCTCTGCCTGGTCCTCCAGCAGCCTCTCCAGGCTCTTCTTGGCGCTGAATGTCTTCCACTGGGCAGGAGAGAAAGAGTGGAAGGAGGTGAGCAGCGACGCCTCTGCTGCTCGGCTGGAGGGCCAGCGCTCGGGGACAGCGGCCAGACGAGAGAGACACTTACGGCGTGGCGTCGGCTCAGCTCCTTCTGCAGGAGTTTGATGGACGGGATGTTGGTTACTCGGGCTCCCGTGGCTCCTTCGGGTGTCCTGTCACCGGGAAAGGACAGGGAGAGAGCTGGCTGAGCCCCAAGCCACCTCTTCTCCCTTGTCAGGCAGCTCTGCCTGAGAGCTGCCCGCAGCCACAGCGGCAGCTCTCCCCATCTGGGGAGCTGTGTTCCCCCATCCGGCCACGCCTGAAGCACCCCCCTAGCTTACCCCAGCAGCTTGCCCAGCCACAGCTGCTTCAGTGCCCGGGAGCTGCAGAAAGAGAGGAGAACCAGCGTCAGGCCCCGCTGCCCCCCAGCCCCTGGGCCCCTGCACAGCCTTGCCCCTTGGGAAGGGCTGAGGGGCAGCACGAGGCCCCGTGGGGCAGGACAGGGGTGCTGCCCAAGCCCTGGCTCCCTGTGTCCTGCCAGAGCAGCTGCCCCTGCCCTTGCCTTCTGGGGACCAAAAGGTGACCAGGGGATGCAGGATGTGGAAACGCACCCCCATCCCTCCCTGCCGGCGTGCAGCCCGCTCCCTGTCCAGGCTCTGCACGGAGGGCAGAGGCCATTCACAGGGTGGCGTGGGCACGGTTGGGACCCTCTCCTGCCCGGCTGTGGGACGTGGCACCATGACTCACCCGAAAGTGGCAACACAGGTGCCGCTGGGCCAGATGAAGATGATGGAGGTCCTGTCGTCGTCGCTGCCTTCCTCCTCCTCTTCCTCTTTGACGTCCCCCGCCGCCTCCTTCCCGCTGCTCAGCACCCACAGCTGGTCCAGGGCCAGGCGGAGCTGTGGGCGCAGGGTGGTGCCACGTCTGCGGAGAAGAGAGACAGGCAGTGAGCTGGAGGTGGCCGCCTTGGGGTGCCCCCGGGCAGAGCCCTGCCCCCCACCTGCCCCTGTGTGGTGGTTTAGGCCCTGCCGGGACCCGAGAGGACATTGCCACTGCCCCTCCCCTACCCTCCGACCGGAACGGGGCAGGGAGTGAAATACAAACCCCGGGGCTGAGATAAGGAGAGGTTTAATACAGCAGTGCAACAGCAACAAACCGAACAACAAGAACGATAACAATAGCAATAACAGTAATAACAATAAACAGAACAAGGGATATACTGATACAGCAGCGAGGAGAGCGACCCCACACCACGCGTTTACCGACTGAGTAATCCCACACCACTGAGGGATCTTCTGAGAGGCCGGGTAAGGGAGACAATTGCTCAACCTCCTCCAGGGCAGCTATACCAAAGGCCCACCAGTACTCTCTTGGGTCTTTAAAGTACCCTCTCCTCAGGTAATCTGTACCTAGGATGCACGGGGCATCTGGGCCAGTCACAATGGGGTGCTTATGCCAGTCCTTCCCAGTTAAGCTTACTTCAGCTTCTAATAGGGTCAGCTGTTGGGATCCCCCTGTCACTCCGGAGATGCAGATGGGTTCAACTCCACTGTAGTTTGATGGCATCAGGGTGCACTGTGCGCCAGTATCTACCAAGGCCTTATATGCTTGTACGTCTGATGTGCCAGGCCATCGGATCCACACCGTCCAGTAAATCCGATTATCCCTTTCCTCCACCTGGCTGGAGGCAGGGCCCCTCTAATCCTGCTCACCATCACTCACTTGTTCTAAGAGTGACTCCTGCAAGAATGACTCACTTGTCCCCTCAAGAAGGTCAAGCATAACGTTGGCCATTCTATTCTGTCTGGGGGATTTCCGACTGGACACTGGAGCTGCGTCTCTCTTGGAAGACTCCCCTTTCATGGTGGCTTTCCCTTTCAGGTGCTGTACTTGTGCAGCTAGGGCGGGAGTGGGCTGTCCATCCCACCTCCTCACGTTTTCTCCATGGTCGCGGAGGAAGAATCACAGGGTACCCCGTGCTGTGTCCCTTCCACTGCCCTTCTCTTGGGTGGGGAAGTGCCTGCTTCTAATGGCTGAGACATCGGCCCGTGCAGGTGGAATGTAGGACGTGTCCTCTTCCACTTTCTGGAGCCTCTGAGGCAGTTCCCTTACAGCTGAAACCCAGGCATGTTGGGAGGAAGGGAGATTTCCCTCATATTGCCGGAGCTGGCCAGCCACTTCGTCCACTGTCTGAGTGTGGGTGTCTCGCCACCAGGACGCTACTGCCAGTGCTTTGGAATGTGCCTCTGGTGCACTTTGCAGGAACTTCTGCCACATCAGCTGTGTGCAAGGGACCTGATCTGGATCCATGGGCCATCACTGAGATCACCATAAACCATGTCAAACACAGCCAATTCCCTGAGGTTCTGAATGCCTTTCTCCGTGTTGGTCCACTTGCCTAACCGACATAGAACATCATCCTTGTAGGGGCACCTCTCCCTTACACTGAGCAGGAGTCGCCTCCAAAGGCTGAGGGTTTGAGCCTGTTTCCCTATGGCCTTGTCAATACCAGCCTCCCTGGCTAAAGATCCCAGCTGCTTGGCCTCTCTCCCCTCCAATTCCAAAACACCAGCTCCACTATCCCAGCATCGGAGCAGCCAGGTGCAAATTTGCTCGCCTGGAAGGCGTCTGAAATCCTTCCGCATATCTCGCAACTCACTGAGGGATAGAGATCGGATGGTTACCTCCGGCTCTTCCTCCTGCTCTCGTGATGGGCCTGGTTCATCATCACCCTGTGCACTGCGAGGGGATTTTTTGGTATATTTGGTTTTCCGTGTCGGGGCGACTCATACTGGCACTGCCTGTCCCCCTGGCCCAGCTGCTGTGCTGGTGGAGGCGACTGGTACTGGCACTGCCTGTCCCCCTGGCCCAGCTGCTGTACCAGCAGGTTCACTTTCAGATCCTGCAGCCCTTTCTCCCCCTTGAGGGCAGTGATCAGTGTTAAAGATGACACGGTAGGCATGGGCAAGCCCCCAGCACATCGCAACGAGTTGTGTCTCCCGGGGTTTGTCACATTGGCAACACACCTTTTCCAAACACTCCACCAGTTTATCAGGACTCTGCACTTGTTTGGGAGCGAGATCCCAAAGCATTGGGGGTGACCACTGACTCAGGCACTTGCCCATCTTTTCCCACACACCTTGCCATTTATAACTATCTGCCCTCGGGGCAGGTTTCCGGGTGGTGCCATTATTGGAGAAGTACCGCATGGCCCAAAACAAGATCTGGCAGACATTCAGAAAGCGCTGTGCCGCAAACACACTGGCCTGGGTGCTCCAAGGATAGCTAAAACTCTCAAAAACCGAGAGCATCTCTTCCCCTGGCTCACCCACAGAGGCGGTGAGACCCCTAACGAAAGCCCAGGCAGCAAACAGCTACCGGTTCACCCGCACAAGCAGTGATGCAAGCACATTATAAGCAGTCAGTAGCCAGTATAGCAAAATAAAACCCTTGACACATTTTCCACCGATAACAAACGCCAGCACTGGGAACACACAGGGGATATAAGGATTAATCCAGCCCCACCACGCAAGCAAGTTGGCCAGCACTGCAAATGTTCCTTATCAAACAAATACGAATAAAACCAGAAAAATGGCACCTAACAGATGGCTCTAACACACCTTCTCCTTGTGTCCTTATCTCAACCCTCTCGTGCCACACGTTGGGCACCAAAAAGGCTGTGGTGGTTTAGGCCCCGCCGGGACCCGAGACCACGCTGCCGCTGCCCCTCCCCCACCCTCCGACCGGAACGGGGCAGGGAGTGAAATACAGACCCCGGGGCTGAGATAAGGAGAGGTTTGATACAACAGTGCAACAGCAACAAACCGAACAACAAGAACGATAGCAATAGCAATAACAGTAATAACAATAAACAGAACAAGGGATATACAGATACAGCAGTGAGGGAAGCGACCCCACCCCACGCGTTTACCAATCTTCCCGCGCTTGGGCGCCCGGACCTGACGTCAGCATGGTATTGAATAACCCGGCTAGAGCTCCCTCCCCACTGCTGGGGAAACTTAACCCTATCCTGGCTAAACCAGGACACCTTGGGATGGACATTGGTGCATCCAGCACCAAGGCCCCAGGGCCTGGGGCTGGTGCCAGAGTGTCCCTGGCCTGGTGGCAGGGCCAGGGATGGGGGAAAGGCAGTGGGGCTCTGAGGGTCTTACCGCAACTTGGCGATGACCAGTTCCTCCTGGAGGAGGAGAAGGCGCCTCTCGCTCCTCCTGTGGCCCCGGGTCAGCCACACATCTGTGCTCAGCACCGCCTCGGCGTCGGTGAGAGCCTCCCTGCGGAGCAGAGAGCGGCGGGCATGAGAAAGGCTGCAGCTGCGAGGCCCGGCCGTGCCCACCCATCCCTGAGCCGCAGGGGGGATCCTACCTGGAGTGCCAGCAGCAGTTGGCCTGGCCCATCCTGCCCGGGACAGGAGGACCCTCGCTCTGCACCGCTCTGGGATGCGGCCCAGCCGGCGACAGCGAGGATGGCAAGTGAGGTGCAGGTGCCGGGGAGTGCTGCTCGGCCAGAGCCTGCCTCCTGCCGGCGCTGCTCGGTGCCAGCAGAGCCCCCTGCTGCCGGCTCTGGTGGCTGCTGGCTCCAAAATGGCCGCCGCTGGGAGGCCAACGGAAAGTGGGCGGGGCCTCGTGCCGGGGGTGCTCTCCAGCGTGGCCCTGGCTGTCTTGCGCTGGGGAGCCCAGAGCAGGACAGAGCAGAGGGGAAGCACCCCCTCCCTCCGCCTGCTGCCAGTGGTTTGCCTGCTGCAGCCCGGGATGCACTTAGCCCCCGTTGCCCCAGGGGTACTTTGCTGGCTCCAAGTTGCTCAACTTCGGGTCCACCATGACCCCAGGGCTCTGCACAGCTGCTTGCCAGCTGGGTCTCCCCCAGCACATACGGCTCCAAAGGCTTCTTCCTGCCCAGGTCCAGCACTTTGCTCTTCCCTCTTCCCCTTCTTCAACGACAGCAGGCACCTGGCAGCCCCTTTCTCCAGCCTGTCAAGGGCCCTCTGCTTGGCAACACAACTCCCGGCTGCAGGAGCCTCTCCTCCCGGTCGTGTGCCTTCTGCAAGCTGTCTGAGGGTGCGCTCTGCCCCGTCATCCGCATCACTGAATGTGGACAGGACGCGCATCATGCGGCGCACGGCTTTCTCACAGAATGATCAGAAATTGAGGGGGAAGATCCACTTTTCTCTGTGTGTGTGTGTATTACAAATATGGTGCTTCTCCCTGTCATCCCTTGAAGCCAATTAAAGGTGTACAGGCTCTCTCGTTTTCCATTGGAATGTCACACCCCTTGGTAGTACTGACCTTACGTGTAACGTTGCATCAGGCTGTACTCTCGCCTAGACTGTTGGATAGTAGGTAGCCTAGAGTAGTAGAGAGCAGATGATCTGCATTAATGGTGCTAACGCCAGTGACGGGAGGTTGCATCTAGCTGTTCAGCCAAAGGGTAAAAATCAGAGGTGTCTGTTGAACTCAGTGGGCAATTGACTGAATTCAGCACGTTCAAAAAAGAAAAGCTACAGGAGGAAGGCATATTCTATCCTGACTGCTACAATGCATGTTTTAGGAGGTATGAAGATAAACCCTCCATGCCCCTCCGCCCACCCCCTTCCAAGAGAAAGGACTAGAGAAAAAAGATGCAACTTCTAGAGCAATGGGGCTTTTAATAGGCAAGTAAATTTCCCCGTATCATGCCCATTCAATGAGCTACTTTGTCTGACACTCTGCCTTACTCGGTACCAGCATAAGACTCTTCCCGGAAGAATTAGACAAACCAAAAAATTGCTCTACAGCCAGTTGCCTCTGTTACGCTATGGAAGATGCAGAATTCCTCTCTGATCCACAACTTTCCACCTACAACCAAAACCGTAGTGAAGTTTTCCTCCATTTCAAATGGGCGCTGATGGCTCTTCCCCAGGGAAAGCCTCTGTCACTCTGTGGGCATAGCTGCTCATAGGCAAGGCAAGCCCCGAGCCTCACGCACCATCCGAGGCCACCACCGTCCTCCTGTAGCCGTGAGCAAGAGCTCAAACTCCTTTTCTGCTGCAGGAGAAGAGTTGTTAATAGAAGCGGATGCACGAGGCACGGTCTGTTCCAGAACAGTCACAGCTGTTCAAAGCCTTCCGTGCCCTGGGTTGGTGGTTGTCAGGACCAGCTCCTGCGTCAGCTTGCACCGAGGCTGGCGACAGCTGTGTTTCATGCAGGTAACTCAGGTTTAACCCTTTGTCCCCTGAGCATCCGCACAGCTCCAGCAGCACAGAAAGTCACAGTGGGCCGCGCTGGAGCAAGCTGCTCCGCTGGACTTGTGGCAAGTGTTGCGTCTGCATCCCTGCCCTTCTGTTCTCCCTGTAGGGTCCTGGTCAATACAACAAGCTGCTCTCCCTGGAAATGACCATCGTGGCGAAAGACAGACTCCACTGTGAGCCATGACCTTCACCCACCGAGCAGCCAGCACAGCCAGGGACACGTCTGTGCGAAAGGCCCTCCCCGTGGCAAAAAGGGGATCCATAGTCAGCTTTGGATGGCGTGTGTCTGGTGGAACTGTTGATACTGCGCGATGCCTTGATTAAAATAGGAGCGATGAAGAGAGTTCAAAACCTGCCCTTTTGAGGAAAAATGCAGGAAATCAGAGTCTTTGCAGGAAGAATGCAGGAAACCGGCATCTTTTGGCTATTTTACACTCCAACCAGAAAGATTGTGGGCCCGTGCTTTGCTGATTAGGGATACCAATTAAACTCAGACACCAGAGTGAAAAGAGCAGGCATATTTTACTGGAAATAGCTAAATAACAGAATAATACAGAAAACATACAGTACGAAAAGACACAATAGCGCACTTAAACAAATAGGAAAATACAGGGTCATGCATCAAATCATTACTACCTGAGAGAGAGAATAGGGATTAAGAAAGATCCATCACCACTTGCATACTTTACCATCATCCGGATCCGCAGTGGCTGGGCAGCCCCGGTTACAGCGAGGATTTGGAGAGCCTTTCCCGGCAAGTAGGAAATCCTACGCGGTGCGTCCACCCGTAGGTGAGGCTTCCAAAGTCGCTGTGAGCGGGTCCAGCCTTATATAGCCCAAAATCAGCAAGCCAGAATAGCTGGCACCTCTGTTTTGAGCAGAACGTCTGGTTTCACTCTCACATTAGATTCCCCCGGAGCCTGGCCAGGGCTCAAGGGAGAAGCTAAGGGAGTTTCCCTGCTTATCTAATTTATTTATGTTCTTTTTAGAACAAGGCCACACGTCTGGTCCCAAGGCCGGACAGCAGGCTTCATGGCCTTGTTAACTTACCTCTATGCCAAGAAGAAGAAAGATACATTCAGGATAGACATGTTTCCATTACATTCATCATCAGTCAGGAGTCTATGATATCTAAGCTACATCTTTCATTAATGACCATACACATATCGTTAATGACTACATACTAAGTTAGCAGCTTTGGCTCGGGGCCTGTTGTTCAGGCTTCAACACTTCAACACTGTAGCGCTTTTTACATCAGGATAGGCGGTTTGTTATAACCTAGTACAATACCTACTAGCACAATGGTTATCAGGTACAAAATATACAGGATTCCTCTATAGGTCAACTCTGGCTTGGGCCTATTGTCCAAGCCTTAGCACTTCAGCCCGGTGGTTAATGCTTTAAGGGCAGTTCAGCACGTTGGGAAAAGGGATGGAAGACTACTCTTGTGGACGCTGTCTGGACTGGGCTAGGCTGGGGTTGGAGAGCCTGGGAGGGTCTCCGCGGTCCCAGCTTTCCCGCAGTGCTGACTGTGGTGGCTGCTGCCTGTTCTTTCCTGCAGTGCTGACTGCACCCACCAGCTGAAAAAGCCCCTGGTAGAGGGGCAGGGAGAAGCTCTTCTCCAGAGATTTGCCAGAAACTCTCCAGAGCATCCCTTTTCCCCCCATGAGGATGCTCTGTGTGACAAGGGAAGGTGCCCATTAGTCCACAGTCCTGAGCAATCCGGTCTAGGTGACCCTGCTTGAGCAGGCAGGTTGGACCAGAGGACCTCCACAGGTCCCTCCCAGCCTCAGCGGTTCTATGTGATGCTGTGCTTTGGTTTGACGCCTCAAGCACCCGAACTCAGCCCCGATGCCTGCTGGAAAGGATTCTGGCGCAAGGGATGATCCCAAACTCTTCCACAAGGATGCGTGCGTCACAAAACAACTTCTACCTCGTCCAGAATATCGTATGGCACACACATTCAGAAGAGACAAAATGTCCTTTTATTGTGGACATTAACTGCAGGAGCCCAGGAGTCACAGGGCTTCAGGTGGCAACAGGAAATCAGCACCTACAACGACAGAGCCAGAAAGCACTGGTAAAGCACAAAGGCAGGAACAGGCATGGCTTGGTTCCCCTTTCTTTGGGAAACAGGAATTGTTGATATCCCAGAAGAGAGCTACTGCTGGCATTGGCTCTGGGGTGGCTCTGGCCCCTTATCCCCATGGGTAATGCCCTTACAGACCTGCGCATATGCAGAGGTGCAGAGTGCCCCCGTGCCACACAGCAGGGCTCCCCTGGGGAGCTGCCACGGGGTTATTTCCAAACCCTGCATAGCACCATCCCCTCGCCGTCCCTTGCCAGAGAGTTGGACTGACTTAGAGCAGTGTGGAGAGTTGGCAAAGATGGGCAGCAGAGCCTGGTACGTACCTGGGGCTTCCTGATCTTTTGCACCTCCCTGCTTTTTTTGCAGTCCCCATCTTCTTCTTTCTTCTCTTCTTCGCCTGGTGGGGTTCCGTCTCTTCTGCCCAGGCCTCTTCTCTCTTTCTTTTCCTTTGGCTGGCGCTCTCCTGGCGGGAGCCTGCAAACCTTTCCATCCCACAGCATGATTAGATAGGTAAAGCCAGGATCAGTTGGAATCAGTTCTTGATTTAACCAAAGCTGACTCATTTTACCTTCTTTGCTCTGAGAGGCTCTTTGGTTCCTCTGTGCATCCCAGGGCCTCTACCGTGGTCTCGGGGGTGGTTGGAGACGGAGCAATGCGTGCCTAAAACAGAAAGGTCGTCATTAGCAGGTGGCAAGGGATGCCCTGAAGTAGTAAGCAACTGCTTGGCACGTTGCTGCCTTAGCTCTACAGAGGAGATCCCTTTGGCCGGTTTGCATTAGCCCTTTCTCCCAAGGATCTCACTCTGGAACACAGGGTTCACGTGGGGGTGTGACAGTTCATTTGTGGGGCCATTCAGCAGAGAGCCTGCGATCCCCTGCCGGGCAAGAGAAGGCTGGCCCACTTCCTTCTGCCAGAATTTCTTCCGCCCTCCCAAGTTTTACTTACAGCGTGTTATTCCGGGGTGGGGGGAAATAAAATGCAAAGCCACAAGAGATCGAATGCCAGGAAGAGGCACAGCAGCTGCTTGGACCCAACAGGAACTACCCTCCTACCTAAGACACATTGTCGCAGCGCTCGTGGAGCTGCCATACCTCCGCCGATTCTGCTCCCACCACCGCATCTCCCCCTGCTGCTCTCTGGAGGATGAGCAGAGAGGCTGGTGCATCCAGGAAGGCTTTTGCCTGGTGCTCCACGTCTGCTTCGCCTGCCGGGCCATGCTCCTTTCCCAAAGGCAGCTCTGGAAAGCAAAAGCGTGTGCAGCAAAGTGACTTGTTGGAAGTGGACAACAGCTAAAGCAAAACCCACACCAAGCCCTACCCCCGCTGTCTGCTCAGGCTGTGACAGCCCTCAGTCCCTCCTCCTACCCGTGCATCTGCCCATGGGCTCTGGTGACATCTGGACAGCCATCTCCTCCCCCAGGATGTCACTGCCGTTCTCAATGAGAAATTCCACCAGCAGCTTCACCTGCACACATCAAAGCCTTGGTTTCAGCGCAGGTGTCTGAAAATGTGCCAAGCAGCCTTTCCTGCTCCTGACCCTTGCTTCTGCACAGAAGGCTGTGGCTGTGGGGCTGCTCTTCCAGGCAGCCACTCCACCATCATTTACTCAAGAGAGGAGCAAGCTCTGACAGTCCAGGCAGGCTGCAGGCAGCCGGTCAATACAGCGTACCTTCTCGGTCACCTCCAGCATGGCCTCGAGCGGGAGCAGGTCCTCGTCGGGTGGGCCCAGCAGGTTTGGCCCCAGGCAGATGGCCAGGTTGCTGGCGGTCATTCTGCTGGTGGACACGTGGTGGCCAATGCTCTGCAGCAGCGAGATCAGGCGCTGGAGGAGGAGGAGATGGGCTGCAGGCAACTTCTCGGCCACCCTGAGGGAGCAGGAACACAACGTTATGGAAGCAGATGCTGCCCACAGCTGCCCCTGAAGCTTGCACAAGGGCAGGTGGGAGCCAGTGTCTGTGTTGTGCCACTTTCCAGGTGCTCTCAGGCAGTGATCAGGGCTCCTGTGCTTCAGGAAGAAAACACACTGCTGCTTCCCAGCTCCTGGTTTCACCCAAGCCCACGCAAGGGAAGGCTCCCTGCCCACGCCCTTTCCCCCGAAATGCAACCCCAGCCCAGCAAATGCGAGCTGCCAGAAAGTGCAACCTGCTAAGGAGCCCGTCCC
Source organism: Strix aluco (assembly GCF_031877795.1). Taxonomy (NCBI): domain Eukaryota; kingdom Metazoa; phylum Chordata; class Aves; order Strigiformes; family Strigidae; genus Strix; species Strix aluco. Next base: position 24,831,610 of record NC_133933.1, read on the forward strand.
TTTTCAGGCAAGTCCCAGGACTCTGCCACTCCCTACTCAACAGGCAGGCTGCTGGCCACACTCACACTTTCAGCGCTTCCACCCTGGCCTCCTTGCTTGGCCTCTCCATGGCCTGCATCCAGTCCTCGTAGAGGCCGACAACGAGCAGCTTGCCTGGGATGCTGCGGAGAAAGTCCTGCAAGGCCAAGGGCTTCAGGTGAGCCTTTGAAGGTTCCAGGCCAGCCAGGAGCTCTTCCAGCTGCAGGGCAGAAGCGCTCACCTTCAGGACGGCAGCCAGCAGGATGACAGGCTGGTTTGCCAGGTCCACATCTGCGCCGCGGTCGAGGTCCTCCTTCAGCTTCTGGAGCGCCGTCCCCCTGTCGGATCTGCGGAAGATCCCCTCCGTCGACGGTCCTCGCTGGTGCAGGATGTCCACGAGCTCCTGCGGGAGACGCAGGAGAACAGCTGCTTGGCTGAAGAAACAAGTGACGGCAGAGGCCAGAGCTCTGCCCCAGGCTGGGCTCCGCCCCCCCCGCAAAGGGTCTGGCGCCAGAAGCGGTGGCCGTGGGTGAAAAGCCCCGTGCCCCAGCCACCCCCGCAGCCGCTGGGGACAGTGGCTCTGGAGCAGCCGCAGGGAGGGCTGGGGCTTCCCTGTCCAGGCTGGCCTACCTGGATGGGCCGGGGCAGCGTGCCGGCCTCCCCGCAGAGCGCTGCCAGGGGCTGCCCAAAGAGCGCCCTGCTGCAGTCGGAGCCCGCCTGCCCTGGCGCCGGGGCAGCGGACGGGCTCCGCCGCAGCGCAAACGGCCAGGGCAGCCCCCTCCTCTTCCTGCTGGTGCGGCCGCCGCTCCCTCCCGCTGCAAAGGGAAAGAGAGCAAGAGCCCGTCAGTGGGAACCGCCAGGCCAGCGCTCCCGGAGCCTGCCCTGCCCTGCCCTGCCCTGCCCTGCCTGCAGCGCGGTGCTGAGCCGTGCGGCGGGACGGGACGGGACGGGCAGGGAGCCGGCAGCTGGAACCAGGGCTCTGGCTCAGCGGCTCCGGCTCGCAGTCTCCTGAGAGTCGGCGGCACAGCGGGACAGCCCCGCCCAGCCCTCGCCCTGCCCTCCCCCAGGCCGCGAGCCGCAGCAGAGGGAGGCTCCCTGTCCCGCAGAATCACGTCCGGCGGCCGCTGCCCAGCGGGTGTCCTTGCTCGTCCGGGTGACATCCGTCCTCCCTTGGGGTGCCCAACCTGCGGGGTGACACTCAGGGAACAAGGGAGCACGGCTCCTCCCGGCTCTGGCCGCGGAGCAGGGACCCATCTGCCCGGCTCTGGGGACAGAGCTCAGGCAGGCAGCACCTCGAGTGCTCAGCACTGTCGAAGGGTCCCGAGCGCTCAGCTCTCTCCTGCTGCAGCGTGATGCGCACCGATTTCCTCTGGCCAAAGGGCAGCAGCAACAGCATCCTCAGTTGTGCAGACGTGCCGGTCCAGGAGAAAAGAAGGCCCTCCCTGCCCTTCGTCCCCAAACTCACCTGGTGAGCGGCAAAGTCCGCCTTCATTGGTAGGTGGGGCTGTTGGATGCCCTTGCTTGGGATCAGCCTGCAAGAACCAGGACCCTCTGCCCTCCTGGGCTCTCTGCCTCACGCGGCAGGTTTCCTCCCAGCACCACCAGCGGGGACATGCGGCGTTCCTGGTGGCTCCCCAACGCTCTTTGCACCCGGGGTGGCACCGCAGGACCCTCCCTCCCCCCTGCACAGGCTCACCCCACTCGCCGCACAGCCCTGGCACCCCGGCACAGCCAGAGGCGGGTGAAAGGCAGCCGTTCTCACCTCTGCCTGGTCCTCCAGCAGCCTCTCCAGGCTCTTCTTGGCGCTGAATGTCTTCCACTGGGCAGGAGAGAAAGAGTGGAAGGAGGTGAGCAGCGACGCCTCTGCTGCTCGGCTGGAGGGCCAGCGCTCGGGGACAGCGGCCAGACGAGAGAGACACTTACGGCGTGGCGTCGGCTCAGCTCCTTCTGCAGGAGTTTGATGGACGGGATGTTGGTTACTCGGGCTCCCGTGGCTCCTTCGGGTGTCCTGTCACCGGGAAAGGACAGGGAGAGAGCTGGCTGAGCCCCAAGCCACCTCTTCTCCCTTGTCAGGCAGCTCTGCCTGAGAGCTGCCCGCAGCCACAGCGGCAGCTCTCCCCATCTGGGGAGCTGTGTTCCCCCATCCGGCCACGCCTGAAGCACCCCCCTAGCTTACCCCAGCAGCTTGCCCAGCCACAGCTGCTTCAGTGCCCGGGAGCTGCAGAAAGAGAGGAGAACCAGCGTCAGGCCCCGCTGCCCCCCAGCCCCTGGGCCCCTGCACAGCCTTGCCCCTTGGGAAGGGCTGAGGGGCAGCACGAGGCCCCGTGGGGCAGGACAGGGGTGCTGCCCAAGCCCTGGCTCCCTGTGTCCTGCCAGAGCAGCTGCCCCTGCCCTTGCCTTCTGGGGACCAAAAGGTGACCAGGGGATGCAGGATGTGGAAACGCACCCCCATCCCTCCCTGCCGGCGTGCAGCCCGCTCCCTGTCCAGGCTCTGCACGGAGGGCAGAGGCCATTCACAGGGTGGCGTGGGCACGGTTGGGACCCTCTCCTGCCCGGCTGTGGGACGTGGCACCATGACTCACCCGAAAGTGGCAACACAGGTGCCGCTGGGCCAGATGAAGATGATGGAGGTCCTGTCGTCGTCGCTGCCTTCCTCCTCCTCTTCCTCTTTGACGTCCCCCGCCGCCTCCTTCCCGCTGCTCAGCACCCACAGCTGGTCCAGGGCCAGGCGGAGCTGTGGGCGCAGGGTGGTGCCACGTCTGCGGAGAAGAGAGACAGGCAGTGAGCTGGAGGTGGCCGCCTTGGGGTGCCCCCGGGCAGAGCCCTGCCCCCCACCTGCCCCTGTGTGGTGGTTTAGGCCCTGCCGGGACCCGAGAGGACATTGCCACTGCCCCTCCCCTACCCTCCGACCGGAACGGGGCAGGGAGTGAAATACAAACCCCGGGGCTGAGATAAGGAGAGGTTTAATACAGCAGTGCAACAGCAACAAACCGAACAACAAGAACGATAACAATAGCAATAACAGTAATAACAATAAACAGAACAAGGGATATACTGATACAGCAGCGAGGAGAGCGACCCCACACCACGCGTTTACCGACTGAGTAATCCCACACCACTGAGGGATCTTCTGAGAGGCCGGGTAAGGGAGACAATTGCTCAACCTCCTCCAGGGCAGCTATACCAAAGGCCCACCAGTACTCTCTTGGGTCTTTAAAGTACCCTCTCCTCAGGTAATCTGTACCTAGGATGCACGGGGCATCTGGGCCAGTCACAATGGGGTGCTTATGCCAGTCCTTCCCAGTTAAGCTTACTTCAGCTTCTAATAGGGTCAGCTGTTGGGATCCCCCTGTCACTCCGGAGATGCAGATGGGTTCAACCCCACTGTAGTTTGATGGCATCAGGGTGCACTGTGCGCCAGTATCTACCAAGGCCTTATATGCTTGTACGTCTGATGTGCCAGGCCATCGGATCCACACCGTCCAGTAAATCCGATTATCCCTTTCCTCCACCTGGCTGGAGGCAGGGCCCCTCTAATCCTGCTCACCATCACTCACTTGTTCTAAGAGTGACTCCTGCAAGAATGACTCACTTGTCCCCTCAAGAAGGTCAAGCATAACGTTGGCCATTCTATTCTGTCTGGGGGATTTCCGACTGGACACTGGAGCTGCGTCTCTCTTGGAAGACTCCCCTTTCATGGTGGCTTTCCCTTTCAGGTGCTGTACTTGTGCAGCTAGGGCGGGAGTGGGCTGTCCATCCCACCTCCTCACGTTTTCTCCATGGTCGCAGAGGAAGAATCACAGGGTACCCCGTGCTGTGTCCCTTCCACTGCCCTTCTCTTGGGTGGGGAAGTGCCTGCTTCTAATGGCTGAGACATCGGCCCGTGCAGGTGGAATGTAGGACGTGTCCTCTTCCACTTTCTGGAGCCTCTGAGGCAGTTCCCTTACAGCTGAAACCCAGGCATGTTGGGAGGAAGGGAGATTTCCCTCATATTGCCGGAGCTGGCCAGCCACTTCGTCCACTGTCTGAGTGTGGGTGTCTCGCCACCAGGACGCTACTGCCAGTGCTTTGGAATGTGCCTCTGGTGCACTTTGCAGGAACTTCTGCCACATCAGCTGTGTGCAAGGGACCTGATCTGGATCCATGGGCCATCATTGAGATCACCATAAACCATGTCAAACACAGCCAATTCCCTGAGGTTCTGAATGCCTTTCTCCGTGTTGGTCCACTTGCCTAACCGACATAGAACATCATCCTTGTAGGGGCACCTCTCCCTTACACTGAGCAGGAGTCGCCTCCAAAGGCTGAGGGTTTGAGCCTGTTTCCCTATGGCCTTGTCAATACCAGCCTCCCTGGCTAAAGATCCCAGCTGCTTGGCCTCTCTCCCCTCCAATTCCAAAACACCAGCTCCACTATCCCAGCATCGGAGCAGCCAGGTGCAAATTTGCTCGCCTGGAAGGCGTCTGAAATCCTTCCGCATATCTCGCAACTCACTGAGGGATAGAGATCGGATGGTTACCTCCGGCTCTTCCTCCTGCTCTCGTGATGGGCCTGGTTCATCATCACCCTGTGCACTGCGAGGGGATTTTTTGGTATATTTGGTTTTCCGTGTCGGGGCGACTCATACTGGCACTGCCTGTCCCCCTGGCCCAGCTGCTGTGCTGGTGGAGGCGACTGGTACTGGCACTGCCTGTCCCCCTGGCCCAGCTGCTGTACCAGCAGGTTCACTTTCAGATCCTGCAGCCCTTTCTCCCCCTTGAGGGCAGTGATCAGTGTTAAAGATGACACGGTAGGCATGGGCAAGCCCCCAGCACATCGCAACGAGTTGTGTCTCCCGGGGTTTGTCACATTGGCAACACACCTTTTCCAAACACTCCACCAGTTTATCAGGACTCTGCACTTGTTTGGGAGCGAGATCCCAAAGCACTGGGGGTGACCACTGACTCAGGCACTTGCCCATCTTTTCCCACACACCTTGCCATTTATAACTATCTGCCCTCGGGGCAGGTTTCCGGGTGGTGCCATTATTGGAGAAGTACCGCATGGCCCAAAACAAGATCTGGCAGACATTCAGAAAGCGCTGTGCCGCAAACACACTGGCCTGGGTGCTCCAAGGATAGCTAAAACTCTCAAAAACCGAGAGCATCTCTTCCCCTGGCTCACCCACAGAGGCGGTGAGACCCCTAACGAAAGCCCAGGCAGCAAACAGCTACCGGTTCACCCGCACAAGCAGTGATGCAAGCACATTATAAGCAGTCAGTAGCCAGTATAGCAAAATAAAACCCTTGACACATTTTCCACCGATAACAAACGCCAGCACTGGGAACACACAGGGGATATAAGGATTAATCCAGCCCCACCACGCAAGCAAGTTGGCCAGCACTGCAAATGTTCCTTATCAAACAAATACGAATAAAACCAGAAAAATGGCACCTAACAGATGGCTCTCACACACCTTCTCCTTGTGTCCTTATCTCAACCCTCTCGTGCCACACGTTGGGCACCAAAAAGGCTGTGGTGGTTTAGGCCCCGCCGGGACCCGAGACCACGCTGCCGCTGCCCCTCCCCCACCCTCCGACCAGAACGGGGCAGGGAGTGAAATACAGACCCCGGGGCTGAGATAAGGAGAGGTTTGATACAACAGTGCAACAGCAACAAACCGAACAACAAGAACGATAGCAATAGCAATAACAGTAATAACAATAAACAGAACAAGGGATATACAGATACAGCAGTGAGGGAAGCGACCCCACCCCACGCGTTTACCAATCTTCCCGCGCTTGGGCGCCCGGACCTGACGTCAGCATGGTATTGAATAACCCGGCTAGAGCTCCCTCCCCACTGCTGGGGAAACTTAACCCTATCCTGGCTAAACCAGGACACCTTGGGATGGACATTGGTGCATCCAGCACCAAGGCCCCAGGGCCTGGGGCTGGTGCCAGAGTGTCCCTGGCCTGGTGGCAGGGCCAGGGATGGGGGAAAGGCAGTGGGGCTCTGAGGGTCTTACCGCAACTTGGCGATGACCAGTTCCTCCTGGAGGAGGAGAAGGCGCCTCTCGCTCCTCCTGTGGCCCCGGGTCAGCCACACATCTGTGCTCAGCACCGCCTCAGCGTCGGTGAGAGCCTCCCTGCGGAGCAGAGAGCGGCGGGCATGAGAAAGGCTGCAGCTGCGAGGCCCGGCCGTGCCCACCCATCCCTGAGCCGCAGGGGGGATCCTACCTGGAGTGCCAGCAGCAGTTGGCCTGGCCCATCCTGCCCGGGACAGGAGGACCCTCGCTCTGCACCGCTCTGGGATGCGGCCCAGCCGGCGACAGCGAGGATGGCAAGTGAGGTGCAGGTGCCGGGGAGTGCTGCTCGGCCAGAGCCTGCCTCCTGCCGGCGCTGCTCGGTGCCAGCAGAGCCCCCTGCTGCCGGCTCTGGTGGCTGCTGGCTCCAAAATGGCCGCCGCTGGGAGGCCAACGGAAAGTGGGCGGGGCCTCGTGCCGGGGGTGCTCTCCAGCGTGGCCCTGGCTGTCTTGCGCTGGGGAGCCCAGAGCAGGACAGAGCAGAGGGGAAGCACCCCCTCCCTCCGCCTGCTGCCAGTGGTTTGCCTGCTGCAGCCCGGGATGCACTTAGCCCCCGTTGCCCCAGGGGTACTTTGCTGGCTCCAAGTTGCTCAACTTCGGGTCCACCATGACCCCAGGGCTCTGCACAGCTGCTTGCCAGCTGGGTCTCCCCCAGCACATACGGCTCCAAAGGCTTCTTCCTGCCCAGGTCCAGCACTTTGCTCTTCCCTCTTCCCCTTCTTCAACGACAGCAGGCACCTGGCAGCCCCTTTCTCCAGCCTGTCAAGGGCCCTCTGCTTGGCAACACAACTCCCGGCTGCAGGAGCCTCTCCTCCCGGTCGTGTGCCTTCTGCAAGCTGTCTGAGGGTGCGCTCTGCCCCGTCATCCGCATCACTGAATGTGGACAGGACGCGCATCATGCGGCGCAGGGCTTTCTCACAGAATGATCAGAAATTGAGGGGGAAGATCCACTTTTCTGTGTGTGTGTGTGTATTACAAATATGGTGCTTCTCCCTGTCATCCCTTGAAGCCAATTAAAGGTGTACAGGCTCTCTCGTTTTCCATTGGAATGTCACACCCCTTGGTAGTACTGACCTTACGTGTAACGTTGCATCAGGCTGTACTCTCGCCTAGACTGTTGGATAGTAGGTAGCCTAGAGTAGTAGAGAGCAGATGATCTGCATTAATGGTGCTAACGCCAGTGACGGGAGGTTGCATCTAGCTGTTCAGCCAAAGGGTAAAAATCAGAGGTGTCTGTTGAACTCAGTGGGCAATTGACTGAATTCAGCACGTTCAAAAAAGAAAAGCTACAGGAGGAAGGCATATTCTATCCTGACTGCTACAATGCATGTTTTAGGAGGTATGAAGATAAACCCTCCATGCCCCTCCGCCCACCCCCTTCCAAGAGAAAGGACTAGAGAAAAAAGATGCAACTTCTAGAGCAATGGGGCTTTTAATAGGCAAGTAAATTTCCCCGTATCATGCCCATTCAATGAGCTACTTTGTCTGACACTCTGCCTTACTCGGTACCAGCATAAGACTCTTCCCGGAAGAATTAGACAAACCAAAAAATTGCTCTACAGCCAGTTGCCTCTGTTACGCTATGGAAGATGCAGAATTCCTCTCTGATCCACAACTTTCCACCTACAACCAAAACCGTAGTGAAGTTTTCCTCCATTTCAAATGGGCGCTGATGGCTCTTCCCCAGGGAAAGCCTCTGTCACTCTGTGGGCATAGCTGCTCATAGGCAAGGCAAGCCCCGAGCCTCACGCACCATCCGAGGCCACCACCGTCCTCCTGTAGCCGTGAGCAAGAGCTCAAACTCCTTTTCTGCTGCAGGAGAAGAGTTGTTAATAGAAGCGGATGCACGAGGCACGGTCAGTTCCAGAACAGTCACAGCTGTTCAAAGCCTTCCGTGCCCTGGGTTGGTGGTTGTCAGGACCAGCTCCTGCGTCAGCTTGCACCGAGGCTGGCGACAGCTGTGTTTCATGCAGGTAACTCAGGTTTAACCCTTTGTCCCCTGAGCATCCGCACAGCTCCAGCAGCACAGAAAGTCACAGTGGGCCGCGCTGGAGCAAGCTGCTCCGCTGGACTTGTGGCAAGTGTTGCGTCTGCATCCCTGCCCTTCTGTTCTCCCTGTAGGGTCCTGGTCAATACAACAAGCTGCTCTCCCTGGAAATGACCATCGTGGCGAAAGACAGACTCCACTGTGAGCCATGACCTTCACCCACCGAGCAGCCAGCACAGCCAGGGACACGTCTGTGCGAAAGGCCCTCCCCGTGGCAAAAAGGGGATCCATAGTCAGCTTTGGATGGCGTGTGTCTGGTGGAACTGTTGATACTGCGCGATGCCTTGATTAAAATAGGAGCGATGAAGAGAGTTCAAAACCTGCCCTTTTGAGGAAAAATGCAGGAAATCAGAGTCTTTGCAGGAAGAATGCAGGAAACCGGCATCTTTTGGCTATTTTACACTCCAACCAGAAAGATTGTGGGCCCGTGCTTTGCTGATTAGGGATACCAATTAAACTCAGACACCAGAGTGAAAAGAGCAGGCATATTTTACTGGAAATAGCTAAATAACAGAATAATACAGAAAACATACAGTACGAAAAGACACAATAGCGCACTTAAACAAATAGGAAAATACAGGGTCATGCATCAAATCATTACTACCTGAGAGAGAGAATAGGGATTAAGAAAGATCCATCACCACTTGCATACTTTACCATCATCCGGATCCGCAGTGGCTGGGCAGCCCCGGTTACAGCGAGGATTTGGAGAGCCTTTCCCGGCAAGTAGGAAATCCTACGCGGTGCGTCCACCCGTAGGTGAGGCTTCCAAAGTCGCTGTGAGCGGGTCCAGCCTTATATAGCCCAAAATCAGCAAGCCAGAATAGCTGGCACCTCTGTTTTGAGCGGAACGTCTGGTTTCACTCTCACATTAGATTCCCCCGGAGCCTGGCCAGGGCTCAAGGGAGAAGCTAAGGGAGTTTCCCTGCTTATCTAATTTATTTATGTTCTTTTTAGAACAAGGCCACACGTCTGGTCCCAAGGCCGGACAGCAGGCTTCATGGCCTTGTTAACTTACCTCTATGCCAAGAAGAAGAAAGATACATTCAGGATAGACATGTTTCCATTACATTCATCATCAGTCAGGAGTCTATGATATCTAAGCTACATCTTTCATTAATGACCATACACATATCGTTAATGACTACATACTAAGTTAGCAGCTTTGGCTCGGGGCCTGTTGTTCAGGCTTCAACACTTCAACACTGTAGCGCTTTTTACATCAGGATAGGCGGTTTGTTATAACCTAGTACAATACCTACTAGCACAATGGTTATCAGGTACAAAATATACAGGATTCCTCTATAGGTCAACTCTGGCTTGGGCCTATTGTCCAAGCCTTAGCACTTCAGCCCGGTGGTTAATGCTTTAAGGGCAGTTCAGCACGTTGGGAAAAGGGATGGAAGACCACTCTTGTGGACGCTGTCTGGACTGGGCTAGGCTGGGGTTGGAGAGCCTGGGAGGGTCTCCGCGGTCCCAGCTTTCCCGCAGTGCTGACTGTGGTGGCTGCTGCCTGTTCTTTCCTGCAGTGCTGACTGCACCCACCAGCTGAAAAAGCCCCTGGTAGAGGGGCAGGGAGAAGCTCTTCTCCAGAGATTTGCCAGAAACTCTCCAGAGCATCCCTTTTCCCCCCATGAGGATGCTCTGTGTGACAAGGGAAGGTGCCCATTAGTCCACAGTCCTGAGCAATCCGGTCTAGGTGACCCTGCTTGAGCAGGCAGGTTGGACCAGAGGACCTCCACAGGTCCCTCCCAGCCTCAGCGGTTCTATGTGATGCTGTGCTTTGGTTTGACGCCTCAAGCACCTGAACTCAGCCCCGATGCCTGCTGGAAAGGATTCTGGCGCAAGGGATGATCCCAAACTCTTCCACAAGGATGCGTGCGTCACAAAACAACTTCTACCTCGTCCAGAATATCGTATGGCACACACATTCAGAAGAGACAAAATGTCCTTTTATTGTGGACATTAACTGCAGGAGCCCAGGAGTCACAGGGCTTCAGGTGGCAACAGGAAATCAGCACCTACAACGACAGAGCCAGAAAGCACTGGTAAAGCACAAAGGCAGGAACAGGCATGGCTTGGTTCCCCTTTCTTTGGGAAACAGGAATTGTTGATATCCCAGAAGAGAGCTACTGCTGGCATTGGCTCTGGGGTGGCTCTGGCCCCTTATCCCCATGGGTAATGCCCTTACAGACCTGCGCATATGCAGAGGTGCAGAGTGCCCCCGTGCCACACAGCAGGGCTCCCCTGGGGAGCTGCCACGGGGTTATTTCCAAACCCTGCATAGCACCATCCCCTCGCCGTCCCTTGCCAGAGAGTTGGACTGACTTAGAGCAGTGTGGAGAGTTGGCAAAGATGGGCAGCAGAGCCTGGTACGTACCTGGGGCTTCCTGATCTTTTGCACCTCCCTGCTTTTTTTGCAGTCCCCATCTTCTTCTTTCTTCTCTTCTTCGCCTGGTGGGGTTCCGTCTCTTCTGCCCAGGCCTCTTCTCTCTTTCTTTTCCTTTGGCTGGCGCTCTCCTGGCGGGAGCCTGCAAACCTTTCCATCCCACAGCATGATTAGATAGGTAAAGCCAGGATCAGTTGGAATCAGTTCTTGATTTAACCAAAGCTGACTCATTTTACCTTCTTTGCTCTGAGAGGCTCTTTGGTTCCTCTGTGCATCCCAGGGCCTCTACCGTGGTCTCGGGGGTGGTTGGAGACGGAGCAATGCGTGCCTAAAACAGAAAGGTCGTCATTAGCAGGTGGCAAGGGATGCCCTGAAGTAGTAAGCAACTGCTTGGCACGTTGCTGCCTTAGCTCTACAGAGGAGATCCCTTTGGCCGGTTTGCATTAGCCCTTTCTCCCAAGGATCTCACTCTGGAACACAGGGTTCACGTGGGGGTGTGACAGTTCATTTGTGGGGCCATTCAGCAGAGAGCCTGCGATCCCCTGCCGGGCAAGAGAAGGCTGGCCCACTTCCTTCTGCCAGAATTTCTTCCGCCCTCCCAAGTTTTACTTACAGCGTGTTATTCCGGGGTGGGGGGAAATAAAATGCAAAGCCACAAGAGATCGAATGCCAGGAAGAGGCACAGCAGCTGCTTGGACCCAACAGGAACTACCCTCCTACCTAAGACACATTGTCGCAGCGCTCGTGGAGCTGCCATACCTCCGCCGATTCTGCTCCCACCACCGCATCTCCCCCTGCTGCTCTCTGGAGGATGAGCAGAGAGGCTGGTGCATCCAGGAAGGCTTTTGCCTGGTGCTCCACGTCTGCTTCGCCTGCCGGGCCATGCTCCTTTCCCAAAGGCAGCTCTGGAAAGCAAAAGCGTGTGCAGCAAAGTGACTTGTTGGAAGTGGACAACAGCTAAAGCAAAACCCACACCAAGCCCTACCCCCGCTGTCTGCTCAGGCTGTGACAGCCCTCAGTCCCTCCTCCTACCTGTGCATCTGCCCATGGGCTCTGGTGACATCTGGACAGCCATCTCCTCCCCCAGGATGTCACTGCCGTTCTCAATGAGAAATTCCACCAGCAGCTTCACCTGCACACATCAAAGCCTTGGTTTCAGCGCAGGTGTCTGAAAATGTGCCAAGCAGCCTTTCCTGCTCCTGACCCTTGCTTCTGCACAGAAGGCTGTGGCTGTGGGGCTGCTCTTCCAGGCAGCCACTCCGCCATCATTTACTCAAGAGAGGAGCAAGCTCTGACAGTCCAGGCAGGCTGCAGGCAGCCGGTCAATACAGCGTACCTTCTCGGTCACCTCCAGCATGGCCTCGAGCGGGAGCAGGTCCTCGTCGGGTGGGCCCAGCAGGTTTGGCCCCAGGCAGATGGCCAGGTTGCTGGCGGTCATTCTGCTGGTGGACACGTGGTGGCCAATGCTCTGCAGCAGCGAGATCAGGCGCTGGAGGAGGAGGAGATGGGCTGCAGGCAACTTCTCGGCCACCCTGAGGGAGCAGGAACACAACGTTATGGAAGCAGATGCTGCCCACAGCTGCCCCTGAAGCTTGCACAAGGGCAGGTGGGAGCCAGTGTCTGTGTTGTGCCACTTTCCAGGTGCTCTCAGGCAGTGATCAGGGCTCCTGTGCTTCAGGAAGAAAACACACTGCTGCTTCCCAGCTCCTGGTTTCACCCAAGCCCACGCAAGGGAAGGCTCCCTGCCCACGCCCTTTCCCCCGAAATGCAACCCCAGCCCAGCAAATGCGAGCTGCCAGAAAGTGCAACCTGCTAAGGAGCCCGTCCCTTTTCAGGCAAGTCCCAGGACTCTGCCACTCCCTACTCAACAGGCAGGCTGCTGGCCACACTCACACTTTCAGCGCTTCCACCCTGGCCTCCTTGCTTGGCCTCTCCATGGCCTGCATCCAGTCCTCGTAGAGGCCGACAACGAGCAGCTTGCCTGGGATGCTGCGGAGAAAGTCCTGCAAGGCCAAGGGCTTCAGGTGAGCCTTTGAAGGTTCCAGGCCAGCCAGGAGCTCTTCCAGCTGCAGGGCAGAAGCGCTCACCTTCAGGACGGCAGCCAGCAGGATGACAGGCTGGTTTGCCAGGTCCACATCTGCGCCGCGGTCGAGGTCCTCCTTCAGCTTCTGGAGCGCCGTCCCCCTGTCGGATCTGCGGAAGATCCCCTCCGTCGACGGTCCTCGCTGGTGCAGGATGTCCACGAGCTCCTGCGGGAGACGCAGGAGAACAGCTGCTTGGCTGAAGAAACAAGTGACGGCAGAGGCCAGAGCTCTGCCCCAGGCTGGGCTCCGCCCCCCCCGCAAAGGGTCTGGCGCCAGAAGCGGTGGCCGTGGGTGAAAAGCCCCGTGCCCCAGCCACCCCCGCAGCCGCTGGGGACAGTGGCTCTGGAGCAGCCGCAGGGAGGGCTGGGGCTTCCCTGTCCAGGCTGGCCTACCTGGATGGGCCGGGGCAGCGTGCCGGCCTCCCCGCAGAGCGCTGCCAGGGGCTGCCCAAAGAGCGCCCTGCTGCAGTCGGAGCCCGCCTGCCCTGGCGCCGGGGCAGCGGACGGGCTCCGCCGCAGCGCAAACGGCCAGGGCAGCCCCCTCCTCTTCCTGCTGGTGCGGCCGCCGCTCCCTCCCGCTGCAAAGGGAAAGAGAGCAAGAGCCCGTCAGTGGGAACCGCCAGGCCAGCGCTCCCGGAGCCTGCCCTGCCCTGCCCTGCCCTGCCTGCAGCGCGGTGCTGAGCCGTGCGGCGGGACGGGACGGGACGGGCAGGGAGCCGGCAGCTGGAACCAGGGCTCTGGCTCAGCGGCTCCGGCTCGCAGTCTCCTGAGAGTCGGCGGCACAGCGGGACAGCCCCGCCCAGCCCTCGCCCTGCCCTCCCCCAGGCCGCGAGCCGCAGCAGAGGGAGGCTCCCTGTCCCGCAGAATCACGTCCGGCGGCCGCTGCCCAGCGGGTGTCCTTGCTCGTCCGGGTGACATCCGTCCTCCCTTGGGGTGCCCAACCTGCGGGGTGACACTCAGGGAACAAGGGAGCACGGCTCCTCCCGGCTCTGGCCGCGGAGCAGGGACCCATCTGCCCGGCTCTGGGGACAGAGCTCAGGCAGGCAGCACCTCGAGTGCTCAGCACTGTCGAAGGGTCCCGAGCGCTCAGCTCTCTCCTGCTGCAGCGTGATGCGCACCGATTTCCTCTGGCCAAAGGGCAGCAGCAACAGCATCCTCAGTTGTGCAGACGTGCCGGTCCAGGAGAAAAGAAGGCCCTCCCTGCCCTTCGTCCCCAAACTCACCTGGTGAGCGGCAAAGTCCGCCTTCATTGGTAGGTGGGGCTGTTGGATGCCCTTGCTTGGGATCAGCCTGCAAGAACCAGGACCCTCTGCCCTCCTGGGCTCTCTGCCTCACGCGGCAGGTTTCCTCCCAGCACCACCAGCGGGGACATGCGGCGTTCCTGGTGGCTCCCCAACGCTCTTTGCACCCGGGGTGGCACCGCAGGACCCTCCCTCCCCCCTGCACAGGCTCACCCCACTCGCCGCACAGCCCTGGCACCCCGGCACAGCCAGAGGCGGGTGAAAGGCAGCCGTTCTCACCTCTGCCTGGTCCTCCAGCAGCCTCTCCAGGCTCTTCTTGGCGCTGAATGTCTTCCACTGGGCAGGAGAGAAAGAGTGGAAGGAGGTGAGCAGCGACGCCTCTGCTGCTCGGCTGGAGGGCCAGCGCTCGGGGACAGCGGCCAGACGAGAGAGACACTTACGGCGTGGCGTCGGCTCAGCTCCTTCTGCAGGAGTTTGATGGACGGGATGTTGGTTACTCGGGCTCCCGTGGCTCCTTCGGGTGTCCTGTCACCGGGAAAGGACAGGGAGAGAGCTGGCTGAGCCCCAAGCCACCTCTTCTCCCTTGTCAGGCAGCTCTGCCTGAGAGCTGCCCGCAGCCACAGCGGCAGCTCTCCCCATCTGGGGAGCTGTGTTCCCCCATCCGGCCACGCCTGAAGCACCCCCCTAGCTTACCCCAGCAGCTTGCCCAGCCACAGCTGCTTCAGTGCCCGGGAGCTGCAGAAAGAGAGGAGAACCAGCGTCAGGCCCCGCTGCCCCCCAGCCCCTGGGCCCCTGCACAGCCTTGCCCCTTGGGAAGGGCTGAGGGGCAGCACGAGGCCCCGTGGGGCAGGACAGGGGTGCTGCCCAAGCCCTGGCTCCCTGTGTCCTGCCAGAGCAGCTGCCCCTGCCCTTGCCTTCTGGGGACCAAAAGGTGACCAGGGGATGCAGGATGTGGAAACGCACCCCCATCCCTCCCTGCCGGCGTGCAGCCCGCTCCCTGTCCAGGCTCTGCACGGAGGGCAGAGGCCATTCACAGGGTGGCGTGGGCACGGTTGGGACCCTCTCCTGCCCGGCTGTGGGACGTGGCACCATGACTCACCCGAAAGTGGCAACACAGGTGCCGCTGGGCCAGATGAAGATGATGGAGGTCCTGTCGTCGTCGCTGCCTTCCTCCTCCTCTTCCTCTTTGACGTCCCCCGCCGCCTCCTTCCCGCTGCTCAGCACCCACAGCTGGTCCAGGGCCAGGCGGAGCTGTGGGCGCAGGGTGGTGCCACGTCTGCGGAGAAGAGAGACAGGCAGTGAGCTGGAGGTGGCCGCCTTGGGGTGCCCCCGGGCAGAGCCCTGCCCCCCACCTGCCCCTGTGTGGTGGTTTAGGCCCTGCCGGGACCCGAGAGGACATTGCCACTGCCCCTCCCCTACCCTCCGACCGGAACGGGGCAGGGAGTGAAATACAAACCCCGGGGCTGAGATAAGGAGAGGTTTAATACAGCAGTGCAACAGCAACAAACCGAACAACAAGAACGATAACAATAGCAATAACAGTAATAACAATAAACAGAACAAGGGATATACTGATACAGCAGCGAGGAGAGCGACCCCACACCACGCGTTTACCGACTGAGTAATCCCACACCACTGAGGGATCTTCTGAGAGGCCGGGTAAGGGAGACAATTGCTCAACCTCCTCCAGGGCAGCTATACCAAAGGCCCACCAGTACTCTCTTGGGTCTTTAAAGTACCCTCTCCTCAGGTAATCTGTACCTAGGATGCACGGGGCATCTGGGCCAGTCACAATGGGGTGCTTATGCCAGTCCTTCCCAGTTAAGCTTACTTCAGCTTCTAATAGGGTCAGCTGTTGGGATCCCCCTGTCACTCCGGAG
The DNA here is from genome assembly GCF_031877795.1 of Strix aluco. Lineage (NCBI taxonomy): Eukaryota > Metazoa > Chordata > Aves > Strigiformes > Strigidae > Strix > Strix aluco. The sequence continues at coordinate 24,847,332 of NC_133933.1, forward strand.
ATGCAGATGGGTTCAACCCCACTGTAGTTTGATGGCATCAGGGTGCACTGTGCGCCAGTATCTACCAAGGCCTTATATGCTTGTACGTCTGATGTGCCAGGCCATCGGATCCACACCGTCCAGTAAATCCGATTATCCCTTTCCTCCACCTGGCTGGAGGCAGGGCCCCTCTAATCCTGCTCACCATCACTCACTTGTTCTAAGAGTGACTCCTGCAAGAATGACTCACTTGTCCCCTCAAGAAGGTCAAGCATAACGTTGGCCATTCTATTCTGTCTGGGGGATTTCCGACTGGACACTGGAGCTGCGTCTCTCTTGGAAGACTCCCCTTTCATGGTGGCTTTCCCTTTCAGGTGCTGTACTTGTGCAGCTAGGGCGGGAGTGGGCTGTCCATCCCACCTCCTCACGTTTTCTCCATGGTCGCAGAGGAAGAATCACAGGGTACCCCGTGCTGTGTCCCTTCCACTGCCCTTCTCTTGGGTGGGGAAGTGCCTGCTTCTAATGGCTGAGACATCGGCCCGTGCAGGTGGAATGTAGGACGTGTCCTCTTCCACTTTCTGGAGCCTCTGAGGCAGTTCCCTTACAGCTGAAACCCAGGCATGTTGGGAGGAAGGGAGATTTCCCTCATATTGCCGGAGCTGGCCAGCCACTTCGTCCACTGTCTGAGTGTGGGTGTCTCGCCACCAGGACGCTACTGCCAGTGCTTTGGAATGTGCCTCTGGTGCACTTTGCAGGAACTTCTGCCACATCAGCTGTGTGCAAGGGACCTGATCTGGATCCATGGGCCATCATTGAGATCACCATAAACCATGTCAAACACAGCCAATTCCCTGAGGTTCTGAATGCCTTTCTCCGTGTTGGTCCACTTGCCTAACCGACATAGAACATCATCCTTGTAGGGGCACCTCTCCCTTACACTGAGCAGGAGTCGCCTCCAAAGGCTGAGGGTTTGAGCCTGTTTCCCTATGGCCTTGTCAATACCAGCCTCCCTGGCTAAAGATCCCAGCTGCTTGGCCTCTCTCCCCTCCAATTCCAAAACACCAGCTCCACTATCCCAGCATCGGAGCAGCCAGGTGCAAATTTGCTCGCCTGGAAGGCGTCTGAAATCCTTCCGCATATCTCGCAACTCACTGAGGGATAGAGATCGGATGGTTACCTCCGGCTCTTCCTCCTGCTCTCGTGATGGGCCTGGTTCATCATCACCCTGTGCACTGCGAGGGGATTTTTTGGTATATTTGGTTTTCCGTGTCGGGGCGACTCATACTGGCACTGCCTGTCCCCCTGGCCCAGCTGCTGTGCTGGTGGAGGCGACTGGTACTGGCACTGCCTGTCCCCCTGGCCCAGCTGCTGTACCAGCAGGTTCACTTTCAGATCCTGCAGCCCTTTCTCCCCCTTGAGGGCAGTGATCAGTGTTAAAGATGACACGGTAGGCATGGGCAAGCCCCCAGCACATCGCAACGAGTTGTGTCTCCCGGGGTTTGTCACATTGGCAACACACCTTTTCCAAACACTCCACCAGTTTATCAGGACTCTGCACTTGTTTGGGAGCGAGATCCCAAAGCATTGGGGGTGACCACTGACTCAGGCACTTGCCCATCTTTTCCCACACACCTTGCCATTTATAACTATCTGCCCTCGGGGCAGGTTTCCGGGTGGTGCCATTATTGGAGAAGTACCGCATGGCCCAAAACAAGATCTGGCAGACATTCAGAAAGCGCTGTGCCGCAAACACACTGGCCTGGGTGCTCCAAGGATAGCTAAAACTCTCAAAAACCGAGAGCATCTCTTCCCCTGGCTCACCCACAGAGGCGGTGAGACCCCTAACGAAAGCCCAGGCAGCAAACAGCTACCGGTTCACCCGCACAAGCAGTGATGCAAGCACATTATAAGCAGTCAGTAGCCAGTATAGCAAAATAAAACCCTTGACACATTTTCCACCGATAACAAACGCCAGCACTGGGAACACACAGGGGATATAAGGATTAATCCAGCCCCACCACGCAAGCAAGTTGGCCAGCACTGCAAATGTTCCTTATCAAACAAATACGAATAAAACCAGAAAAATGGCACCTAACAGATGGCTCTAACACACCTTCTCCTTGTGTCCTTATCTCAACCCTCTCGTGCCACACGTTGGGCACCAAAAAGGCTGTGGTGGTTTAGGCCCCGCCGGGACCCGAGACCACGCTGCCGCTGCCCCTCCCCCACCCTCCGACCGGAACGGGGCAGGGAGTGAAATACAGACCCCGGGGCTGAGATAAGGAGAGGTTTGATACAACAGTGCAACAGCAACAAACCGAACAACAAGAACGATAGCAATAGCAATAACAGTAATAACAATAAACAGAACAAGGGATATACAGATACAGCAGTGAGGGAAGCGACCCCACCCCACGCGTTTACCAATCTTCCCGCGCTTGGGCGCCCGGACCTGACGTCAGCATGGTATTGAATAACCCGGCTAGAGCTCCCTCCCCACTGCTGGGGAAACTTAACCCTATCCTGGCTAAACCAGGACACCTTGGGATGGACATTGGTGCATCCAGCACCAAGGCCCCAGGGCCTGGGGCTGGTGCCAGAGTGTCCCTGGCCTGGTGGCAGGGCCAGGGATGGGGGAAAGGCAGTGGGGCTCTGAGGGTCTTACCGCAACTTGGCGATGACCAGTTCCTCCTGGAGGAGGAGAAGGCGCCTCTCGCTCCTCCTGTGGCCCCGGGTCAGCCACACGTCTGTGCTCAGCACCGCCTCGGCGTCGGTGAGAGCCTCCCTGCGGAGCAGAGAGCGGCGGGCATGAGAAAGGCTGCAGCTGCGAGGCCCGGCCGTGCCCACCCATCCCTGAGCCGCAGGGGGGATCCTACCTGGAGTGCCAGCAGCAGTTGGCCTGGCCCATCCTGCCCGGGACAGGAGGACCCTCGCTCTGCACCGCTCTGGGATGCGGCCCAGCCGGCGACAGCGAGGATGGCAAGTGAGGTGCAGGTGCCGGGGAGTGCTGCTCGGCCAGAGCCTGCCTCCTGCCGGCGCTGCTCGGTGCCAGCAGAGCCCCCTGCTGCCGGCTCTGGTGGCTGCTGGCTCCAAAATGGCCGCCGCTGGGAGGCCAACGGAAAGTGGGCGGGGCCTCGTGCCGGGGGTGCTCTCCAGCGTGGCCCTGGCTGTCTTGCGCTGGGGAGCCCAGAGCAGGACAGAGCAGAGGGGAAGCACCCCCTCCCTCCGCCTGCTGCCAGTGGTTTGCCTGCTGCAGCCCGGGATGCACTTAGCCCCCGTTGCCCCAGGGGTACTTTGCTGGCTCCAAGTTGCTCAACTTCGGGTCCACCATGACCCCAGGGCTCTGCACAGCTGCTTGCCAGCTGGGTCTCCCCCAGCACATACGGCTCCAAAGGCTTCTTCCTGCCCAGGTCCAGCACTTTGCTCTTCCCTCTTCCCCTTCTTCAACGACAGCAGGCACCTGGCAGCCCCTTTCTCCAGCCTGTCAAGGGCCCTCTGCTTGGCAACACAACTCCCGGCTGCAGGAGCCTCTCCTCCCGGTCGTGTGCCTTCTGCAAGCTGTCTGAGGGTGCGCTCTGCCCCGTCATCCGCATCACTGAATGTGGACAGGACGCGCATCATGCGGCGCACGGCTTTCTCACAGAATGATCAGAAATTGAGGGGGAAGATCCACTTTTCTCTGTGTGTGTGTGTATTACAAATATGGTGCTTCTCCCTGTCATCCCTTGAAGCCAATTAAAGGTGTACAGGCTCTCTCGTTTTCCATTGGAATGTCACACCCCTTGGTAGTACTGACCTTACGTGTAACGTTGCATCAGGCTGTACTCTCGCCTAGACTGTTGGATAGTAGGTAGCCTAGAGTAGTAGAGAGCAGATGATCTGCATTAATGGTGCTAACGCCAGTGACGGGAGGTTGCATCTAGCTGTTCAGCCAAAGGGTAAAAATCAGAGGTGTCTGTTGAACTCAGTGGGCAATTGACTGAATTCAGCACGTTCAAAAAAGAAAAGCTACAGGAGGAAGGCATATTCTATCCTGACTGCTACAATGCATGTTTTAGGAGGTATGAAGATAAACCCTCCATGCCCCTCCGCCCACCCCCTTCCAAGAGAAAGGACTAGAGAAAAAAGATGCAACTTCTAGAGCAATGGGGCTTTTAATAGGCAAGTAAATTTCCCCGTATCATGCCCATTCAATGAGCTACTTTGTCTGACACTCTGCCTTACTCGGTACCAGCATAAGACTCTTCCCGGAAGAATTAGACAAACCAAAAAATTGCTCTACAGCCAGTTGCCTCTGTTACGCTATGGAAGATGCAGAATTCCTCTCTGATCCACAACTTTCCACCTACAACCAAAACCGTAGTGAAGTTTTCCTCCATTTCAAATGGGCGCTGATGGCTCTTCCCCAGGGAAAGCCTCTGTCACTCTGTGGGCATAGCTGCTCATAGGCAAGGCAAGCCCCGAGCCTCACGCACCATCCGAGGCCACCACCGTCCTCCTGTAGCCGTGAGCAAGAGCTCAAACTCCTTTTCTGCTGCAGGAGAAGAGTTGTTAATAGAAGCGGATGCACGAGGCACGGTCTGTTCCAGAACAGTCACAGCTGTTCAAAGCCTTCCGTGCCCTGGGTTGGTGGTTGTCAGGACCAGCTCCTGCGTCAGCTTGCACCGAGGCTGGCGACAGCTGTGTTTCATGCAGGTAACTCAGGTTTAACCCTTTGTCCCCTGAGCATCCGCACAGCTCCAGCAGCACAGAAAGTCACAGTGGGCCGCGCTGGAGCAAGCTGCTCCGCTGGACTTGTGGCAAGTGTTGCGTCTGCATCCCTGCCCTTCTGTTCTCCCTGTAGGGTCCTGGTCAATACAACAAGCTGCTCTCCCTGGAAATGACCATCGTGGCGAAAGACAGACTCCACTGTGAGCCATGACCTTCACCCACCGAGCAGCCAGCACAGCCAGGGACACGTCTGTGCGAAAGGCCCTCCCCGTGGCAAAAAGGGGATCCATAGTCAGCTTTGGATGGCGTGTGTCTGGTGGAACTGTTGATACTGCGCGATGCCTTGATTAAAATAGGAGCGATGAAGAGAGTTCAAAACCTGCCCTTTTGAGGAAAAATGCAGGAAATCAGAGTCTTTGCAGGAAGAATGCAGGAAACCGGCATCTTTTGGCTATTTTACACTCCAACCAGAAAGATTGTGGGCCCGTGCTTTGCTGATTAGGGATACCAATTAAACTCAGACACCAGAGTGAAAAGAGCAGGCATATTTTACTGGAAATAGCTAAATAACAGAATAATACAGAAAACATACAGTACGAAAAGACACAATAGCGCACTTAAACAAATAGGAAAATACAGGGTCATGCATCAAATCATTACTACCTGAGAGAGAGAATAGGGATTAAGAAAGATCCATCACCACTTGCATACTTTACCATCATCCGGATCCGCAGTGGCTGGGCAGCCCCGGTTACAGCGAGGATTTGGAGAGCCTTTCCCGGCAAGTAGGAAATCCTACGCGGTGCGTCCACCCGTAGGTGAGGCTTCCAAAGTCGCTGTGAGCGGGTCCAGCCTTATATAGCCCAAAATCAGCAAGCCAGAATAGCTGGCACCTCTGTTTTGAGCGGAACGTCTGGTTTCACTCTCACATTAGATTCCCCCGGAGCCTGGCCAGGGCTCAAGGGAGAAGCTAAGGGAGTTTCCCTGCTTATCTAATTTATTTATGTTCTTTTTAGAACAAGGCCACACGTCTGGTCCCAAGGCCGGACAGCAGGCTTCATGGCCTTGTTAACTTACCTCTATGCCAAGAAGAAGAAAGATACATTCAGGATAGACATGTTTCCATTACATTCATCATCAGTCAGGAGTCTATGATATCTAAGCTACATCTTTCATTAATGACCATACACATATCGTTAATGACTACATACTAAGTTAGCAGCTTTGGCTCGGGGCCTGTTGTTCAGGCTTCAACACTTCAACACTGTAGCGCTTTTTACATCAGGATAGGCGGTTTGTTATAACCTAGTACAATACCTACTAGCACAATGGTTATCAGGTACAAAATATACAGGATTCCTCTATAGGTCAACTCTGGCTTGGGCCTATTGTCCAAGCCTTAGCACTTCAGCCCGGTGGTTAATGCTTTAAGGGCAGTTCAGCACGTTGGGAAAAGGGATGGAAGACCACTCTTGTGGACGCTGTCTGGACTGGGCTAGGCTGGGGTTGGAGAGCCTGGGAGGGTCTCCGCGGTCCCAGCTTTCCCGCAGTGCTGACTGTGGTGGCTGCTGCCTGTTCTTTCCTGCAGTGCTGACTGCACCCACCAGCTGAAAAAGCCCCTGGTAGAGGGGCAGGGAGAAGCTCTTCTCCAGAGATTTGCCAGAAACTCTCCAGAGCATCCCTTTTCCCCCCATGAGGATGCTCTGTGTGACAAGGGAAGGTGCCCATTAGTCCACAGTCCTGAGCAATCCGGTCTAGGTGACCCTGCTTGAGCAGGCAGGTTGGACCAGAGGACCTCCACAGGTCCCTCCCAGCCTCAGCGGTTCTATGTGATGCTGTGCTTTGGTTTGACGCCTCAAGCACCTGAACTCAGCCCCGATGCCTGCTGGAAAGGATTCTGGCGCAAGGGATGATCCCAAACTCTTCCACAAGGATGCGTGCGTCACAAAACAACTTCTACCTCGTCCAGAATATCGTATGGCACACACATTCAGAAGAGACAAAATGTCCTTTTATTGTGGACATTAACTGCAGGAGCCCAGGAGTCACAGGGCTTCAGGTGGCAACAGGAAATCAGCACCTACAACGACAGAGCCAGAAAGCACTGGTAAAGCACAAAGGCAGGAACAGGCATGGCTTGGTTCCCCTTTCTTTGGGGAACAGGAATTGTTGATATCCCAGAAGAGAGCTACTGCTGGCATTGGCTCTGGGGTGGCTCTGGCCCCTTATCCCCATGGGTAATGCCCTTACAGACCTGCGCATATGCAGAGGTGCAGAGTGCCCCCGTGCCACACAGCAGGGCTCCCCTGGGGAGCTGCCACGGGGTTATTTCCAAACCCTGCATAGCACCATCCCCTCGCCGTCCCTTGCCAGAGAGCTGGACTGACTTAGAGCAGTGTGGAGAGTTGGCAAAGATGGGCAGCAGAGCCTGGTACGTACCTGGGGCTTCCTGATCTTTTGCACCTCCCTGCTTTTTTTGCAGTCCCCATCTTCTTCTTTCTTCTCTTCTTCGCCTGGTGGGGTTCCGTCTCTTCTGCCCAGGCCTCTTCTCTCTTTCTTTTCCTTTGGCTGGCGCTCTCCTGGCAGGAGCCTGCAAACCTTTCCATCCCACAGCATGGTTAGATAGGTAAAGCCAGGATCAGTTGGAATCAGTTCTTGATTTAACCAAAGCTGACTCATTTTACCTTCTTTGCTCTGAGAGGCTCTTTGGTTCCTCTGTGCATCCCAGGGCCTCTACCGTGGTCTCGGGGGTGGTTGGAGACGGAGCAATGCGTGCCTAAAACAGAAAGGTCGTCATTAGCAGGTGGCAAGGGATGCCCTGAAGTAGTAAGCAACTGCTTGGCACGTTGCTGCCTTAGCTCTACAGAGGAGATCCCTTTGGCCGGTTTGCATTAGCCCTTTCTCCCAAGGATCTCACTCTGGAACACAGGGTTCACGTGGGGGTGTGACAGTTCATTTGTGGGGCCATTCAGCAGAGAGCCTGCGATCCCCTGCCGGGCAAGAGAAGGCTGGCCCACTTCCTTCTGCCAGAATTTCTTCCGCCCTCCCAAGTTTTACTTACAGCGTGTTATTCCGGGGTGGGGGGAAATAAAATGCAAAGCCACAAGAGATCGAATGCCAGGAAGAGGCACAGCAGCTGCTTGGACCCAACAGGAACTACCCTCCTACCTAAGACACATTGTCGCAGCGCTCGTGGAGCTGCCATACCTCCGCCGATTCTGCTCCCACCACCGCATCTCCCCCTGCTGCTCTCTGGAGGATGAGCAGAGAGGCTGGTGCATCCAGGAAGGCTTTTGCCTGGTGCTCCACGTCTGCTTCGCCTGCCGGGCCATGCTCCTTTCCCAAAGGCAGCTCTGGAAAGCAAAAGCGTGTGCAGCAAAGTGACTTGTTGGAAGTGGACAACAGCTAAAGCAAAACCCACACCAAGCCCTACCCCTGCTGTCTGCTCAGGCTGTGACAGCCCTCAGTCCCTCCTCCTACCTGTGCATCTGCCCATGGGCTCTGGTGACATCTGGACAGCCATCTCCTCCCCCAGGATGTCACTGCCGTTCTCAATGAGAAATTCCACCAGCAGCTTCACCTGCACACATCAAAGCCTTGGTTTCAGCGCAGGTGTCTGAAAATGTGCCAGGCAGCCTTTCCTGCTCCTGACCCTTGCTTCTGCACAGAAGGCTGTGGCTGTGGGGCTGCTCTTCCAGGCAGCCACTCCACCATCATTTACTCAAGAGAGGAGCAAGCTCTGACGGTCCAGGCAGGCTGCAGGCAGCCGGTCAATACAGCGTACCTTCTCGGTCACCTTCAGCATGGCCTCGAGCGGGAGCAGGTCCTCGTCGGGTGGGCCCAGCAGGTTTGGCCCCAGGCAGATGGCCAGGTTGCTGGCGGTCATTCTGCTGGTGGACACGTGGTGGCCAATGCTCTGCAGCAGCGAGATCAGGCGCTGGAGGAGGAGGAGATGGGCTGCAGGCAACTTCTCGGCCACCCTGAGGGAGCAGGAACACAACGTTATGGAAGCAGATGCTGCCCACAGCTGTCCCTGAAGCTTGCACAAGGGCAGGTGGGAGCCAGTGTCTGTGTTGTGCCACTTTCCAGGTGCTCTCAGGCAGTGATCAGGGCTCCTGTGCTTCAGGAAGAACACACCCTGCTGCTTCCCAGCTCCTGGTTTCACCCAAGCCCACGCAAGGGAAGGCTCCCTGCCCACGCCCTTTCCCCCGAAATGCAACCCCAGCCCAGCAAATGCGAGCTGCCAGAAAGTGCAACCTGCTAAGGAGCCCGTCCCTTTTCAGGCAAGTCCCAGGACTCTGCCACTCCCTACTCAACAGGCAGGCTGCTGGCCACACTCACACTTTCAGCGCTTCCACCCTGGCCTCCTTGCTTGGCCTCTCCATGGCCTGCATCCAGTCCTCGTAGAGGCCGACAACGAGCAGCTTGCCTGGGATGCTGCGGAGAAAGTCCTGCAAGGCCAAGGGCTTCAGGTGAGCCTTTGAAGGTTCCAGGCCAGCCAGGAGCTCTTCCAGCTGCAGGGCAGAAGCGCTCACCTTCAGGACGGCAGCCAGCAGGATGACAGGCTGGTTTGCCAGGTCCACATCTGCGCCGCGGTCGAGGTCCTCCTTCAGCTTCTGGAGCGCCGTCCCCCTGTCGGCTCTGCGGAAGATCCCCTCCGTCGACGGTCCTCGCTGGTGCAGGATGTCCACGAGCTCCTGCGGGAGACGCAGGAGAACAGCTGCTTGGCTGAAGAAACAAGTGACGGCAGAGGCCAGAGCTCTGCCCCAGGCTGGGCTCCGCCCCCCCCGCAAAGGGTCTGGCGCCAGAAGCGGTGGCCGTGGGTGAAAAGCCCCGTGCCCCAGCCACCCCCGCAGCCGCTGGGGACAGTGGCTCTGGAGCAGCCGCAGGGAGGGCTGGGGCTTCCCTGTCCAGGCTGGCCTACCTGGATGGGCCGGGGCAGCGTGCCGGCCTCCCCGCAGAGCGCTGCCAGGGGCTGCCCAAAGAGCGCCCTGCTGCAGTCGGAGCCCGCCTGCCCTGGCGCCGGGGCAGCGGACGGGCTCCGCCGCAGCGCAAACGGCCAGGGCAGCCCCCTCCTCTTCCTGCTGGTGCGGCCGCCGCTCCCTCCCGCTGCAAAGGGAAAGAGAGCAAGAGCCCGTCAGTGGGAACCGCCAGGCCAGCGCTCCCGGAGCCTGCCCTGCCCTGCCCTGCCCTGCCTGCAGCGCGGTGCTGAGCGGTGCGGCGGGACGGGACGGGACGGGCAGGGAGCCGGCAGCTGGAACCAGGGCTCTGGCTCAGCGGCTCCGGCTCGCAGTCTCCTGAGAACCGGCGGCACAGCGGGACAGCCCCGCCCAGCCCTCGCCCTGCCCTCCCCCAGGCCGCGAGCCGCAGCAGAGGGAGGCTCCCTGTCCCGCAGAATCACGTCCGGCGGCCGCTGCCCAGCGGGTGTCCTTGCTCGTCCGGGTGACATCCGTCCTCCCTTGGGGTGCCCAACCTGCGGGGTGACACTCAGGGAACAAGGGAGCACGGCTCCTCCCGGCTCTGGCCGCGGAGCAGGGACCCATCTGCCCGGCTCTGGGGACAGAGCTCAGGCAGGCAGCACCTCGAGTGCTCAGCACTGTCGAAGGGTCCCGAGCGCTCAGCTCTCTCCTGCTGCAGCGTGATGCGCACCGATTTCCTCTGGCCAAAGGGCAGCAGCAACAGCATCCTCAGTTGTGCAGACGTGCCGGTCCAGGAGAAAAGAAGGCCCTCCCTGCCCTTCGTCCCCAAACTCACCTGGTGAGCGGCAAAGTCCGCCTTCATTGGTAGGTGGGGCTGTTGGATGCCCTTGCTTGGGATCAGCCTGCAAGAACCAGGACCCTCTGCCCTCCTGGGCTCTCTGCCTCACGCGGCAGGTTTCCTCCCAGCACCACCAGCGGGGACATGCGGCGTTCCTGGTGGCTCCCCAACGCTCTTTGCACCCGGGGTGGCACCGCAGGACCCTCCCTCCCCCCTGCACAGGCTCACCCCACTCGCCGCACAGCCCTGGCACCCCGGCACAGCCAGAGGCGGGTGAAAGGCAGCCGTTCTCACCTCTGCCTGGTCCTCCAGCAGCCTCTCCAGGCTCTTCTTGGCGCTGAATGTCTTCCACTGGGCAGGAGAGAAAGAGTGGAAGGAGGTGAGCAGCGACGCCTCTGCTGCTCAGCTGGAGGGCCAGCGCTCGGGGACAGCGGCCAGACGAGAGAGACACTTACGGCGTGGCGTCGGCTCAGCTCCTTCTGCAGGAGTTTGATGGACGGGATGTTGGTTACTCGGGCTCCCGTGGCTCCTTCGGGTGTCCTGTCACCGGGAAAGGACAGGGAGAGAGCTGGCTGAGCCCCAAGCCACCTCTTCTCCCTTGTCAGGCAGCTCTGCCTGAGAGCTGCCCGCAGCCACAGCGGCAGCTCTCCCCATCTGGGGAGCTGTGTTCCCCCATCCGGCCACGCCTGAAGCACCCCCCTAGCTTACCCCAGCAGCTTGCCCAGCCACAGCTGCTTCAGTGCCCGGGAGCTGCAGAAAGAGAGGAGAACCAGCGTCAGGCCCCGCTGCCCCCCAGCCCCTGGGCCCCTGCACAGCCTTGCCCCTTGGGAAGGGCTGAGGGGCAGCACGAGGCCCCGTGGGGCAGGACAGGGGTGCTGCCCAAGCCCTGGCTCCCTGTGTCCTGCCAGAGCAGCTGCCCCTGCCCTTGCCTTCTGGGGACCAAAAGGTGACCAGGGGATGCAGGATGTGGAAACGCACCCCCATCCCTCCCTGCCGGCGTGCAGCCCGCTCCCTGTCCAGGCTCTGCACGGAGGGCAGAGGCCATTCACAGGGTGGCGTGGGCACGGTTGGGACCCTCTCCTGCCCGGCTGTGGGACGTGGCACCATGACTCACCCGAAAGTGGCAACACAGGTGCCGCTGGGCCAGATGAAGATGATGGAGGTCCTGTCGTCGTCGCTGCCTTCCTCCTCCTCTTCCTCTTTGACGTCCCCCGCCGCCTCCTTCCCGCTGCTCAGCACCCACAGCTGGTCCAGGGCCAGGCGGAGCTGTGGGCGCAGGGTGGTGCCACGTCTGCGGAGAAGAGAGACAGGCAGTGAGCTGGAGGTGGCCGCCTTGGGGTGCCCCCGGGCAGAGCCCTGCCCCCCACCTGCCCCTGTGTGGTGGTTTAGGCCCTGCCGGGACCCGAGAGGACATTGCCACTGCCCCTCCCCTACCCTCCGACCGGAACGGGGCAGGGAGTGAAATACAAACCCCGGGGCTGAGATAAGGAGAGGTTTAATACAGCAGTGCAACAGCAACAAACCGAACAACAAGAACGATAACAATAGCAATAACAGTAATAACAATAAACAGAACAAGGGATATACTGATACAGCAGCGAGGAGAGCGACCCCACACCACGCGTTTACCGACTGAGTAATCCCACACCACTGAGGGATCTTCTGAGAGGCCGGGTAAGGGAGACAATTGCTCAACCTCCTCCAGGGCAGCTATACCAAAGGCCCACCAGTACTCTCTTGGGTCTTTAAAGTACCCTCTCCTCAGGTAATCTGTACCTAGGATGCACGGGGCATCTGGGCCAGTCACAATGGGGTGCTTATGCCAGTCCTTCCCAGTTAAGCTTACTTCAGCTTCTAATAGGGTCAGCTGTTGGGATCCCCCTGTCACTCCGGAGATGCAGATGGGTTCAACCCCACTGTAGTTTGATGGCATCAGGGTGCACTGTGCGCCAGTATCTACCAAGGCCTTATATGCTTGTACGTCTGATGTGCCAGGCCATCGGATCCACACCGTCCAGTAAATCCGATTATCCCTTTCCTCCACCTGGCTGGAGGCAGGGCCCCTCTAATCCTGCTCACCATCACTCACTTGTTCTAAGAGTGACTCCTGCAAGAATGACTCACTTGTCCCCTCAAGAAGGTCAAGCATAACGTTGGCCATTCTATTCTGTCTGGGGGATTTCCGACTGGACACTGGAGCTGCGTCTCTCTTGGAAGACTCCCCTTTCATGGTGGCTTTCCCTTTCAGGTGCTGTACTTGTGCAGCTAGGGCGGGAGTGGGCTGTCCATCCCACCTCCTCACGTTTTCTCCATGGTCGCAGAGGAAGAATCACAGGGTACCCCGTGCTGTGTCCCTTCCACTGCCCTTCTCTTGGGTGGGGAAGTGCCTGCTTCTAATGGCTGAGACATCGGCCCGTGCAGGTGGAATGTAGGACGTGTCCTCTTCCACTTTCTGGAGCCTCTGAGGCAGTTCCCTTACAGCTGAAACCCAGGCATGTTGGGAGGAAGGGAGATTTCCCTCATATTGCCGGAGCTGGCCAGCCACTTCGTCCACTGTCTGAGTGTGGGTGTCTCGCCACCAGGACGCTACTGCCAGTGCTTTGGAATGTGCCTCTGGTGCACTTTGCAGGAACTTCTGCCACATCAGCTGTGTGCAAGGGACCTGATCTGGATCCATGGGCCATCATTGAGATCACCATAAACCATGTCAAACACAGCCAATTCCCTGAGGTTCTGAATGCCTTTCTCCGTGTTGGTCCACTTGCCTAACCGACATAGAACATCATCCTTGTAGGGGCACCTCTCCCTTACACTGAGCAGGAGTCGCCTCCAAAGGCTGAGGGTTTGAGCCTGTTTCCCTATGGCCTTGTCAATACCAGCCTCCCTGGCTAAAGATCCCAGCTGCTTGGCCTCTCTCCCCTCCAATTCCAAAACACCAGCTCCACTATCCCAGCATCGGAGCAGCCAGGTGCAAATTTGCTCGCCTGGAAGGCGTCTGAAATCCTTCCGCATATCTCGCAACTCACTGAGGGATAGAGATCGGATGGTTACCTCCGGCTCTTCCTCCTGCTCTCGTGATGGGCCTGGTTCATCATCACCCTGTGCACTGCGAGGGGATTTTTTGGTATATTTGGTTTTCCGTGTCGGGGCGACTCATACTGGCACTGCCTGTCCCCCTGGCCCAGCTGCTGTGCTGGTGGAGGCGACTGGTACTGGCACTGCCTGTCCCCCTGGCCCAGCTGCTGTACCAGCAGGTTCACTTTCAGATCCTGCAGCCCTTTCTCCCCCTTGAGGGCAGTGATCAGTGTTAAAGATGACACGGTAGGCATGGGCAAGCCCCCAGCACATCGCAACGAGTTGTGTCTCCCGGGGTTTGTCACATTGGCAACACACCTTTTCCAAACACTCCACCAGTTTATCAGGACTCTGCACTTGTTTGGGAGCGAGATCCCAAAGCACTGGGGGTGACCACTGACTCAGGCACTTGCCCATCTTTTCCCACACACCTTGCCATTTATAACTATCTGCCCTCGGGGCAGGTTTCCGGGTGGTGCCATTATTGGAGAAGTACCGCATGGCCCAAAACAAGATCTGGCAGACATTCAGAAAGCGCTGTGCCGCAAACACACTGGCCTGGGTGCTCCAAGGATAGCTAAAACTCTCAAAAACCGAGAGCATCTCTTCCCCTGGCTCACCCACAGAGGCGGTGAGACCCCTAACGAAAGCCCAGGCAGCAAACAGCTACCGGTTCACCCGCACAAGCAGTGATGCAAGCACATTATAAGCAGTCAGTAGCCAGTATAGCAAAATAAAACCCTTGACACATTTTCCACCGATAACAAACGCCAGCACTGGGAACACACAGGGGATATAAGGATTAATCCAGCCCCACCACGCAAGCAAGTTGGCCAGCACTGCAAATGTTCCTTATCAAACAAATACGAATAAAACCAGAAAAATGGCACCTAACAGATGGCTCTAACACACCTTCTCCTTGTGTCCTTATCTCAACCCTCTCGTGCCACACGTTGGGCACCAAAAAGGCTGTGGTGGTTTAGGCCCCGCCGGGACCCGAGACCACGCTGCCGCTGCCCCTCCCCCACCCTCCGACCGGAACGGGGCAGGGAGTGAAATACAGACCCCGGGGCTGAGATAAGGAGAGGTTTGATACAACAGTGCAACAGCAACAAACCGAACAACAAGAACGATAGCAATAGCAATAACAGTAATAACAATAAACAGAACAAGGGATATACAGATACAGCAGTGAGGGAAGCGACCCCACCCCACGCGTTTACCAATCTTCCCGCGCTTGGGCGCCCGGACCTGACGTCAGCATGGTATTGAATAACCCGGCTAGAGCTCCCTCCCCACTGCTGGGGAAACTTAACCCTATCCTGGCTAAACCAGGACACCTTGGGATGGACATTGGTGCATCCAGCACCAAGGCCCCAGGGCCTGGGGCTGGTGCCAGAGTGTCCCTGGCCTGGTGGCAGGGCCAGGGATGGGGGAAAGGCAGTGGGGCTCTGAGGGTCTTACCGCAACTTGGCGATGACCAGTTCCTCCTGGAGGAGGAGAAGGCGCCTCTCGCTCCTCCTGTGGCCCCGGGTCAGCCACACGTCTGTGCTCAGCACCGCCTCGGCGTCGGTGAGAGCCTCCCTGCGGAGCAGAGAGCGGCGGGCATGAGAAAGGCTGCAGCTGCGAGGCCCGGCCGTGCCCACCCATCCCTGAGCCGCAGGGGGGATCCTACCTGGAGTGCCAGCAGCAGTTGGCCTGGCCCATCCTGCCCGGGACAGGAGGACCCTCGCTCTGCACCGCTCTGGGATGCGGCCCAGCCGGCGACAGCGAGGATGGCAAGTGAGGTGCAGGTGCCGGGGAGTGCTGCTCGGCCAGAGCCTGCCTCCTGCCGGCGCTGCTCGGTGCCAGCAGAGCCCCCTGCTGCCGGCTCTGGTGGCTGCTGGCTCCAAAATGGCCGCCGCTGGGAGGCCAACGGAAAGTGGGCGGGGCCTCGTGCCGGGGGTGCTCTCCAGCGTGGCCCTGGCTGTCTTGCGCTGGGGAGCCCAGAGCAGGACAGAGCAGAGGGGAAGCACCCCCTCCCTCCGCCTGCTGCCAGTGGTTTGCCTGCTGCAGCCCGGGATGCACTTAGCCCCCGTTGCCCCAGGGGTACTTTGCTGGCTCCAAGTTGCTCAACTTCGGGTCCACCATGACCCCAGGGCTCTGCACAGCTGCTTGCCAGCTGGGTCTCCCCCAGCACATACGGCTCCAAAGGCTTCTTCCTGCCCAGGTCCAGCACTTTGCTCTTCCCTCTTCCCCTTCTTCAACGACAGCAGGCACCTGGCAGCCCCTTTCTCCAGCCTGTCAAGGGCCCTCTGCTTGGCAACACAACTCCCGGCTGCAGGAGCCTCTCCTCCCGGTCGTGTGCCTTCTGCAAGCTGTCTGAGGGTGCGCTCTGCCCCGTCATCCGCATCACTGAATGTGGACAGGACGCGCATCATGCGGCGCACGGCTTTCTCACAGAATGATCAGAAATTGAGGGGGAAGATCCACTTTTCTGTGTGTGTGTGTGTATTACAAATATGGTGCTTCTCCCTGTCATCCCTTGAAGCCAATTAAAGGTGTACAGGCTCTCTCGTTTTCCATTGGAATGTCACACCCCTTGGTAGTACTGACCTTACGTGTAACGTTGCATCAGGCTGTACTCTCGCCTAGACTGTTGGATAGTAGGTAGCCTAGAGTAGTAGAGAGCAGATGATCTGCATTAATGGTGCTAACGCCAGTGACGGGAGGTTGCATCTAGCTGTTCAGCCAAAGGGTAAAAATCAGAGGTGTCTGTTGAACTCAGTGGGCAATTGACTGAATTCAGCACGTTCAAAAAAGAAAAGCTACAGGAGGAAGGCATATTCTATCCTGACTGCTACAATGCATGTTTTAGGAGGTATGAAGATAAACCCTCCATGCCCCTCCGCCCACCCCCTTCCAAGAGAAAGGACTAGAGAAAAAAGATGCAACTTCTAGAGCAATGGGGCTTTTAATAGGCAAGTAAATTTCCCCGTATCATGCCCATTCAATGAGCTACTTTGTCTGACACTCTGCCTTACTCGGTACCAGCATAAGACTCTTCCCGGAAGAATTAGACAAACCAAAAAATTGCTCTACAGCCAGTTGCCTCTGTTACGCTATGGAAGATGCAGAATTCCTCTCTGATCCACAACTTTCCACCTACAACCAAAACCGTAGTGAAGTTTTCCTCCATTTCAAATGGGCGCTGATGGCTCTTCCCCAGGGAAAGCCTCTGTCACTCTGTGGGCATAGCTGCTCATAGGCAAGGCAAGCCCCGAGCCTCACGCACCATCCGAGGCCACCACCGTCCTCCTGTAGCCGTGAGCAAGAGCTCAAACTCCTTTTCTGCTGCAGGAGAAGAGTTGTTAATAGAAGCGGATGCACGAGGCACGGTCTGTTCCAGAACAGTCACAGCTGTTCAAAGCCTTCCGTGCCCTGGGTTGGTGGTTGTCAGGACCAGCTCCTGCGTCAGCTTGCACCGAGGCTGGCGACAGCTGTGTTTCATGCAGGTAACTCAGGTTTAACCCTTTGTCCCCTGAGCATCCGCACAGCTCCAGCAGCACAGAAAGTCACAGTGGGCCGCGCTGGAGCAAGCTGCTCCGCTGGACTTGTGGCAAGTGTTGCGTCTGCATCCCTGCCCTTCTGTTCTCCCTGTAGGGTCCTGGTCAATACAACAAGCTGCTCTCCCTGGAAATGACCATCGTGGCGAAAGACAGACTCCACTGTGAGCCATGACCTTCACCCACCGAGCAGCCAGCACAGCCAGGGACACGTCTGTGCGAAAGGCCCTCCCCGTGGCAAAAAGGGGATCCATAGTCAGCTTTGGATGGCGTGTGTCTGGTGGAACTGTTGATACTGCGCGATGCCTTGATTAAAATAGGAGCGATGAAGAGAGTTCAAAACCTGCCCTTTTGAGGAAAAATGCAGGAAATCAGAGTCTTTGCAGGAAGAATGCAGGAAACCGGCATCTTTTGGCTATTTTACACTCCAACCAGAAAGATTGTGGGCCCGTGCTTTGCTGATTAGGGATACCAATTAAACTCAGACACCAGAGTGAAAAGAGCAGGCATATTTTACTGGAAATAGCTAAATAACAGAATAATACAGAAAACATACAGTACGAAAAGACACAATAGCGCACTTAAACAAATAGGAAAATACAGGGTCATGCATCAAATCATTACTACCTGAGAGAGAGAATAGGGATTAAGAAAGATCCATCACCACTTGCATACTTTACCATCATCCGGATCCGCAGTGGCTGGGCAGCCCCGGTTACAGCGAGGATTTGGAGAGCCTTTCCCGGCAAGTGGGAAATCCTACGCGGTGCGTCCACCCGTAGGTGAGGCTTCCAAAGTCGCTGTGAGCGGGTCCAGCCTTATATAGCCCAAAATCAGCAAGCCAGAATAGCTGGCACCTCTGTTTTGAGCGGAACGTCTGGTTTCACTCTCACATTAGATTCCCCCGGAGCCTGGCCAGGGCTCAAGGGAGAAGCTAAGGGAGTTTCCCTGCTTATCTAATTTATTTATGTTCTTTTTAGAACAAGGCCACACGTCTGGTCCCAAGGCCGGACAGCAGGCTTCATGGCCTTGTTAACTTACCTCTATGCCAAGAAGAAGAAAGATACATTCAGGATAGACATGTTTCCATTACATTCATCATCAGTCAGGAGTCTATGATATCTAAGCTACATCTTTCATTAATGACCATACACATATCGTTAATGACTACATACTAAGTTAGCAGCTTTGGCTCGGGGCCTGTTGTTCAGGCTTCAACACTTCAACACTGTAGCGCTTTTTACATCAGGATAGGCGGTTTGTTATAACCTAGTACAATACCTACTAGCACAATGGTTATCAGGTACAAAATATACAGGATTCCTCTATAGGTCAACTCTGGCTTGGGCCTATTGTCCAAGCCTTAGCACTTCAGCCCGGTGGTTAATGCTTTAAGGGCAGTTCAGCACGTTGGGAAAAGGGATGGAAGACCACTCTTGTGGACGCTGTCTGGACTGGGCTAGGCTGGGGTTGGAGAGCCTGGGAGGGTCTCCGCGGTCCCAGCTTTCCCGCAGTGCTGACTGTGGTGGCTGCTGCCTGTTCTTTCCTGCAGTGCTGACTGCACCCACCAGCTGAAAAAGCCCCTGGTAGAGGGGCGGGGAGAAGCTCTTCTCCAGAGATTTGCCAGAAACTCTCCAGAGCATCCCTTTTCCCCCCATGAGGATGCTCTGTGTGACAAGGGAAGGTGCCCATTAGTCCACAGTCCTGAGCAATCCGGTCTAGGTGACCCTGCTTGAGCAGGCAGGTTGGACCAGAGGACCTCCACAGGTCCCTCCCAGCCTCAGCGGTTCTATGTGATGCTGTGCTTTGGTTTGACGCCTCAAGCACCTGAACTCAGCCCCGATGCCTGCTGGAAAGGATTCTGGCGCAAGGGATGATCCCAAACTCTTCCACAAGGATGCGTGCGTCACAAAACAACTTCTACCTCGTCCAGAATATCGTATGGCACACACATTCAGAAGAGACAAAATGTCCTTTTATTGTGGACATTAACTGCAGGAGCCCAGGAGTCACAGGGCTTCAGGTGGCAACAGGAAATCAGCACCTACAACGACAGAGCCAGAAAGCACTGGTAAAGCACAAAGGCAGGAACAGGCATGGCTTGGTTCCCCTTTCTTTGGGAAACAGGAATTGTTGATATCCCAGAAGAGAGCTACTGCTGGCATTGGCTCTGGGGTGGCTCTGGCCCCTTATCCCCATGGGTAATGCCCTTACAGACCTGCGCATATGCAGAGGTGCAGAGTGCCCCCGTGCCACACAGCAGGGCTCCCCTGGGGAGCTGCCACGGGGTTATTTCCAAACCCTGCATAGCACCATCCCCTCGCCGTCCCTTGCCAGAGAGTTGGACTGACTTAGAGCAGTGTGGAGAGTTGGCAAAGATGGGCAGCAGAGCCTGGTACGTACCTGGGGCTTCCTGATCTTTTGCACCTCCCTGCTTTTTTTGCAGTCCCCATCTTCTTCTTTCTTCTCTTCTTCGCCTGGTGGGGTTCCGTCTCTTCTGCCCAGGCCTCTTCTCTCTTTCTTTTCCTTTGGCTGGCGCTCTCCTGGCGGGAGCCTGCAAACCTTTCCATCCCACAGCATGATTAGATAGGTAAAGCCAGGATCAGTTGGAATCAGTTCTTGATTTAACCAAAGCTGACTCATTTTACCTTCTTTGCTCTGAGAGGCTCTTTGGTTCCTCTGTGCATCCCAGGGCCTCTACCGTGGTCTCGGGGGTGGTTGGAGACGGAGCAATGCGTGCCTAAAACAGAAAGGTCGTCATTAGCAGGTGGCAAGGGATGCCCTGAAGTAGTAAGCAACTGCTTGGCACGTTGCTGCCTTAGCTCTACAGAGGAGATCCCTTTGGCCGGTTTGCATTAGCCCTTTCTCCCAAGGATCTCACTCTGGAACACAGGGTTCACGTGGGGGTGTGACAGTTCATTTGTGGGGCCATTCAGCAGAGAGCCTGCGATCCCCTGCCGGGCAAGAGAAGGCTGGCCCACTTCCTTCTGCCAGAATTTCTTCCGCCCTCCCAAGTTTTACTTACAGCGTGTTATTCCGGGGTGGGGGGAAATAAAATGCAAAGCCACAAGAGATCGAATGCCAGGAAGAGGCACAGCAGCTGCTTGGACCCAACAGGAACTACCCTCCTACCTAAGACACATTGTCGCAGCGCTCGTGGAGCTGCCATACCTCCGCCGATTCTGCTCCCACCACCGCATCTCCCCCTGCTGCTCTCTGGAGGATGAGCAGAGAGGCTGGTGCATCCAGGAAGGCTTTTGCCTGGTGCTCCACGTCTGCTTCGCCTGCCGGGCCATGCTCCTTTCCCAAAGGCAGCTCTGGAAAGCAAAAGCGTGTGCAGCAAAGTGACTTGTTGGAAGTGGACAACAGCTAAAGCAAAACCCACACCAAGCCCTACCCCCGCTGTCTGCTCAGGCTGTGACAGCCCTCAGTCCCTCCTCCTACCTGTGCATCTGCCCATGGGCTCTGGTGACATCTGGACAGCCATCTCCTCCCCCAGGATGTCACTGCCGTTCTCAATGAGAAATTCCACCAGCAGCTTCACCTGCACACATCAAAGCCTTGGTTTCAGCGCAGGTGTCTGAAAATGTGCCAAGCAGCCTTTCCTGCTCCTGACCCTTGCTTCTGCACAGAAGGCTGTGGCTGTGGGGCTGCTCTTCCAGGCAGCCACTCCACCATCATTTACTCAAGAGAGGAGCAAGCTCTGACAGTCCAGGCAGGCTGCAGGCAGCCGGTCAATACAGCGTACCTTCTCGGTCACCTCCAGCATGGCCTCGAGCGGGAGCAGGTCCTCGTCGGGTGGGCCCAGCAGGTTTGGCCCCAGGCAGATGGCCAGGTTGCTGGCGGTCATTCTGCTGGTGGACACGTGGTGGCCAATGCTCTGCAGCAGCGAGATCAGGCGCTGGAGGAGGAGGAGATGGGCTGCAGGCAACTTCTCGGCCACCCTGAGGGAGCAGGAACACAACGTTATGGAAGCAGATGCTGCCCACAGCTGCCCCTGAAGCTTGCACAAGGGCAGGTGGGAGCCAGTGTCTGTGTTGTGCCACTTTCCAGGTGCTCTCAGGCAGTGATCAGGGCTCCTGTGCTTCAGGAAGAAAACACCCTGCTGCTTCCCAGCTCCTGGTTTCACCCAAGCCCACGCAAGGGAAGGCTCCCTGCCCACGCCCTTTCCCCCGAAATGCAACCCCAGCCCAGCAAATGCGAGCTGCCAGAAAGTGCAACCTGCTAAGGAGCCCGTCCCTTTTCAGGCAAGTCCCAGGACTCTGCCACTCCCTACTCAACAGGCAGGCTGCTGGCCACACTCACACTTTCAGCGCTTCCACCCTGGCCTCCTTGCTTGGCCTCTCCATGGCCTGCATCCAGTCCTCGTAGAGGCCGACAACGAGCAGCTTGCCTGGGATGCTGCGGAGAAAGTCCTGCAAGGCCAAGGGCTTCAGGTGAGCCTTTGAAGGTTCCAGGCCAGCCAGGAGCTCTTCCAGCTGCAGGGCAGAAGCGCTCACCTTCAGGACGGCAGCCAGCAGGATGACAGGCTGGTTTGCCAGGTCCACATCTGCGCCGCGGTCGAGGTCCTCCTTCAGCTTCTGGAGCGCCGTCCCCCTGTCGGATCTGCGGAAGATCCCCTCCGTCGACGGTCCTCGCTGGTGCAGGATGTCCACGAGCTCCTGCGGGAGACGCAGGAGAACAGCTGCTTGGCTGAAGAAACAAGTGACGGCAGAGGCCAGAGCTCTGCCCCAGGCTGGGCTCCGCCCCCCCCGCAAAGGGTCTGGCGCCAGAAGCGGTGGCCGTGGGTGAAAAGCCCCGTGCCCCAGCCACCCCCGCAGCCGCTGGGGACAGTGGCTCTGGAGCAGCCGCAGGGAGGGCTGGGGCTTCCCTGTCCAGGCTGGCCTACCTGGATGGGCCGGGGCAGCGTGCCGGCCTCCCCGCAGAGCGCTGCCAGGGGCTGCCCAAAGAGCGCCCTGCTGCAGTCGGAGCCCGCCTGCCCTGGCGCCGGGGCAGCGGACGGGCTCCGCCGCAGCGCAAACGGCCAGGGCAGCCCCCTCCTCTTCCTGCTGGTGCGGCCGCCGCTCCCTCCCGCTGCAAAGGGAAAGAGAGCAAGAGCCCGTCAGTGGGAACCGCCAGGCCAGCGCTCCCGGAGCCTGCCCTGCCCTGCCCTGCCCTGCCTGCAGCGCGGTGCTGAGCCGTGCGGCGGGACGGGACGGGACGGGCAGGGAGCCGGCAGCTGGAACCAGGGCTCTGGCTCAGCGGCTCCGGCTCGCAGTCTCCTGAGAGTCGGCGGCACAGCGGGACAGCCCCGCCCAGCCCTCGCCCTGCCCTCCCCCAGGCCGCGAGCCGCAGCAGAGGGAGGCTCCCTGTCCCGCAGAATCACGTCCGGCGGCCGCTGCCCAGCGGGTGTCCTTGCTCGTCCGGGTGACATCCGTCCTCCCTTGGGGTGCCCAACCTGCGGGGTGACACTCAGGGAACAAGGGAGCACGGCTCCTCCCGGCTCTGGCCGCGGAGCAGGGACCCATCTGCCCGGCTCTGGGGACAGAGCTCAGGCAGGCAGCACCTCGAGTGCTCAGCACTGTCGAAGGGTCCCGAGCGCTCAGCTCTCTCCTGCTGCAGCGTGATGCGCACCGATTTCCTCTGGCCAAAGGGCAGCAGCAACAGCATCCTCAGTTGTGCAGACGTGCCGGTCCAGGAGAAAAGAAGGCCCTCCCTGCCCTTCGTCCCCAAACTCACCTGGTGAGCGGCAAAGTCCGCCTTCATTGGTAGGTGGGGCTGTTGGATGCCCTTGCTTGGGATCAGCCTGCAAGAACCAGGACCCTCTGCCCTCCTGGGCTCTCTGCCTCACGCGGCAGGTTTCCTCCCAGCACCACCAGCGGGGACATGCGGCGTTCCTGGTGGCTCCCCAACGCTCTTTGCACCCGGGGTGGCACCGCAGGACCCTCCCTCCCCCCTGCACAGGCTCACCCCACTCGCCGCACAGCCCTGGCACCCCGGCACAGCCAGAGGCGGGTGAAAGGCAGCCGTTCTCACCTCTGCCTGGTCCTCCAGCAGCCTCTCCAGGCTCTTCTTGGCGCTGAATGTCTTCCACTGGGCAGGAGAGAAAGAGTGGAAGGAGGTGAGCAGCGACGCCTCTGCTGCTCGGCTGGAGGGCCAGCGCTCGGGGACAGCGGCCAGACGAGAGAGACACTTACGGCGTGGCGTCGGCTCAGCTCCTTCTGCAGGAGTTTGATGGACGGGATGTTGGTTACTCGGGCTCCCGTGGCTCCTTCGGGTGTCCTGTCACCGGGAAAGGACAGGGAGAGAGCTGGCTGAGCCCCAAGCCACCTCTTCTCCCTTGTCAGGCAGCTCTGCCTGAGAGCTGCCCGCAGCCACAGCGGCAGCTCTCCCCATCTGGGGAGCTGTGTTCCCCCATCCGGCCACGCCTGAAGCACCCCCCTAGCTTACCCCAGCAGCTTGCCCAGCCACAGCTGCTTCAGTGCCCGGGAGCTGCAGAAAGAGAGGAGAACCAGCGTCAGGCCCCGCTGCCCCCCAGCCCCTGGGCCCCTGCACAGCCTTGCCCCTTGGGAAGGGCTGAGGGGCAGCACGAGGCCCCGTGGGGCAGGACAGGGGTGCTGCCCAAGCCCTGGCTCCCTGTGTCCTGCCAGAGCAGCTGCCCCTGCCCTTGCCTTCTGGGGACCAAAAGGTGACCAGGGGATGCAGGATGTGGAAACGCACCCCCATCCCTCCCTGCCGGCGTGCAGCCCGCTCCCTGTCCAGGCTCTGCACGGAGGGCAGAGGCCATTCACAGGGTGGCGTGGGCACGGTTGGGACCCTCTCCTGCCCGGCTGTGGGACGTGGCACCATGACTCACCCGAAAGTGGCAACACAGGTGCCACTGGGCCAGATGAAGATGATGGAGGTCCTGTCGTCGTCGCTGCCTTCCTCCTCCTCTTCCTCTTTGACGTCCCCCGCCGCCTCCTTCCCGCTGCTCAGCACCCACAGCTGGTCCAGGGCCAGGCGGAGCTGTGGGCGCAGGGTGGTGCCACGTCTGCGGAGAAGAGAGACAGGCAGTGAGCTGGAGGTGGCCGCCTTGGGGTGCCCCCGGGCAGAGCCTTGCCCCCCACCTGCCCCTGTGTGGTGGTTTAGGCCCTGCCGGGACCCGAGAGGACATTGCCACTGCCCCTCCCCTACCCTCCGACCGGAACGGGGCAGGGAGTGAAATACAAACCCCGGGGCTGAGATAAGGAGAGGTTTAATACAGCAGTGCAACAGCAACAAACCGAACAACAAGAACGATAACAATAGCAATAACAGTAATAACAATAAACAGAACAAGGGATATACTGATACAGCAGCGAGGAGAGCGACCCCACACCACGCGTTTACCGACTGAGTAATCCCACACCACTGAGGGATCTTCTGAGAGGCCGGGTAAGGGAGACAATTGCTCAACCTCCTCCAGGGCAGCTATACCAAAGGCCCACCAGTACTCTCTTGGGTCTTTAAAGTACCCTCTCCTCAGGTAATCTGTACCTAGGATGCACGGGGCATCTGGGCCAGTCACAATGGGGTGCTTATGCCAGTCCTTCCCAGTTAAGCTTACTTCAGCTTCTAATAGGGTCAGCTGTTGGGATCCCCCTGTCACTCCGGAGATGCAGATGGGTTCAACCCCACTGTAGTTTGATGGCATCAGGGTGCACTGTGCGCCAGTATCTACCAAGGCCTTATATGCTTGTACGTCTGATGTGCCAGGCCATCGGATCCACACCGTCCAGTAAATCCGATTATCCCTTTCCTCCACCTGGCTGGAGGCAGGGCCCCTCTAATCCTGCTCACCATCACTCACTTGTTCTAAGAGTGACTCCTGCAAGAATGACTCACTTGTCCCCTCAAGAAGGTCAAGCATAACGTTGGCCATTCTATTCTGTCTGGGGGATTTCCGACTGGACACTGGAGCTGCGTCTCTCTTGGAAGACTCCCCTTTCATGGTGGCTTTCCCTTTCAGGTGCTGTACTTGTGCAGCTAGGGCGGGAGTGGGCTGTCCATCCCACCTCCTCACGTTTTCTCCATGGTCGCGGAGGAAGAATCACAGGGTACCCCGTGCTGTGTCCCTTCCACTGCCCTTCTCTTGGGTGGGGAAGTGCCTGCTTCTAATGGCTGAGACATCGGCCCGTGCAGGTGGAATGTAGGACGTGTCCTCTTCCACTTTCTGGAGCCTCTGAGGCAGTTCCCTTACAGCTGAAACCCAGGCATGTTGGGAGGAAGGGAGATTTCCCTCATATTGCCGGAGCTGGCCAGCCACTTCGTCCACTGTCTGAGTGTGGGTGTCTCGCCACCAGGACGCTACTGCCAGTGCTTTGGAATGTGCCTCTGGTGCACTTTGCAGGAACTTCTGCCACATCAGCTGTGTGCAAGGGACCTGATCTGGATCCATGGGCCATCATTGAGATCACCATAAACCATGTCAAACACAGCCAATTCCCTGAGGTTCTGAATGCCTTTCTCCGTGTTGGTCCACTTGCCTAACCGACATAGAACATCATCCTTGTAGGGGCACCTCTCCCTTACACTGAGCAGGAGTCGCCTCCAAAGGCTGAGGGTTTGAGCCTGTTTCCCTATGGCCTTGTCAATACCAGCCTCCCTGGCTAAAGATCCCAGCTGCTTGGCCTCTCTCCCCTCCAATTCCAAAACACCAGCTCCACTATCCCAGCATCGGAGCAGCCAGGTGCAAATTTGCTCGCCTGGAAGGCGTCTGAAATCCTTCCGCATATCTCGCAACTCACTGAGGGATAGAGATCGGATGGTTACCTCCGGCTCTTCCTCCTGCTCTCGTGATGGGCCTGGTTCATCATCACCCTGTGCACTGCGAGGGGATTTTTTGGTATATTTGGTTTTCCGTGTCGGGGCGACTCATACTGGCACTGCCTGTCCCCCTGGCCCAGCTGCTGTGCTGGTGGAGGCGACTGGTACTGGCACTGCCTGTCCCCCTGGCCCAGCTGCTGTACCAGCAGGTTCACTTTCAGATCCTGCAGCCCTTTCTCCCCCTTGAGGGCAGTGATCAGTGTTAAAGATGACACGGTAGGCATGGGCAAGCCCCCAGCACATCGCAACGAGTTGTGTCTCCCGGGGTTTGTCACATTGGCAACACACCTTTTCCAAACACTCCACCAGTTTATCAGGACTCTGCACTTGTTTGGGAGCGAGATCCCAAAGCACTGGGGGTGACCACTGACTCAGGCACTTGCCCATCTTTTCCCACACACCTTGCCATTTATAACTATCTGCCCTCGGGGCAGGTTTCCGGGTGGTGCCATTATTGGAGAAGTACCGCATGGCCCAAAACAAGATCTGGCAGACATTCAGAAAGCGCTGTGCCGCAAACACACTGGCCTGGGTGCTCCAAGGATAGCTAAAACTCTCAAAAACCGAGAGCATCTCTTCCCCTGGCTCACCCACAGAGGCGGTGAGACCCCTAACGAAAGCCCAGGCAGCAAACAGCTACCGGTTCACCCGCACAAGCAGTGATGCAAGCACATTATAAGCAGTCAGTAGCCAGTATAGCAAAATAAAACCCTTGACACATTTTCCACCGATAACAAACGCCAGCACTGGGAACACACAGGGGATATAAGGATTAATCCAGCCCCACCACGCAAGCAAGTTGGCCAGCACTGCAAATGTTCCTTATCAAACAAATACGAATAAAACCAGAAAAATGGCACCTAACAGATGGCTCTAACACACCTTCTCCTTGTGTCCTTATCTCAACCCTCTCGTGCCACACGTTGGGCACCAAAAAGGCTGTGGTGGTTTAGGCCCCGCCGGGACCCGAGACCACGCTGCCGCTGCCCCTCCCCCACCCTCCGACCGGAACGGGGCAGGGAGTGAAATACAGACCCCGGGGCTGAGATAAGGAGAGGTTTGATACAACAGTGCAACAGCAACAAACCGAACAACAAGAACGATAGCAATAGCAATAACAGTAATAACAATAAACAGAACAAGGGATATACAGATACAGCAGTGAGGGAAGCGACCCCACCCCACGCGTTTACCAATCTTCCCGCGCTTGGGCGCCCGGACCTGACGTCAGCATGGTATTGAATAACCCGGCTAGAGCTCCCTCCCCACTGCTGGGGAAACTTAACCCTATCCTGGCTAAACCAGGACACCTTGGGATGGACATTGGTGCATCCAGCACCAAGGCCCCAGGGCCTGGGGCTGGTGCCAGAGTGTCCCTGGCCTGGTGGCAGGGCCAGGGATGGGGGAAAGGCAGTGGGGCTCTGAGGGTCTTACCGCAACTTGGCGATGACCAGTTCCTCCTGGAGGAGGAGAAGGCGCCTCTCGCTCCTCCTGTGGCCCCGGGTCAGCCACACGTCTGTGCTCAGCACCGCCTCGGCGTCGGTGAGAGCCTCCCTGCGGAGCAGAGAGCGGCGGGCATGAGAAAGGCTGCAGCTGCGAGGCCCGGCCGTGCCCACCCATCCCTGAGCCGCAGGGGGGATCCTACCTGGAGTGCCAGCAGCAGTTGGCCTGGCCCATCCTGCCCGGGACAGGAGGACCCTCGCTCTGCACCGCTCTGGGATGCGGCCCAGCCGGCGACAGCGAGGATGGCAAGTGAGGTGCAGGTGCCGGGGAGTGCTGCTCGGCCAGAGCCTGCCTCCTGCCGGCGCTGCTCGGTGCCAGCAGAGCCCCCTGCTGCCGGCTCTGGTGGCTGCTGGCTCCAAAATGGCCGCCGCTGGGAGGCCAACGGAAAGTGGGCGGGGCCTCGTGCCGGGGGTGCTCTCCAGCGTGGCCCTGGCTGTCTTGCGCTGGGGAGCCCAGAGCAGGACAGAGCAGAGGGGAAGCACCCCCTCCCTCCGCCTGCTGCCAGTGGTTTGCCTGCTGCAGCCCGGGATGCACTTAGCCCCCGTTGCCCCAGGGGTACTTTGCTGGCTCCAAGTTGCTCAACTTCGGGTCCACCATGACCCCAGGGCTCTGCACAGCTGCTTGCCAGCTGGGTCTCCCCCAGCACATACGGCTCCAAAGGCTTCTTCCTGCCCAGGTCCAGCACTTTGCTCTTCCCTCTTCCCCTTCTTCAACGACAGCAGGCACCTGGCAGCCCCTTTCTCCAGCCTGTCAAGGGCCCTCTGCTTGGCAACACAACTCCCGGCTGCAGGAGCCTCTCCTCCCGGTCGTGTGCCTTCTGCAAGCTGTCTGAGGGTGCGCTCTGCCCCGTCATCCGCATCACTGAATGTGGACAGGACGCGCATCATGCGGCGCACGGCTTTCTCACAGAATGATCAGAAATTGAGGGGGAAGATCCACTTTTCTGTGTGTGTGTGTGTATTACAAATATGGTGCTTCTCCCTGTCATCCCTTGAAGCCAATTAAAGGTGTACAGGCTCTCTCGTTTTCCATTGGAATGTCACACCCCTTGGTAGTACTGACCTTACGTGTAACGTTGCATCAGGCTGTACTCTCGCCTAGACTGTTGGATAGTAGGTAGCCTAGAGTAGTAGAGAGCAGATGATCTGCATTAATGGTGCTAACGCCAGTGACGGGAGGTTGCATCTAGCTGTTCAGCCAAAGGGTAAAAATCAGAGGTGTCTGTTGAACTCAGTGGGCAATTGACTGAATTCAGCACGTTCAAAAAAGAAAAGCTACAGGAGGAAGGCATATTCTATCCTGACTGCTACAATGCATGTTTTAGGAGGTATGAAGATAAACCCTCCATGCCCCTCCGCCCACCCCCTTCCAAGAGAAAGGACTAGAGAAAAAAGATGCAACTTCTAGAGCAATGGGGCTTTTAATAGGCAAGTAAATTTCCCCGTATCATGCCCATTCAATGAGCTACTTTGTCTGACACTCTGCCTTACTCGGTACCAGCATAAGACTCTTCCCGGAAGAATTAGACAAACCAAAAAATTGCTCTACAGCCAGTTGCCTCTGTTACGCTATGGAAGATGCAGAATTCCTCTCTGATCCACAACTTTCCACCTACAACCAAAACCGTAGTGAAGTTTTCCTCCATTTCAAATGGGCGCTGATGGCTCTTCCCCAGGGAAAGCCTCTGTCACTCTGTGGGCATAGCTGCTCATAGGCAAGGCAAGCCCCGAGCCTCACGCACCATCCGAGGCCACCACCGTCCTCCTGTAGCCGTGAGCAAGAGCTCAAACTCCTTTTCTGCTGCAGGAGAAGAGTTGTTAATAGAAGCGGATGCACGAGGCACGGTCTGTTCCAGAACAGTCACAGCTGTTCAAAGCCTTCCGTGCCCTGGGTTGGTGGTTGTCAGGACCAGCTCCTGCGTCAGCTTGCACCGAGGCTGGCGACAGCTGTGTTTCATGCAGGTAACTCAGGTTTAACCCTTTGTCCCCTGAGCATCCGCACAGCTCCAGCAGCACAGAAAGTCACAGTGGGCCGCGCTGGAGCAAGCTGCTCCGCTGGACTTGTGGCAAGTGTTGCGTCTGCATCCCTGCCCTTCTGTTCTCCCTGTAGGGTCCTGGTCAATACAACAAGCTGCTCTCCCTGGAAATGACCATCGTGGCGAAAGACAGACTCCACTGTGAGCCATGACCTTCACCCACCGAGCAGCCAGCACAGCCAGGGACACGTCTGTGCGAAAGGCCCTCCCCGTGGCAAAAAGGGGATCCATAGTCA
Organism: Strix aluco; assembly: GCF_031877795.1. Lineage (NCBI taxonomy): Eukaryota > Metazoa > Chordata > Aves > Strigiformes > Strigidae > Strix > Strix aluco. The sequence goes on from NC_133933.1 coordinate 24,876,998, forward strand.
GCTTTGGATGGCGTGTGTCTGGTGGAACTGTTGATACTGCGCGATGCCTTGATTAAAATAGGAGCGATGAAGAGAGTTCAAAACCTGCCCTTTTGAGGAAAAATGCAGGAAATCAGAGTCTTTGCAGGAAGAATGCAGGAAACCGGCATCTTTTGGCTATTTTACACTCCAACCAGAAAGATTGTGGGCCCGTGCTTTGCTGATTAGGGATACCAATTAAACTCAGACACCAGAGTGAAAAGAGCAGGCATATTTTACTGGAAATAGCTAAATAACAGAATAATACAGAAAACATACAGTACGAAAAGACACAATAGCGCACTTAAACAAATAGGAAAATACAGGGTCATGCATCAAATCATTACTACCTGAGAGAGAGAATAGGGATTAAGAAAGATCCATCACCACTTGCATACTTTACCATCATCCGGATCCGCAGTGGCTGGGCAGCCCCGGTTACAGCGAGGATTTGGAGAGCCTTTCCCGGCAAGTAGGAAATCCTACGCGGTGCGTCCACCCGTAGGTGAGGCTTCCAAAGTCGCTGTGAGCGGGTCCAGCCTTATATAGCCCAAAATCAGCAAGCCAGAATAGCTGGCACCTCTGTTTTGAGCGGAACGTCTGGTTTCACTCTCACATTAGATTCCCCCGGAGCCTGGCCAGGGCTCAAGGGAGAAGCTAAGGGAGTTTCCCTGCTTATCTAATTTATTTATGTTCTTTTTAGAACAAGGCCACACGTCTGGTCCCAAGGCCGGACAGCAGGCTTCATGGCCTTGTTAACTTACCTCTATGCCAAGAAGAAGAAAGATACATTCAGGATAGACATGTTTCCATTACATTCATCATCAGTCAGGAGTCTATGATATCTAAGCTACATCTTTCATTAATGACCATACACATATCGTTAATGACTACATACTAAGTTAGCAGCTTTGGCTCGGGGCCTGTTGTTCAGGCTTCAACACTTCAACACTGTAGCGCTTTTTACATCAGGATAGGCGGTTTGTTATAACCTAGTACAATACCTACTAGCACAATGGTTATCAGGTACAAAATATACAGGATTCCTCTATAGGTCAACTCTGGCTTGGGCCTATTGTCCAAGCCTTAGCACTTCAGCCCGGTGGTTAATGCTTTAAGGGCAGTTCAGCACGTTGGGAAAAGGGATGGAAGACCACTCTTGTGGACGCTGTCTGGACTGGGCTAGGCTGGGGTTGGAGAGCCTGGGAGGGTCTCCGCGGTCCCAGCTTTCCCGCAGTGCTGACTGTGGTGGCTGCTGCCTGTTCTTTCCTGCAGTGCTGACTGCACCCACCAGCTGAAAAAGCCCCTGGTAGAGGGGCGGGGAGAAGCTCTTCTCCAGAGATTTGCCAGAAACTCTCCAGAGCATCCCTTTTCCCCCCATGAGGATGCTCTGTGTGACAAGGGAAGGTGCCCATTAGTCCACAGTCCTGAGCAATCCGGTCTAGGTGACCCTGCTTGAGCAGGCAGGTTGGACCAGAGGACCTCCACAGGTCCCTCCCAGCCTCAGCGGTTCTATGTGATGCTGTGCTTTGGTTTGACGCCTCAAGCACCTGAACTCAGCCCCGATGCCTGCTGGAAAGGATTCTGGCGCAAGGGATGATCCCAAACTCTTCCACAAGGATGCGTGCGTCACAAAACAACTTCTACCTCGTCCAGAATATCGTATGGCACACACATTCAGAAGAGACAAAATGTCCTTTTATTGTGGACATTAACTGCAGGAGCCCAGGAGTCACAGGGCTTCAGGTGGCAACAGGAAATCAGCACCTACAACGACAGAGCCAGAAAGCACTGGTAAAGCACAAAGGCAGGAACAGGCATGGCTTGGTTCCCCTTTCTTTGGGAAACAGGAATTGTTGATATCCCAGAAGAGAGCTACTGCTGGCATTGGCTCTGGGGTGGCTCTGGCCCCTTATCCCCATGGGTAATGCCCTTACAGACCTGCGCATATGCAGAGGTGCAGAGTGCCCCCGTGCCACACAGCAGGGCTCCCCTGGGGAGCTGCCACGGGGTTATTTCCAAACCCTGCATAGCACCATCCCCTCGCCGTCCCTTGCCAGAGAGTTGGACTGACTTAGAGCAGTGTGGAGAGTTGGCAAAGATGGGCAGCAGAGCCTGGTACGTACCTGGGGCTTCCTGATCTTTTGCACCTCCCTGCTTTTTTTGCAGTCCCCATCTTCTTCTTTCTTCTCTTCTTCGCCTGGTGGGGTTCCGTCTCTTCTGCCCAGGCCTCTTCTCTCTTTCTTTTCCTTTGGCTGGCGCTCTCCTGGCGGGAGCCTGCAAACCTTTCCATCCCACAGCATGATTAGATAGGTAAAGCCAGGATCAGTTGGAATCAGTTCTTGATTTAACCAAAGCTGACTCATTTTACCTTCTTTGCTCTGAGAGGCTCTTTGGTTCCTCTGTGCATCCCAGGGCCTCTACCGTGGTCTCGGGGGTGGTTGGAGACGGAGCAATGCGTGCCTAAAACAGAAAGGTCGTCATTAGCAGGTGGCAAGGGATGCCCTGAAGTAGTAAGCAACTGCTTGGCACGTTGCTGCCTTAGCTCTACAGAGGAGATCCCTTTGGCCGGTTTGCATTAGCCCTTTCTCCCAAGGATCTCACTCTGGAACACAGGGTTCACGTGGGGGTGTGACAGTTCATTTGTGGGGCCATTCAGCAGAGAGCCTGCGATCCCCTGCCGGGCAAGAGAAGGCTGGCCCACTTCCTTCTGCCAGAATTTCTTCCGCCCTCCCAAGTTTTACTTACAGCGTGTTATTCCGGGGTGGGGGGAAATAAAATGCAAAGCCACAAGAGATCGAATGCCAGGAAGAGGCACAGCAGCTGCTTGGACCCAACAGGAACTACCCTCCTACCTAAGACACATTGTCGCAGCGCTCGTGGAGCTGCCATACCTCCGCCGATTCTGCTCCCACCACCGCATCTCCCCCTGCTGCTCTCTGGAGGATGAGCAGAGAGGCTGGTGCATCCAGGAAGGCTTTTGCCTGGTGCTCCACGTCTGCTTCGCCTGCCGGGCCATGCTCCTTTCCCAAAGGCAGCTCTGGAAAGCAAAAGCGTGTGCAGCAAAGTGACTTGTTGGAAGTGGACAACAGCTAAAGCAAAACCCACACCAAGCCCTACCCCCGCTGTCTGCTCAGGCTGTGACAGCCCTCAGTCCCTCCTCCTACCTGTGCATCTGCCCATGGGCTCTGGTGACATCTGGACAGCCATCTCCTCCCCCAGGATGTCACTGCCGTTCTCAATGAGAAATTCCACCAGCAGCTTCACCTGCACACATCAAAGCCTTGATTTCAGCGCAGGTGTCTGAAAATGTGCCAAGCAGCCTTTCCTGCTCCTGACCCTTGCTTCTGCACAGAAGGCTGTGGCTGTGGGGCTGCTCTTCCAGGCAGCCACTCCACCATCATTTACTCAAGAGAGGAGCAAGCTCTGACAGTCCAGGCAGGCTGCAGGCAGCCGGTCAATACAGCGTACCTTCTCGGTCACCTCCAGCATGGCCTCGAGCGGGAGCAGGTCCTCGTCGGGTGGGCCCAGCAGGTTTGGCCCCAGGCAGATGGCCAGGTTGCTGGCGGTCATTCTGCTGGTGGACACGTGGTGGCCAATGCTCTGCAGCAGCGAGATCAGGCGCTGGAGGAGGAGGAGATGGGCTGCAGGCAACTTCTCGGCCACCCTGAGGGAGCAGGAACACAACGTTATGGAAGCAGATGCTGCCCACAGCTGCCCCTGAAGCTTGCACAAGGGCAGGTGGGAGCCAGTGTCTGTGTTGTGCCACTTTCCAGGTGCTCTCAGGCAGTGATCAGGGCTCCTGTGCTTCAGGAAGAAAACACACTGCTGCTTCCCAGCTCCTGGTTTCACCCAAGCCCACGCAAGGGAAGGCTCCCTGCCCACGCCCTTTCCCCCGAAATGCAACCCCAGCCCAGCAAATGCGAGCTGCCAGAAAGTGCAACCTGCTAAGGAGCCCGTCCCTTTTCAGGCAAGTCCCAGGACTCTGCCACTCCCTACTCAACAGGCAGGCTGCTGGCCACACTCACACTTTCAGCGCTTCCACCCTGGCCTCCTTGCTTGGCCTCTCCATGGCCTGCATCCAGTCCTCGTAGAGGCCGACAACGAGCAGCTTGCCTGGGATGCTGCGGAGAAAGTCCTGCAAGGCCAAGGGCTTCAGGTGAGCCTTTGAAGGTTCCAGGCCAGCCAGGAGCTCTTCCAGCTGCAGGGCAGAAGCGCTCACCTTCAGGACGGCAGCCAGCAGGATGACAGGCTGGTTTGCCAGGTCCACATCTGCGCCGCGGTCGAGGTCCTCCTTCAGCTTCTGGAGCGCCGTCCCCCTGTCGGATCTGCGGAAGATCCCCTCCGTCGACGGTCCTCGCTGGTGCAGGATGTCCACGAGCTCCTGCGGGAGACGCAGGAGAACAGCTGCTTGGCTGAAGAAACAAGTGACGGCAGAGGCCAGAGCTCTGCCCCAGGCTGGGCTCCGCCCCCCCCGCAAAGGGTCTGGCGCCAGAAGCGGTGGCCGTGGGTGAAAAGCCCCGTGCCCCAGCCACCCCCGCAGCCGCTGGGGACAGTGGCTCTGGAGCAGCCGCAGGGAGGGCTGGGGCTTCCCTGTCCAGGCTGGCCTACCTGGATGGGCCGGGGCAGCGTGCCGGCCTCCCCGCAGAGCGCTGCCAGGGGCTGCCCAAAGAGCGCCCTGCTGCAGTCGGAGCCCGCCTGCCCTGGCGCCGGGGCAGCGGACGGGCTCCGCCGCAGCGCAAACGGCCAGGGCAGCCCCCTCCTCTTCCTGCTGGTGCGGCCGCCGCTCCCTCCCGCTGCAAAGGGAAAGAGAGCAAGAGCCCGTCAGTGGGAACCGCCAGGCCAGCGCTCCCGGAGCCTGCCCTGCCCTGCCCTGCCCTGCCTGCAGCGCGGTGCTGAGCCGTGCGGCGGGACGGGACGGGACGGGCAGGGAGCCGGCAGCTGGAACCAGGGCTCTGGCTCAGCGGCTCCGGCTCGCAGTCTCCTGAGAACCGGCGGCACAGCGGGACAGCCCCGCCCAGCCCTCGCCCTGCCCTCCCCCAGGCCGCGAGCCGCAGCAGAGGGAGGCTCCCTGTCCCGCAGAATCACGTCCGGCGGCCGCTGCCCAGCGGGTGTCCTTGCTCGTCCGGGTGACATCCGTCCTCCCTTGGGGTGCCCAACCTGCGGGGTGACACTCAGGGAACAAGGGAGCACGGCTCCTCCCGGCTCTGGCCGCGGAGCAGGGACCCATCTGCCCGGCTCTGGGGACAGAGCTCAGGCAGGCAGCACCTCGAGTGCTCAGCACTGTCGAAGGGTCCCGAGCGCTCAGCTCTCTCCTGCTGCAGCGTGATGCGCACCGATTTCCTCTGGCCAAAGGGCAGCAGCAACAGCATCCTCAGTTGTGCAGACGTGCCGGTCCAGGAGAAAAGAAGGCCCTCCCTGCCCTTCGTCCCCAAACTCACCTGGTGAGCGGCAAAGTCCGCCTTCATTGGTAGGTGGGGCTGTTGGATGCCCTTGCTTGGGATCAGCCTGCAAGAACCAGGACCCTCTGCCCTCCTGGGCTCTCTGCCTCACGCGGCAGGTTTCCTCCCAGCACCACCAGCGGGGACATGCGGCGTTCCTGGTGGCTCCCCAACGCTCTTTGCACCCGGGGTGGCACCGCAGGACCCTCCCTCCCCCCTGCACAGGCTCACCCCACTCGCCGCACAGCCCTGGCACCCCGGCACAGCCAGAGGCGGGTGAAAGGCAGCCGTTCTCACCTCTGCCTGGTCCTCCAGCAGCCTCTCCAGGCTCTTCTTGGCGCTGAATGTCTTCCACTGGGCAGGAGAGAAAGAGTGGAAGGAGGTGAGCAGCGACGCCTCTGCTGCTCGGCTGGAGGGCCAGCGCTCGGGGACAGCGGCCAGACGAGAGAGACACTTACGGCGTGGCGTCGGCTCAGCTCCTTCTGCAGGAGTTTGATGGACGGGATGTTGGTTACTCGGGCTCCCGTGGCTCCTTCGGGTGTCCTGTCACCGGGAAAGGACAGGGAGAGAGCTGGCTGAGCCCCAAGCCACCTCTTCTCCCTTGTCAGGCAGCTCTGCCTGAGAGCTGCCCGCAGCCACAGCGGCAGCTCTCCCCATCTGGGGAGCTGTGTTCCCCCATCCGGCCACGCCTGAAGCACCCCCCTAGCTTACCCCAGCAGCTTGCCCAGCCACAGCTGCTTCAGTGCCCGGGAGCTGCAGAAAGAGAGGAGAACCAGCGTCAGGCCCCGCTGCCCCCCAGCCCCTGGGCCCCTGCACAGCCTTGCCCCTTGGGAAGGGCTGAGGGGCAGCACGAGGCCCCGTGGGGCAGGACAGGGGTGCTGCCCAAGCCCTGGCTCCCTGTGTCCTGCCAGAGCAGCTGCCCCTGCCCTTGCCTTCTGGGGACCAAAAGGTGACCAGGGGATGCAGGATGTGGAAACGCACCCCCATCCCTCCCTGCCGGCGTGCAGCCCGCTCCCTGTCCAGGCTCTGCACGGAGGGCAGAGGCCATTCACAGGGTGGCGTGGGCACGGTTGGGACCCTCTCCTGCCCGGCTGTGGGACGTGGCACCATGACTCACCCGAAAGTGGCAACACAGGTGCCGCTGGGCCAGATGAAGATGATGGAGGTCCTGTCGTCGTCGCTGCCTTCCTCCTCCTCTTCCTCTTTGACGTCCCCCGCCGCCTCCTTCCCGCTGCTCAGCACCCACAGCTGGTCCAGGGCCAGGCGGAGCTGTGGGCGCAGGGTGGTGCCACGTCTGCGGAGAAGAGAGACAGGCAGTGAGCTGGAGGTGGCCGCCTTGGGGTGCCCCCGGGCAGAGCCCTGCCCCCCACCTGCCCCTGTGTGGTGGTTTAGGCCCTGCCGGGACCCGAGAGGACATTGCCACTGCCCCTCCCCTACCCTCCGACCGGAACGGGGCAGGGAGTGAAATACAAACCCCGGGGCTGAGATAAGGAGAGGTTTAATACAGCAGTGCAACAGCAACAAACCGAACAACAAGAACGATAACAATAGCAATAACAGTAATAACAATAAACAGAACAAGGGATATACAGATACAGCAGCGAGGAGAGCGACCCCACACCACGCGTTTACCGACTGAGTAATCCCACACCACTGAGGGATCTTCTGAGAGGCCGGGTAAGGGAGACAATTGCTCAACCTCCTCCAGGGCAGCTATACCAAAGGCCCACCAGTACTCTCTTGGGTCTTTAAAGTACCCTCTCCTCAGGTAATCTGTACCTAGGATGCACGGGGCATCTGGGCCAGTCACAATGGGGTGCTTATGCCAGTCCTTCCCAGTTAAGCTTACTTCAGCTTCTAATAGGGTCAGCTGTTGGGATCCCCCTGTCACTCCGGAGATGCAGATGGGTTCAACCCCACTGTAGTTTGATGGCATCAGGGTGCACTGTGCGCCAGTATCTACCAAGGCCTTATATGCTTGTACGTCTGATGTGCCAGGCCATCGGATCCACACCGTCCAGTAAATCCGATTATCCCTTTCCTCCACCTGGCTGGAGGCAGGGCCCCTCTAATCCTGCTCACCATCACTCACTTGTTCTAAGAGTGACTCCTGCAAGAATGACTCACTTGTCCCCTCAAGAAGGTCAAGCATAACGTTGGCCATTCTATTCTGTCTGGGGGATTTCCGACTGGACACTGGAGCTGCGTCTCTCTTGGAAGACTCCCCTTTCATGGTGGCTTTCCCTTTCAGGTGCTGTACTTGTGCAGCTAGGGCGGGAGTGGGCTGTCCATCCCACCTCCTCACGTTTTCTCCATGGTCGCGGAGGAAGAATCACAGGGTACCCCGTGCTGTGTCCCTTCCACTGCCCTTCTCTTGGGTGGGGAAGTGCCTGCTTCTAATGGCTGAGACATCGGCCCGTGCAGGTGGAATGTAGGACGTGTCCTCTTCCACTTTCTGGAGCCTCTGAGGCAGTTCCCTTACAGCTGAAACCCAGGCATGTTGGGAGGAAGGGAGATTTCCCTCATATTGCCGGAGCTGGCCAGCCACTTCGTCCACTGTCTGAGTGTGGGTGTCTCGCCACCAGGACGCTACTGCCAGTGCTTTGGAATGTGCCTCTGGTGCACTTTGCAGGAACTTCTGCCACATCAGCTGTGTGCAAGGGACCTGATCTGGATCCATGGGCCATCACTGAGATCACCATAAACCATGTCAAACACAGCCAATTCCCTGAGGTTCTGAATGCCTTTCTCCGTGTTGGTCCACTTGCCTAACCGACATAGAACATCATCCTTGTAGGGGCACCTCTCCCTTACACTGAGCAGGAGTCGCCTCCAAAGGCTGAGGGTTTGAGCCTGTTTCCCTATGGCCTTGTCAATACCAGCCTCCCTGGCTAAAGATCCCAGCTGCTTGGCCTCTCTCCCCTCCAATTCCAAAACACCAGCTCCACTATCCCAGCATCGGAGCAGCCAGGTGCAAATTTGCTCGCCTGGAAGGCGTCTGAAATCCTTCCGCATATCTCGCAACTCACTGAGGGATAGAGATCGGATGGTTACCTCCGGCTCTTCCTCCTGCTCTCGTGATGGGCCTGGTTCATCATCACCCTGTGCACTGCGAGGGGATTTTTTGGTATATTTGGTTTTCCGTGTCGGGGCGACTCATACTGGCACTGCCTGTCCCCCTGGCCCAGCTGCTGTGCTGGTGGAGGCGACTGGTACTGGCACTGCCTGTCCCCCTGGCCCAGCTGCTGTACCAGCAGGTTCACTTTCAGATCCTGCAGCCCTTTCTCCCCCTTGAGGGCAGTGATCAGTGTTAAAGATGACACGGTAGGCATGGGCAAGCCCCCAGCACATCGCAACGAGTTGTGTCTCCCGGGGTTTGTCACATTGGCAACACACCTTTTCCAAACACTCCACCAGTTTATCAGGACTCTGCACTTGTTTGGGAGCGAGATCCCAAAGCACTGGGGGTGACCACTGACTCAGGCACTTGCCCATCTTTTCCCACACACCTTGCCATTTATAACTATCTGCCCTCGGGGCAGGTTTCCGGGTGGTGCCATTATTGGAGAAGTACCGCATGGCCCAAAACAAGATCTGGCAGACATTCAGAAAGCGCTGTGCCGCAAACACACTGGCCTGGGTGCTCCAAGGATAGCTAAAACTCTCAAAAACCGAGAGCATCTCTTCCCCTGGCTCACCCACAGAGGCGGTGAGACCCCTAACGAAAGCCCAGGCAGCAAACAGCTACCGGTTCACCCGCACAAGCAGTGATGCAAGCACATTATAAGCAGTCAGTAGCCAGTATAGCAAAATAAAACCCTTGACACATTTTCCACCGATAACAAACGCCAGCACTGGGAACACACAGGGGATATAAGGATTAATCCAGCCCCACCACGCAAGCAAGTTGGCCAGCACTGCAAATGTTCCTTATCAAACAAATACGAATAAAACCAGAAAAATGGCACCTAACAGATGGCTCTAACACACCTTCTCCTTGTGTCCTTATCTCAACCCTCTCGTGCCACACGTTGGGCACCAAAAAGGCTGTGGTGGTTTAGGCCCCGCCGGGACCCGAGACCACGCTGCCGCTGCCCCTCCCCCACCCTCCGACCGGAACGGGGCAGGGAGTGAAATACAGACCCCGGGGCTGAGATAAGGAGAGGTTTGATACAACAGTGCAACAGCAACAAACCGAACAACAAGAACGATAGCAATAGCAATAACAGTAATAACAATAAACAGAACAAGGGATATACAGATACAGCAGTGAGGGAAGCGACCCCACCCCACGCGTTTACCAATCTTCCCGCGCTTGGGCGCCCGGACCTGACGTCAGCATGGTATTGAATAACCCGGCTAGAGCTCCCTCCCCACTGCTGGGGAAACTTAACCCTATCCTGGCTAAACCAGGACACCTTGGGATGGACATTGGTGCATCCAGCACCAAGGCCCCAGGGCCTGGGGCTGGTGCCAGAGTGTCCCTGGCCTGGTGGCAGGGCCAGGGATGGGGGAAAGGCAGTGGGGCTCTGAGGGTCTTACCGCAACTTGGCGATGACCAGTTCCTCCTGGAGGAGGAGAAGGCGCCTCTCGCTCCTCCTGTGGCCCCGGGTCAGCCACACGTCTGTGCTCAGCACCGCCTCGGCGTCGGTGAGAGCCTCCCTGCGGAGCAGAGAGCGGCGGGCATGAGAAAGGCTGCAGCTGCGAGGCCCGGCCGTGCCCACCCATCCCTGAGCCGCAGGGGGGATCCTACCTGGAGTGCCAGCAGCAGTTGGCCTGGCCCATCCTGCCCGGGACAGGAGGACCCTCGCTCTGCACCGCTCTGGGATGCGGCCCAGCCGGCGACAGCGAGGATGGCAAGTGAGGTGCAGGTGCCGGGGAGTGCTGCTCGGCCAGAGCCTGCCTCCTGCCGGCGCTGCTCGGTGCCAGCAGAGCCCCCTGCTGCCGGCTCTGGTGGCTGCTGGCTCCAAAATGGCCGCCGCTGGGAGGCCAACGGAAAGTGGGCGGGGCCTCGTGCCGGGGGTGCTCTCCAGCGTGGCCCTGGCTGTCTTGCGCTGGGGAGCCCAGAGCAGGACAGAGCAGAGGGGAAGCACCCCCTCCCTCCGCCTGCTGCCAGTGGTTTGCCTGCTGCAGCCCGGGATGCACTTAGCCCCCGTTGCCCCAGGGGTACTTTGCTGGCTCCAAGTTGCTCAACTTCGGGTCCACCATGACCCCAGGGCTCTGCACAGCTGCTTGCCAGCTGGGTCTCCCCCAGCACATACGGCTCCAAAGGCTTCTTCCTGCCCAGGTCCAGCACTTTGCTCTTCCCTCTTCCCCTTCTTCAACGACAGCAGGCACCTGGCAGCCCCTTTCTCCAGCCTGTCAAGGGCCCTCTGCTTGGCAACACAACTCCCGGCTGCAGGAGCCTCTCCTCCCGGTCGTGTGCCTTCTGCAAGCTGTCTGAGGGTGCGCTCTGCCCCGTCATCCGCATCACTGAATGTGGACAGGACGCGCATCATGCGGCGCACGGCTTTCTCACAGAATGATCAGAAATTGAGGGGGAAGATCCACTTTTCTGTGTGTGTGTGTGTATTACAAATATGGTGCTTCTCCCTGTCATCCCTTGAAGCCAATTAAAGGTGTACAGGCTCTCTCGTTTTCCATTGGAATGTCACACCCCTTGGTAGTACTGACCTTACGTGTAACGTTGCATCAGGCTGTACTCTCGCCTAGACTGTTGGATAGTAGGTAGCCTAGAGTAGTAGAGAGCAGATGATCTGCATTAATGGTGCTAACGCCAGTGACGGGAGGTTGCATCTAGCTGTTCAGCCAAAGGGTAAAAATCAGAGGTGTCTGTTGAACTCAGTGGGCAATTGACTGAATTCAGCACGTTCAAAAAAGAAAAGCTACAGGAGGAAGGCATATTCTATCCTGACTGCTACAATGCATGTTTTAGGAGGTATGAAGATAAACCCTCCATGCCCCTCCGCCCACCCCCTTCCAAGAGAAAGGACTAGAGAAAAAAGATGCAACTTCTAGAGCAATGGGGCTTTTAATAGGCAAGTAAATTTCCCCGTATCATGCCCATTCAATGAGCTACTTTGTCTGACACTCTGCCTTACTCGGTACCAGCATAAGACTCTTCCCGGAAGAATTAGACAAACCAAAAAATTGCTCTACAGCCAGTTGCCTCTGTTACGCTATGGAAGATGCAGAATTCCTCTCTGATCCACAACTTTCCACCTACAACCAAAACCGTAGTGAAGTTTTCCTCCATTTCAAATGGGCGCTGATGGCTCTTCCCCAGGGAAAGCCTCTGTCACTCTGTGGGCATAGCTGCTCATAGGCAAGGCAAGCCCCGAGCCTCACGCACCATCCGAGGCCACCACCGTCCTCCTGTAGCCGTGAGCAAGAGCTCAAACTCCTTTTCTGCTGCAGGAGAAGAGTTGTTAATAGAAGCGGATGCACGAGGCACGGTCTGTTCCAGAACAGTCACAGCTGTTCAAAGCCTTCCGTGCCCTGGGTTGGTGGTTGTCAGGACCAGCTCCTGCGTCAGCTTGCACCGAGGCTGGCGACAGCTGTGTTTCATGCAGGTAACTCAGGTTTAACCCTTTGTCCCCTGAGCATCCGCACAGCTCCAGCAGCACAGAAAGTCACAGTGGGCCGCGCTGGAGCAAGCTGCTCCGCTGGACTTGTGGCAAGTGTTGCGTCTGCATCCCTGCCCTTCTGTTCTCCCTGTAGGGTCCTGGTCAATACAACAAGCTGCTCTCCCTGGAAATGACCATCGTGGCGAAAGACAGACTCCACTGTGAGCCATGACCTTCACCCACCGAGCAGCCAGCACAGCCAGGGACACGTCTGTGCGAAAGGCCCTCCCCGTGGCAAAAAGGGGATCCATAGTCAGCTTTGGATGGCGTGTGTCTGGTGGAACTGTTGATACTGCGCGATGCCTTGATTAAAATAGGAGCGATGAAGAGAGTTCAAAACCTGCCCTTTTGAGGAAAAATGCAGGAAATCAGAGTCTTTGCAGGAAGAATGCAGGAAACCGGCATCTTTTGGCTATTTTACACTCCAACCAGAAAGATTGTGGGCCCGTGCTTTGCTGATTAGGGATACCAATTAAACTCAGACACCAGAGTGAAAAGAGCAGGCATATTTTACTGGAAATAGCTAAATAACAGAATAATACAGAAAACATACAGTACGAAAAGACACAATAGCGCACTTAAACAAATAGGAAAATACAGGGTCATGCATCAAATCATTACTACCTGAGAGAGAGAATAGGGATTAAGAAAGATCCATCACCACTTGCATACTTTACCATCATCCGGATCCGCAGTGGCTGGGCAGCCCCGGTTACAGCGAGGATTTGGAGAGCCTTTCCCGGCAAGTAGGAAATCCTACGCGGTGCGTCCACCCGTAGGTGAGGCTTCCAAAGTCGCTGTGAGCGGGCCCAGCCTTATATAGCCCAAAATCAGCAAGCCAGAATAGCTGGCACCTCTGTTTTGAGCGGAACGTCTGGTTTCACTCTCACATTAGATTCCCCCGGAGCCTGGCCAGGGCTCAAGGGAGAAGCTAAGGGAGTTTCCCTGCTTATCTAATTTATTTATGTTCTTTTTAGAACAAGGCCACACGTCTGGTCCCAAGGCCGGACAGCAGGCTTCATGGCCTTGTTAACTTACCTCTATGCCAAGAAGAAGAAAGATACATTCAGGATAGACATGTTTCCATTACATTCATCATCAGTCAGGAGTCTATGATATCTAAGCTACATCTTTCATTAATGACCATACACATATCGTTAATGACTACATACTAAGTTAGCAGCTTTGGCTCGGGGCCTGTTGTTCAGGCTTCAACACTTCAACACTGTAGCGCTTTTTACATCAGGATAGGCGGTTTGTTATAACCTAGTACAATACCTACTAGCACAATGGTTATCAGGTACAAAATATACAGGATTCCTCTATAGGTCAACTCTGGCTTGGGCCTATTGTCCAAGCCTTAGCACTTCAGCCCGGTGGTTAATGCTTTAAGGGCAGTTCAGCACGTTGGGAAAAGGGATGGAAGACCACTCTTGTGGACGCTGTCTGGACTGGGCTAGGCTGGGGTTGGAGAGCCTGGGAGGGTCTCCGCGGTCCCAGCTTTCCCGCAGTGCTGACTGTGGTGGCTGCTGCCTGTTCTTTCCTGCAGTGCTGACTGCACCCACCAGCTGAAAAAGCCCCTGGTAGAGGGGCGGGGAGAAGCTCTTCTCCAGAGATTTGCCAGAAACTCTCCAGAGCATCCCTTTTCCCCCCATGAGGATGCTCTGTGTGACAAGGGAAGGTGCCCATTAGTCCACAGTCCTGAGCAATCCGGTCTAGGTGACCCTGCTTGAGCAGGCAGGTTGGACCAGAGGACCTCCACAGGTCCCTCCCAGCCTCAGCGGTTCTATGTGATGCTGTGCTTTGGTTTGACGCCTCAAGCACCTGAACTCAGCCCCGATGCCTGCTGGAAAGGATTCTGGCGCAAGGGATGATCCCAAACTCTTCCACAAGGATGCGTGCGTCACAAAACAACTTCTACCTCGTCCAGAATATCGTATGGCACACACATTCAGAAGAGACAAAATGTCCTTTTATTGTGGACATTAACTGCAGGAGCCCAGGAGTCACAGGGCTTCAGGTGGCAACAGGAAATCAGCACCTACAACGACAGAGCCAGAAAGCACTGGTAAAGCACAAAGGCAGGAACAGGCATGGCTTGGTTCCCCTTTCTTTGGGAAACAGGAATTGTTGATATCCCAGAAGAGAGCTACTGCTGGCATTGGCTCTGGGGTGGCTCTGGCCCCTTATCCCCATGGGTAATGCCCTTACAGACCTGCGCATATGCAGAGGTGCAGAGTGCCCCCGTGCCACACAGCAGGGCTCCCCTGGGGAGCTGCCACGGGGTTATTTCCAAACCCTGCATAGCACCATCCCCTCGCCGTCCCTTGCCAGAGAGTTGGACTGACTTAGAGCAGTGTGGAGAGTTGGCAAAGATGGGCAGCAGAGCCTGGTACGTACCTGGGGCTTCCTGATCTTTTGCACCTCCCTGCTTTTTTTGCAGTCCCCATCTTCTTCTTTCTTCTCTTCTTCGCCTGGTGGGGTTCCGTCTCTTCTGCCCAGGCCTCTTCTCTCTTTCTTTTCCTTTGGCTGGCGCTCTCCTGGCGGGAGCCTGCAAACCTTTCCATCCCACAGCATGATTAGATAGGTAAAGCCAGGATCAGTTGGAATCAGTTCTTGATTTAACCAAAGCTGACTCATTTTACCTTCTTTGCTCTGAGAGGCTCTTTGGTTCCTCTGTGCATCCCAGGGCCTCTACCGTGGTCTCGGGGGTGGTTGGAGACGGAGCAATGCGTGCCTAAAACAGAAAGGTCGTCATTAGCAGGTGGCAAGGGATGCCCTGAAGTAGTAAGCAACTGCTTGGCACGTTGCTGCCTTAGCTCTACAGAGGAGATCCCTTTGGCCGGTTTGCATTAGCCCTTTCTCCCAAGGATCTCACTCTGGAACACAGGGTTCACGTGGGGGTGTGACAGTTCATTTGTGGGGCCATTCAGCAGAGAGCCTGCGATCCCCTGCCGGGCAAGAGAAGGCTGGCCCACTTCCTTCTGCCAGAATTTCTTCCGCCCTCCCAAGTTTTACTTACAGCGTGTTATTCCGGGGTGGGGGGAAATAAAATGCAAAGCCACAAGAGATCGAATGCCAGGAAGAGGCACAGCAGCTGCTTGGACCCAACAGGAACTACCCTCCTACCTAAGACACATTGTCGCAGCGCTCGTGGAGCTGCCATACCTCCGCCGATTCTGCTCCCACCACCGCATCTCCCCCTGCTGCTCTCTGGAGGATGAGCAGAGAGGCTGGTGCATCCAGGAAGGCTTTTGCCTGGTGCTCCACGTCTGCTTCGCCTGCCGGGCCATGCTCCTTTCCCAAAGGCAGCTCTGGAAAGCAAAAGCGTGTGCAGCAAAGTGACTTGTTGGAAGTGGACAACAGCTAAAGCAAAACCCACACCAAGCCCTACCCCCGCTGTCTGCTCAGGCTGTGACAGCCCTCAGTCCCTCCTCCTACCTGTGCATCTGCCCATGGGCTCTGGTGACATCTGGACAGCCATCTCCTCCCCCAGGATGTCACTGCCGTTCTCAATGAGAAATTCCACCAGCAGCTTCACCTGCACACATCAAAGCCTTGGTTTCAGCGCAGGTGTCTGAAAATGTGCCAAGCAGCCTTTCCTGCTCCTGACCCTTGCTTCTGCACAGAAGGCTGTGGCTGTGGGGCTGCTCTTCCAGGCAGCCACTCCACCATCATTTACTCAAGAGAGGAGCAAGCTCTGACAGTCCAGGCAGGCTGCAGGCAGCCGGTCAATACAGCGTACCTTCTCGGTCACCTCCAGCATGGCCTCGAGCGGGAGCAGGTCCTCGTCGGGTGGGCCCAGCAGGTTTGGCCCCAGGCAGATGGCCAGGTTGCTGGCGGTCATTCTGCTGGTGGACACGTGGTGGCCAATGCTCTGCAGCAGCGAGATCAGGCGCTGGAGGAGGAGGAGATGGGCTGCAGGCAACTTCTCGGCCACCCTGAGGGAGCAGGAACACAACGTTATGGAAGCAGATGCTGCCCACAGCTGCCCCTGAAGCTTGCACAAGGGCAGGTGGGAGCCAGTGTCTGTGTTGTGCCACTTTCCAGGTGCTCTCAGGCAGTGATCAGGGCTCCTGTGCTTCAGGAAGAAAACACACTGCTGCTTCCCAGCTCCTGGTTTCACCCAAGCCCACGCAAGGGAAGGCTCCCTGCCCACGCCCTTTCCCCCGAAATGCAACCCCAGCCCAGCAAATGCGAGCTGCCAGAAAGTGCAACCTGCTAAGGAGCCCGTCCCTTTTCAGGCAAGTCCCAGGACTCTGCCACTCCCTACTCAACAGGCAGGCTGCTGGCCACACTCACACTTTCAGCGCTTCCACCCTGGCCTCCTTGCTTGGCCTCTCCATGGCCTGCATCCAGTCCTCGTAGAGGCCGACAACGAGCAGCTTGCCTGGGATGCTGCGGAGAAAGTCCTGCAAGGCCAAGGGCTTCAGGTGAGCCTTTGAAGGTTCCAGGCCAGCCAGGAGCTCTTCCAGCTGCAGGGCAGAAGCGCTCACCTTCAGGACGGCAGCCAGCAGGATGACAGGCTGGTTTGCCAGGTCCACATCTGCGCCGCGGTCGAGGTCCTCCTTCAGCTTCTGGAGCGCCGTCCCCCTGTCGGATCTGCGGAAGATCCCCTCCGTCGACGGTCCTCGCTGGTGCAGGATGTCCACGAGCTCCTGCGGGAGACGCAGGAGAACAGCTGCTTGGCTGAAGAAACAAGTGACGGCAGAGGCCAGAGCTCTGCCCCAGGCTGGGCTCCGCCCCCCCCGCAAAGGGTCTGGCGCCAGAAGCGGTGGCCGTGGGTGAAAAGCCCCGTGCCCCAGCCACCCCCGCAGCCGCTGGGGACAGTGGCTCTGGAGCAGCCGCAGGGAGGGCTGGGGCTTCCCTGTCCAGGCTGGCCTACCTGGATGGGCCGGGGCAGCGTGCCGGCCTCCCCGCAGAGCGCTGCCAGGGGCTGCCCAAAGAGCGCCCTGCTGCAGTCGGAGCCCGCCTGCCCTGGCGCCGGGGCAGCGGACGGGCTCCGCCGCAGCGCAAACGGCCAGGGCAGCCCCCTCCTCTTCCTGCTGGTGCGGCCGCCGCTCCCTCCCGCTGCAAAGGGAAAGAGAGCAAGAGCCCGTCAGTGGGAACCGCCAGGCCAGCGCTCCCGGAGCCTGCCCTGCCCTGCCCTGCCCTGCCTGCAGCGCGGTGCTGAGCCGTGCGGCGGGACGGGACGGGACGGGCAGGGAGCCGGCAGCTGGAACCAGGGCTCTGGCTCAGCGGCTCCGGCTCGCAGTCTCCTGAGAACCGGCGGCACAGCGGGACAGCCCCGCCCAGCCCTCGCCCTGCCCTCCCCCAGGCCGCGAGCCGCAGCAGAGGGAGGCTCCCTGTCCCGCAGAATCACGTCCGGCGGCCGCTGCCCAGCGGGTGTCCTTGCTCGTCCGGGTGACATCCGTCCTCCCTTGGGGTGCCCAACCTGCGGGGTGACACTCAGGGAACAAGGGAGCACGGCTCCTCCCGGCTCTGGCCGCGGAGCAGGGACCCATCTGCCCGGCTCTGGGGACAGAGCTCAGGCAGGCAGCACCTCGAGTGCTCAGCACTGTCGAAGGGTCCCGAGCGCTCAGCTCTCTCCTGCTGCAGCGTGATGCGCACCGATTTCCTCTGGCCAAAGGGCAGCAGCAACAGCATCCTCAGTTGTGCAGACGTGCCGGTCCAGGAGAAAAGAAGGCCCTCCCTGCCCTTCGTCCCCAAACTCACCTGGTGAGCGGCAAAGTCCGCCTTCATTGGTAGGTGGGGCTGTTGGATGCCCTTGCTTGGGATCAGCCTGCAAGAACCAGGACCCTCTGCCCTCCTGGGCTCTCTGCCTCACGCGGCAGGTTTCCTCCCAGCACCACCAGCGGGGACATGCGGCGTTCCTGGTGGCTCCCCAACGCTCTTTGCACCCGGGGTGGCACCGCAGGACCCTCCCTCCCCCCTGCACAGGCTCACCCCACTCGCCGCACAGCCCTGGCACCCCGGCACAGCCAGAGGCGGGTGAAAGGCAGCCGTTCTCACCTCTGCCTGGTCCTCCAGCAGCCTCTCCAGGCTCTTCTTGGCGCTGAATGTCTTCCACTGGGCAGGAGAGAAAGAGTGGAAGGAGGTGAGCAGCGACGCCTCTGCTGCTCGGCTGGAGGGCCAGCGCTCGGGGACAGCGGCCAGACGAGAGAGACACTTACGGCGTGGCGTCGGCTCAGCTCCTTCTGCAGGAGTTTGATGGACGGGATGTTGGTTACTCGGGCTCCCGTGGCTCCTTCGGGTGTCCTGTCACCGGGAAAGGACAGGGAGAGAGCTGGCTGAGCCCCAAGCCACCTCTTCTCCCTTGTCAGGCAGCTCTGCCTGAGAGCTGCCCGCAGCCACAGCGGCAGCTCTCCCCATCTGGGGAGCTGTGTTCCCCCATCCGGCCACGCCTGAAGCACCCCCCTAGCTTACCCCAGCAGCTTGCCCAGCCACAGCTGCTTCAGTGCCCGGGAGCTGCAGAAAGAGAGGAGAACCAGCGTCAGGCCCCGCTGCCCCCCAGCCCCTGGGCCCCTGCACAGCCTTGCCCCTTGGGAAGGGCTGAGGGGCAGCACGAGGCCCCGTGGGGCAGGACAGGGGTGCTGCCCAAGCCCTGGCTCCCTGTGTCCTGCCAGAGCAGCTGCCCCTGCCCTTGCCTTCTGGGGACCAAAAGGTGACCAGGGGATGCAGGATGTGGAAACGCACCCCCATCCCTCCCTGCCGGCGTGCAGCCCGCTCCCTGTCCAGGCTCTGCACGGAGGGCAGAGGCCATTCACAGGGTGGCGTGGGCACGGTTGGGACCCTCTCCTGCCCGGCTGTGGGACGTGGCACCATGACTCACCCGAAAGTGGCAACACAGGTGCCGCTGGGCCAGATGAAGATGATGGAGGTCCTGTCGTCGTCGCTGCCTTCCTCCTCCTCTTCCTCTTTGACGTCCCCCGCCGCCTCCTTCCCGCTGCTCAGCACCCACAGCTGGTCCAGGGCCAGGCGGAGCTGTGGGCGCAGGGTGGTGCCACGTCTGCGGAGAAGAGAGACAGGCAGTGAGCTGGAGGTGGCCGCCTTGGGGTGCCCCCGGGCAGAGCCCTGCCCCCCACCTGCCCCTGTGTGGTGGTTTAGGCCCTGCCGGGACCCGAGAGGACATTGCCACTGCCCCTCCCCTACCCTCCGACCGGAACGGGGCAGGGAGTGAAATACAAACCCCGGGGCTGAGATAAGGAGAGGTTTAATACAGCAGTGCAACAGCAACAAACCGAACAACAAGAACGATAACAATAGCAATAACAGTAATAACAATAAACAGAACAAGGGATATACAGATACAGCAGCGAGGAGAGCGACCCCACACCACGCGTTTACCGACTGAGTAATCCCACACCACTGAGGGATCTTCTGAGAGGCCGGGTAAGGGAGACAATTGCTCAACCTCCTCCAGGGCAGCTATACCAAAGGCCCACCAGTACTCTCTTGGGTCTTTAAAGTACCCTCTCCTCAGGTAATCTGTACCTAGGATGCACGGGGCATCTGGGCCAGTCACAATGGGGTGCTTATGCCAGTCCTTCCCAGTTAAGCTTACTTCAGCTTCTAATAGGGTCAGCTGTTGGGATCCCCCTGTCACTCCGGAGATGCAGATGGGTTCAACCCCACTGTAGTTTGATGGCATCAGGGTGCACTGTGCGCCAGTATCTACCAAGGCCTTATATGCTTGTACGTCTGATGTGCCAGGCCATCGGATCCACACCGTCCAGTAAATCCGATTATCCCTTTCCTCCACCTGGCTGGAGGCAGGGCCCCTCTAATCCTGCTCACCATCACTCACTTGTTCTAAGAGTGACTCCTGCAAGAATGACTCACTTGTCCCCTCAAGAAGGTCAAGCATAACGTTGGCCATTCTATTCTGTCTGGGGGATTTCCGACTGGACACTGGAGCTGCGTCTCTCTTGGAAGACTCCCCTTTCATGGTGGCTTTCCCTTTCAGGTGCTGTACTTGTGCAGCTAGGGCGGGAGTGGGCTGTCCATCCCACCTCCTCACGTTTTCTCCATGGTCGCGGAGGAAGAATCACAGGGTACCCCGTGCTGTGTCCCTTCCACTGCCCTTCTCTTGGGTGGGGAAGTGCCTGCTTCTAATGGCTGAGACATCGGCCCGTGCAGGTGGAATGTAGGACGTGTCCTCTTCCACTTTCTGGAGCCTCTGAGGCAGTTCCCTTACAGCTGAAACCCAGGCATGTTGGGAGGAAGGGAGATTTCCCTCATATTGCCGGAGCTGGCCAGCCACTTCGTCCACTGTCTGAGTGTGGGTGTCTCGCCACCAGGACGCTACTGCCAGTGCTTTGGAATGTGCCTCTGGTGCACTTTGCAGGAACTTCTGCCACATCAGCTGTGTGCAAGGGACCTGATCTGGATCCATGGGCCATCACTGAGATCACCATAAACCATGTCAAACACAGCCAATTCCCTGAGGTTCTGAATGCCTTTCTCCGTGTTGGTCCACTTGCCTAACCGACATAGAACATCATCCTTGTAGGGGCACCTCTCCCTTACACTGAGCAGGAGTCGCCTCCAAAGGCTGAGGGTTTGAGCCTGTTTCCCTATGGCCTTGTCAATACCAGCCTCCCTGGCTAAAGATCCCAGCTGCTTGGCCTCTCTCCCCTCCAATTCCAAAACACCAGCTCCACTATCCCAGCATCGGAGCAGCCAGGTGCAAATTTGCTCGCCTGGAAGGCGTCTGAAATCCTTCCGCATATCTCGCAACTCACTGAGGGATAGAGATCGGATGGTTACCTCCGGCTCTTCCTCCTGCTCTCGTGATGGGCCTGGTTCATCATCACCCTGTGCACTGCGAGGGGATTTTTTGGTATATTTGGTTTTCCGTGTCGGGGCGACTCATACTGGCACTGCCTGTCCCCCTGGCCCAGCTGCTGTGCTGGTGGAGGCGACTGGTACTGGCACTGCCTGTCCCCCTGGCCCAGCTGCTGTACCAGCAGGTTCACTTTCAGATCCTGCAGCCCTTTCTCCCCCTTGAGGGCAGTGATCAGTGTTAAAGATGACACGGTAGGCATGGGCAAGCCCCCAGCACATCGCAACGAGTTGTGTCTCCCGGGGTTTGTCACATTGGCAACACACCTTTTCCAAACACTCCACCAGTTTATCAGGACTCTGCACTTGTTTGGGAGCGAGATCCCAAAGCACTGGGGGTGACCACTGACTCAGGCACTTGCCCATCTTTTCCCACACACCTTGCCATTTATAACTATCTGCCCTCGGGGCAGGTTTCCGGGTGGTGCCATTATTGGAGAAGTACCGCATGGCCCAAAACAAGATCTGGCAGACATTCAGAAAGCGCTGTGCCGCAAACACACTGGCCTGGGTGCTCCAAGGATAGCTAAAACTCTCAAAAACCGAGAGCATCTCTTCCCCTGGCTCACCCACAGAGGCGGTGAGACCCCTAACGAAAGCCCAGGCAGCAAACAGCTACCGGTTCACCCGCACAAGCAGTGATGCAAGCACATTATAAGCAGTCAGTAGCCAGTATAGCAAAATAAAACCCTTGACACATTTTCCACCGATAACAAACGCCAGCACTGGGAACACACAGGGGATATAAGGATTAATCCAGCCCCACCACGCAAGCAAGTTGGCCAGCACTGCAAATGTTCCTTATCAAACAAATACGAATAAAACCAGAAAAATGGCACCTAACAGATGGCTCTAACACACCTTCTCCTTGTGTCCTTATCTCAACCCTCTCGTGCCACACGTTGGGCACCAAAAAGGCTGTGGTGGTTTAGGCCCCGCCGGGACCCGAGACCACGCTGCCGCTGCCCCTCCCCCACCCTCCGACCGGAACGGGGCAGGGAGTGAAATACAGACCCCGGGGCTGAGATAAGGAGAGGTTTGATACAACAGTGCAACAGCAACAAACCGAACAACAAGAACGATAGCAATAGCAATAACAGTAATAACAATAAACAGAACAAGGGATATACAGATACAGCAGTGAGGGAAGCGACCCCACCCCACGCGTTTACCAATCTTCCCGCGCTTGGGCGCCCGGACCTGACGTCAGCATGGTATTGAATAACCCGGCTAGAGCTCCCTCCCCACTGCTGGGGAAACTTAACCCTATCCTGGCTAAACCAGGACACCTTGGGATGGACATTGGTGCATCCAGCACCAAGGCCCCAGGGCCTGGGGCTGGTGCCAGAGTGTCCCTGGCCTGGTGGCAGGGCCAGGGATGGGGGAAAGGCAGTGGGGCTCTGAGGGTCTTACCGCAACTTGGCGATGACCAGTTCCTCCTGGAGGAGGAGAAGGCGCCTCTCGCTCCTCCTGTGGCCCCGGGTCAGCCACACGTCTGTGCTCAGCACCGCCTCGGCGTCGGTGAGAGCCTCCCTGCGGAGCAGAGAGCGGCGGGCATGAGAAAGGCTGCAGCTGCGAGGCCCGGCCGTGCCCACCCATCCCTGAGCCGCAGGGGGGATCCTACCTGGAGTGCCAGCAGCAGTTGGCCTGGCCCATCCTGCCCGGGACAGGAGGACCCTCGCTCTGCACCGCTCTGGGATGCGGCCCAGCCGGCGACAGCGAGGATGGCAAGTGAGGTGCAGGTGCCGGGGAGTGCTGCTCGGCCAGAGCCTGCCTCCTGCCGGCGCTGCTCGGTGCCAGCAGAGCCCCCTGCTGCCGGCTCTGGTGGCTGCTGGCTCCAAAATGGCCGCCGCTGGGAGGCCAACGGAAAGTGGGCGGGGCCTCGTGCCGGGGGTGCTCTCCAGCGTGGCCCTGGCTGTCTTGCGCTGGGGAGCCCAGAGCAGGACAGAGCAGAGGGGAAGCACCCCCTCCCTCCGCCTGCTGCCAGTGGTTTGCCTGCTGCAGCCCGGGATGCACTTAGCCCCCGTTGCCCCAGGGGTACTTTGCTGGCTCCAAGTTGCTCAACTTCGGGTCCACCATGACCCCAGGGCTCTGCACAGCTGCTTGCCAGCTGGGTCTCCCCCAGCACATACGGCTCCAAAGGCTTCTTCCTGCCCAGGTCCAGCACTTTGCTCTTCCCTCTTCCCCTTCTTCAACGACAGCAGGCACCTGGCAGCCCCTTTCTCCAGCCTGTCAAGGGCCCTCTGCTTGGCAACACAACTCCCGGCTGCAGGAGCCTCTCCTCCCGGTCGTGTGCCTTCTGCAAGCTGTCTGAGGGTGCGCTCTGCCCCGTCATCCGCATCACTGAATGTGGACAGGACGCGCATCATGCGGCGCACGGCTTTCTCACAGAATGATCAGAAATTGAGGGGGAAGATCCACTTTTCTGTGTGTGTGTGTGTATTACAAATATGGTGCTTCTCCCTGTCATCCCTTGAAGCCAATTAAAGGTGTACAGGCTCTCTCGTTTTCCATTGGAATGTCACACCCCTTGGTAGTACTGACCTTACGTGTAACGTTGCATCAGGCTGTACTCTCGCCTAGACTGTTGGATAGTAGGTAGCCTAGAGTAGTAGAGAGCAGATGATCTGCATTAATGGTGCTAACGCCAGTGACGGGAGGTTGCATCTAGCTGTTCAGCCAAAGGGTAAAAATCAGAGGTGTCTGTTGAACTCAGTGGGCAATTGACTGAATTCAGCACGTTCAAAAAAGAAAAGCTACAGGAGGAAGGCATATTCTATCCTGACTGCTACAATGCATGTTTTAGGAGGTATGAAGATAAACCCTCCATGCCCCTCCGCCCACCCCCTTCCAAGAGAAAGGACTAGAGAAAAAAGATGCAACTTCTAGAGCAATGGGGCTTTTAATAGGCAAGTAAATTTCCCCGTATCATGCCCATTCAATGAGCTACTTTGTCTGACACTCTGCCTTACTCGGTACCAGCATAAGACTCTTCCCGGAAGAATTAGACAAACCAAAAAATTGCTCTACAGCCAGTTGCCTCTGTTACGCTATGGAAGATGCAGAATTCCTCTCTGATCCACAACTTTCCACCTACAACCAAAACCGTAGTGAAGTTTTCCTCCATTTCAAATGGGCGCTGATGGCTCTTCCCCAGGGAAAGCCTCTGTCACTCTGTGGGCATAGCTGCTCATAGGCAAGGCAAGCCCCGAGCCTCACGCACCATCCGAGGCCACCACCGTCCTCCTGTAGCCGTGAGCAAGAGCTCAAACTCCTTTTCTGCTGCAGGAGAAGAGTTGTTAATAGAAGCGGATGCACGAGGCACGGTCTGTTCCAGAACAGTCACAGCTGTTCAAAGCCTTCCGTGCCCTGGGTTGGTGGTTGTCAGGACCAGCTCCTGCGTCAGCTTGCACCGAGGCTGGCGACAGCTGTGTTTCATGCAGGTAACTCAGGTTTAACCCTTTGTCCCCTGAGCATCCGCACAGCTCCAGCAGCACAGAAAGTCACAGTGGGCCGCGCTGGAGCAAGCTGCTCCGCTGGACTTGTGGCAAGTGTTGCGTCTGCATCCCTGCCCTTCTGTTCTCCCTGTAGGGTCCTGGTCAATACAACAAGCTGCTCTCCCTGGAAATGACCATCGTGGCGAAAGACAGACTCCACTGTGAGCCATGACCTTCACCCACCGAGCAGCCAGCACAGCCAGGGACACGTCTGTGCGAAAGGCCCTCCCCGTGGCAAAAAGGGGATCCATAGTCAGCTTTGGATGGCGTGTGTCTGGTGGAACTGTTGATACTGCGCGATGCCTTGATTAAAATAGGAGCGATGAAGAGAGTTCAAAACCTGCCCTTTTGAGGAAAAATGCAGGAAATCAGAGTCTTTGCAGGAAGAATGCAGGAAACCGGCATCTTTTGGCTATTTTACACTCCAACCAGAAAGATTGTGGGCCCGTGCTTTGCTGATTAGGGATACCAATTAAACTCAGACACCAGAGTGAAAAGAGCAGGCATATTTTACTGGAAATAGCTAAATAACAGAATAATACAGAAAACATACAGTACGAAAAGACACAATAGCGCACTTAAACAAATAGGAAAATACAGGGTCATGCATCAAATCATTACTACCTGAGAGAGAGAATAGGGATTAAGAAAGATCCATCACCACTTGCATACTTTACCATCATCCGGATCCGCAGTGGCTGGGCAGCCCCGGTTACAGCGAGGATTTGGAGAGCCTTTCCCGGCAAGTAGGAAATCCTACGCGGTGCGTCCACCCGTAGGTGAGGCTTCCAAAGTCGCTGTGAGCGGGTCCAGCCTTATATAGCCCAAAATCAGCAAGCCAGAATAGCTGGCACCTCTGTTTTGAGCGGAACGTCTGGTTTCACTCTCACATTAGATTCCCCCGGAGCCTGGCCAGGGCTCAAGGGAGAAGCTAAGGGAGTTTCCCTGCTTATCTAATTTATTTATGTTCTTTTTAGAACAAGGCCACACGTCTGGTCCCAAGGCCGGACAGCAGGCTTCATGGCCTTGTTAACTTACCTCTATGCCAAGAAGAAGAAAGATACATTCAGGATAGACATGTTTCCATTACATTCATCATCAGTCAGGAGTCTATGATATCTAAGCTACATCTTTCATTAATGACCATACACATATCGTTAATGACTACATACTAAGTTAGCAGCTTTGGCTCGGGGCCTGTTGTTCAGGCTTCAACACTTCAACACTGTAGCGCTTTTTACATCAGGATAGGCGGTTTGTTATAACCTAGTACAATACCTACTAGCACAATGGTTATCAGGTACAAAATATACAGGATTCCTCTATAGGTCAACTCTGGCTTGGGCCTATTGTCCAAGCCTTAGCACTTCAGCCCGGTGGTTAATGCTTTAAGGGCAGTTCAGCACGTTGGGAAAAGGGATGGAAGACCACTCTTGTGGACGCTGTCTGGACTGGGCTAGGCTGGGGTTGGAGAGCCTGGGAGGGTCTCCGCGGTCCCAGCTTTCCCGCAGTGCTGACTGTGGTGGCTGCTGCCTGTTCTTTCCTGCAGTGCTGACTGCACCCACCAGCTGAAAAAGCCCCTGGTAGAGGGGCGGGGAGAAGCTCTTCTCCAGAGATTTGCCAGAAACTCTCCAGAGCATCCCTTTTCCCCCCATGAGGATGCTCTGTGTGACAAGGGAAGGTGCCCATTAGTCCACAGTCCTGAGCAATCCGGTCTAGGTGACCCTGCTTGAGCAGGCAGGTTGGACCAGAGGACCTCCACAGGTCCCTCCCAGCCTCAGCGGTTCTATGTGATGCTGTGCTTTGGTTTGACGCCTCAAGCACCTGAACTCAGCCCCGATGCCTGCTGGAAAGGATTCTGGCGCAAGGGATGATCCCAAACTCTTCCACAAGGATGCGTGCGTCACAAAACAACTTCTACCTCGTCCAGAATATCGTATGGCACACACATTCAGAAGAGACAAAATGTCCTTTTATTGTGGACATTAACTGCAGGAGCCCAGGAGTCACAGGGCTTCAGGTGGCAACAGGAAATCAGCACCTACAACGACAGAGCCAGAAAGCACTGGTAAAGCACAAAGGCAGGAACAGGCATGGCTTGGTTCCCCTTTCTTTGGGAAACAGGAATTGTTGATATCCCAGAAGAGAGCTACTGCTGGCATTGGCTCTGGGGTGGCTCTGGCCCCTTATCCCCATGGGTAATGCCCTTACAGACCTGCGCATATGCAGAGGTGCAGAGTGCCCCCGTGCCACACAGCAGGGCTCCCCTGGGGAGCTGCCACGGGGTTATTTCCAAACCCTGCATAGCACCATCCCCTCGCCGTCCCTTGCCAGAGAGTTGGACTGACTTAGAGCAGTGTGGAGAGTTGGCAAAGATGGGCAGCAGAGCCTGGTACGTACCTGGGGCTTCCTGATCTTTTGCACCTCCCTGCTTTTTTTGCAGTCCCCATCTTCTTCTTTCTTCTCTTCTTCGCCTGGTGGGGTTCCGTCTCTTCTGCCCAGGCCTCTTCTCTCTTTCTTTTCCTTTGGCTGGCGCTCTCCTGGCGGGAGCCTGCAAACCTTTCCATCCCACAGCATGATTAGATAGGTAAAGCCAGGATCAGTTGGAATCAGTTCTTGATTTAACCAAAGCTGACTCATTTTACCTTCTTTGCTCTGAGAGGCTCTTTGGTTCCTCTGTGCATCCCAGGGCCTCTACCGTGGTCTCGGGGGTGGTTGGAGACGGAGCAATGCGTGCCTAAAACAGAAAGGTCGTCATTAGCAGGTGGCAAGGGATGCCCTGAAGTAGTAAGCAACTGCTTGGCACGTTGCTGCCTTAGCTCTACAGAGGAGATCCCTTTGGCCGGTTTGCATTAGCCCTTTCTCCCAAGGATCTCACTCTGGAACACAGGGTTCACGTGGGGGTGTGACAGTTCATTTGTGGGGCCATTCAGCAGAGAGCCTGCGATCCCCTGCCGGGCAAGAGAAGGCTGGCCCACTTCCTTCTGCCAGAATTTCTTCCGCCCTCCCAAGTTTTACTTACAGCGTGTTATTCCGGGGTGGGGGGAAATAAAATGCAAAGCCACAAGAGATCGAATGCCAGGAAGAGGCACAGCAGCTGCTTGGACCCAACAGGAACTACCCTCCTACCTAAGACACATTGTCGCAGCGCTCGTGGAGCTGCCATACCTCCGCCGATTCTGCTCCCACCACCGCATCTCCCCCTGCTGCTCTCTGGAGGATGAGCAGAGAGGCTGGTGCATCCAGGAAGGCTTTTGCCTGGTGCTCCACGTCTGCTTCGCCTGCCGGGCCATGCTCCTTTCCCAAAGGCAGCTCTGGAAAGCAAAAGCGTGTGCAGCAAAGTGACTTGTTGGAAGTGGACAACAGCTAAAGCAAAACCCACACCAAGCCCTACCCCCGCTGTCTGCTCAGGCTGTGACAGCCCTCAGTCCCTCCTCCTACCTGTGCATCTGCCCATGGGCTCTGGTGACATCTGGACAGCCATCTCCTCCCCCAGGATGTCACTGCCGTTCTCAATGAGAAATTCCACCAGCAGCTTCACCTGCACACATCAAAGCCTTGGTTTCAGCGCAGGTGTCTGAAAATGTGCCAAGCAGCCTTTCCTGCTCCTGACCCTTGCTTCTGCACAGAAGGCTGTGGCTGTGGGGCTGCTCTTCCAGGCAGCCACTCCACCATCATTTACTCAAGAGAGGAGCAAGCTCTGACAGTCCAGGCAGGCTGCAGGCAGCCGGTCAATACAGCGTACCTTCTCGGTCACCTCCAGCATGGCCTCGAGCGGGAGCAGGTCCTCGTCGGGTGGGCCCAGCAGGTTTGGCCCCAGGCAGATGGCCAGGTTGCTGGCGGTCATTCTGCTGGTGGACACGTGGTGGCCAATGCTCTGCAGCAGCGAGATCAGGCGCTGGAGGAGGAGGAGATGGGCTGCAGGCAACTTCTCGGCCACCCTGAGGGAGCAGGAACACAACGTTATGGAAGCAGATGCTGCCCACAGCTGCCCCTGAAGCTTGCACAAGGGCAGGTGGGAGCCAGTGTCTGTGTTGTGCCACTTTCCAGGTGCTCTCAGGCAGTGATCAGGGCTCCTGTGCTTCAGGAAGAAAACACCCTGCTGCTTCCCAGCTCCTGGTTTCACCCAAGCCCACGCAAGGGAAGGCTCCCTGCCCACGCCCTTTCCCCCGAAATGCAACCCCAGCCCAGCAAATGCGAGCTGCCAGAAAGTGCAACCTGCTAAGGAGCCCGTCCCTTTTCAGGCAAGTCCCAGGACTCTGCCACTCCCTACTCAACAGGCAGGCTGCTGGCCACACTCACACTTTCAGCGCTTCCACCCTGGCCTCCTTGCTTGGCCTCTCCATGGCCTGCATCCAGTCCTCGTAGAGGCCGACAACGAGCAGCTTGCCTGGGATGCTGCGGAGAAAGTCCTGCAAGGCCAAGGGCTTCAGGTGAGCCTTTGAAGGTTCCAGGCCAGCCAGGAGCTCTTCCAGCTGCAGGGCAGAAGCGCTCACCTTCAGGACGGCAGCCAGCAGGATGACAGGCTGGTTTGCCAGGTCCACATCTGCGCCGCGGTCGAGGTCCTCCTTCAGCTTCTGGAGCGCCGTCCCCCTGTCGGATCTGCGGAAGATCCCCTCCGTCGACGGTCCTCGCTGGTGCAGGATGTCCACGAGCTCCTGCGGGAGACGCAGGAGAACAGCTGCTTGGCTGAAGAAACAAGTGACGGCAGAGGCCAGAGCTCTGCCCCAGGCTGGGCTCCGCCCCCCCCGCAAAGGGTCTGGCGCCAGAAGCGGTGGCCGTGGGTGAAAAGCCCCGTGCCCCAGCCACCCCCGCAGCCGCTGGGGACAGTGGCTCTGGAGCAGCCGCAGGGAGGGCTGGGGCTTCCCTGTCCAGGCTGGCCTACCTGGATGGGCCGGGGCAGCGTGCCGGCCTCCCCGCAGAGCGCTGCCAGGGGCTGCCCAAAGAGCGCCCTGCTGCAGTCGGAGCCCGCCTGCCCTGGCGCCGGGGCAGCGGACGGGCTCCGCCGCAGCGCAAACGGCCAGGGCAGCCCCCTCCTCTTCCTGCTGGTGCGGCCGCCGCTCCCTCCCGCTGCAAAGGGAAAGAGAGCAAGAGCCCGTCAGTGGGAACCGCCAGGCCAGCGCTCCCGGAGCCTGCCCTGCCCTGCCCTGCCCTGCCTGCAGCGCGGTGCTGAGCCGTGCGGCGGGACGGGACGGGACGGGCAGGGAGCCGGCAGCTGGAACCAGGGCTCTGGCTCAGCGGCTCCGGCTCGCAGTCTCCTGAGAACCGGCGGCACAGCGGGACAGCCCCGCCCAGCCCTCGCCCTGCCCTCCCCCAGGCCGCGAGCCGCAGCAGAGGGAGGCTCCCTGTCCCGCAGAATCACGTCCGGCGGCCGCTGCCCAGCGGGTGTCCTTGCTCGTCCGGGTGACATCCGTCCTCCCTTGGGGTGCCCAACCTGCGGGGTGACACTCAGGGAACAAGGGAGCACGGCTCCTCCCGGCTCTGGCCGCGGAGCAGGGACCCATCTGCCCGGCTCTGGGGACAGAGCTCAGGCAGGCAGCACCTCGAGTGCTCAGCACTGTCGAAGGGTCCCGAGCGCTCAGCTCTCTCCTGCTGCAGCGTGATGCGCACCGATTTCCTCTGGCCAAAGGGCAGCAGCAACAGCATCCTCAGTTGTGCAGACGTGCCGGTCCAGGAGAAAAGAAGGCCCTCCCTGCCCTTCGTCCCCAAACTCACCTGGTGAGCGGCAAAGTCCGCCTTCATTGGTAGGTGGGGCTGTTGGATGCCCTTGCTTGGGATCAGCCTGCAAGAACCAGGACCCTCTGCCCTCCTGGGCTCTCTGCCTCACGCGGCAGGTTTCCTCCCAGCACCACCAGCGGGGACATGCGGCGTTCCTGGTGGCTCCCCAACGCTCTTTGCACCCGGGGTGGCACCGCAGGACCCTCCCTCCCCCCTGCACAGGCTCACCCCACTCGCCGCACAGCCCTGGCACCCCGGCACAGCCAGAGGCGGGTGAAAGGCAGCCGTTCTCACCTCTGCCTGGTCCTCCATCAGCCTCTCCAGGCTCTTCTTGGCGCTGAATGTCTTCCACTGGGCAGGAGAGAAAGAGTGGAAGGAGGTGAGCAGCGACGCCTCTGCTGCTCGGCTGGAGGGCCAGCGCTCGGGGACAGCGGCCAGACGAGAGAGACACTTACGGCGTGGCGTCGGCTCAGCTCCTTCTGCAGGAGTTTGATGGACGGGATGTTGGTTACTCGGGCTCCCGTGGCTCCTTCGGGTGTCCTGTCACCGGGAAAGGACAGGGAGAGAGCTGGCTGAGCCCCAAGCCACCTCTTCTCCCTTGTCAGGCAGCTCTGCCTGAGAGCTGCCCGCAGCCACAGCGGCAGCTCTCCCCATCTGGGGAGCTGTGTTCCCCCATCCGGCCACGCCTGAAGCAACCCCCTAGCTTACCCCAGCAGCTTGCCCAGCCACAGCTGCTTCAGTGCCCGGGAGCTGCAGAAAGAGAGGAGAACCAGCGTCAGGCCCCGCTGCCCCCCAGCCCCTGGGCCCCTGCACAGCCTTGCCCCTTGGGAAGGGCTGAGGGGCAGCACGAGGCCCCGTGGGGCAGGACAGGGGTGCTGCCCAAGCCCTGGCTCCCTGTGTCCTGCCAGAGCAGCTGCCCCTGCCCTTGCCTTCTGGGGACCAAAAGGTGACCAGGGGATGCAGGATGTGGAAACGCACCCCCATCCCTCCCTGCCGGCGTGCAGCCCGCTCCCTGTCCAGGCTCTGCACGGAGGGCAGAGGCCATTCACAGGGTGGCGTGGGCACGGTTGGGACCCTCTCCTGCCCGGCTGTGGGACGTGGCACCATGACTCACCCGAAAGTGGCAACACAGGTGCCGCTGGGCCAGATGAAGATGATGGAGGTCCTGTCGTCGTCGCTGCCTTCCTCCTCCTCTTCCTCTTTGACGTCCCCCGCCGCCTCCTTCCCGCTGCTCAGCACCCACAGCTGGTCCAGGGCCAGGCGGAGCTGTGGGCGCAGGGTGGTGCCACGTCTGCGGAGAAGAGAGACAGGCAGTGAGCTGGAGGTGGCCGCCTTGGGGTGCCCCCGGGCAGAGCCCTGCCCCCCACCTGCCCCTGTGTGGTGGTTTAGGCCCTGCCGGGACCCGAGAGGACATTGCCACTGCCCCTCCCCTACCCTCCGACCGGAACGGGGCAGGGAGTGAAATACAAACCCCGGGGCTGAGATAAGGAGAGGTTTAATACAGCAGTGCAACAGCAACAAACCGAACAACAAGAACGATAACAATAGCAATAACAGTAATAACAATAAACAGAACAAGGGATATACTGATACAGCAGCGAGGAGAGCGACCCCACACCACGCGTTTACCGACTGAGTAATCCCACACCACTGAGGGATCTTCTGAGAGGCCGGGTAAGGGAGACAATTGCTCAACCTCCTCCAGGGCAGCTATACCAAAGGCCCACCAGTACTCTCTTGGGTCTTTAAAGTACCCTCTCCTCAGGTAATCTGTACCTAGGATGCACGGGGCATCTGGGCCAGTCACAATGGGGTGCTTATGCCAGTCCTTCCCAGTTAAGCTTACTTCAGCTTCTAATAGGGTCAGCTGTTGGGATCCCCCTGTCACTCCGGAGATGCAGATGGGTTCAACCCCACTGTAGTTTGATGGCATCAGGGTGCACTGTGCGCCAGTATCTACCAAGGCCTTATATGCTTGTACGTCTGATGTGCCAGGCCATCGGATCCACACCGTCCAGTAAATCCGATTATCCCTTTCCTCCACCTGGCTGGAGGCAGGGCCCCTCTAATCCTGCTCACCATCACTCACTTGTTCTAAGAGTGACTCCTGCAAGAATGACTCACTTGTCCCCTCAAGAAGGTCAAGCATAACGTTGGCCATTCTATTCTGTCTGGGGGATTTCCGACTGGACACTGGAGCTGCGTCTCTCTTGGAAGACTCCCCTTTCATGGTGGCTTTCCCTTTCAGGTGCTGTACTTGTGCAGCTAGGGCGGGAGTGGGCTGTCCATCCCACCTCCTCACGTTTTCTCCATGGTCGCGGAGGAAGAATCACAGGGTACCCCGTGCTGTGTCCCTTCCACTGCCCTTCTCTTGGGTGGGGAAGTGCCTGCTTCTAATGGCTGAGACATCGGCCCGTGCAGGTGGAATGTAGGACGTGTCCTCTTCCACTTTCTGGAGCCTCTGAGGCAGTTCCCTTACAGCTGAAACCCAGGCATGTTGGGAGGAAGGGAGATTTCCCTCATATTGCCGGAGCTGGCCAGCCACTTCGTCCACTGTCTGAGTGTGGGTGTCTCGCCACCAGGACGCTACTGCCAGTGCTTTGGAATGTGCCTCTGGTGCACTTTGCAGGAACTTCTGCCACATCAGCTGTGTGCAAGGGACCTGATCTGGATCCATGGGCCATCATTGAGATCACCATAAACCATGTCAAACACAGCCAATTCCCTGAGGTTCTGAATGCCTTTCTCCGTGTTGGTCCACTTGCCTAACCGACATAGAACATCATCCTTGTAGGGGCACCTCTCCCTTACACTGAGCAGGAGTCGCCTCCAAAGGCTGAGGGTTTGAGCCTGTTTCCCTATGGCCTTGTCAATACCAGCCTCCCTGGCTAAAGATCCCAGCTGCTTGGCCTCTCTCCCCTCCAATTCCAAAACACCAGCTCCACTATCCCAGCATCGGAGCAGCCAGGTGCAAATTTGCTCGCCTGGAAGGCGTCTGAAATCCTTCCGCATATCTCGCAACTCACTGAGGGATAGAGATCGGATGGTTACCTCCGGCTCTTCCTCCTGCTCTCGTGATGGGCCTGGTTCATCATCACCCTGTGCACTGCGAGGGGATTTTTTGGTATATTTGGTTTTCCGTGTCGGGGCGACTCATACTGGCACTGCCTGTCCCCCTGGCCCAGCTGCTGTGCTGGTGGAGGCGACTGGTACTGGCACTGCCTGTCCCCCTGGCCCAGCTGCTGTACCAGCAGGTTCACTTTCAGATCCTGCAGCCCTTTCTCCCCCTTGAGGGCAGTGATCAGTGTTAAAGATGACACGGTAGGCATGGGCAAGCCCCCAGCACATCGCAACGAGTTGTGTCTCCCGGGGTTTGTCACATTGGCAACACACCTTTTCCAAACACTCCACCAGTTTATCAGGACTCTGCACTTGTTTGGGAGCGAGATCCCAAAGCACTGGGGGTGACCACTGACTCAGGCACTTGCCCATCTTTTCCCACACACCTTGCCATTTATAACTATCTGCCCTCGGGGCAGGTTTCCGGGTGGTGCCATTATTGGAGAAGTACCGCATGGCCCAAAACAAGATCTGGCAGACATTCAGAAAGCGCTGTGCCGCAAACACACTGGCCTGGGTGCTCCAAGGATAGCTAAAACTCTCAAAAACCGAGAGCATCTCTTCCCCTGGCTCACCCACAGAGGCGGTGAGACCCCTAACGAAAGCCCAGGCAGCAAACAGCTACCGGTTCACCCGCACAAGCAGTGATGCAAGCACATTATAAGCAGTCAGTAGCCAGTATAGCAAAATAAAACCCTTGACACATTTTCCACCGATAACAAACGCCAGCACTGGGAACACACAGGGGATATAAGGATTAATCCAGCCCCACCACGCAAGCAAGTTGGCCAGCACTGCAAATGTTCCTTATCAAACAAATACGAATAAAACCAGAAAAATGGCACCTAACAGATGGCTCTAACACACCTTCTCCTTGTGTCCTTATCTCAACCCTCTCGTGCCACACGTTGGGCACCAAAAAGGCTGTGGTGGTTTAGGCCCCGCCGGGACCCGAGACCACGCTGCCGCTGCCCCTCCCCCACCCTCCGACCGGAACGGGGCAGGGAGTGAAATACAGACCCCGGGGCTGAGATAAGG
Organism: Strix aluco; assembly: GCF_031877795.1. Classification (NCBI taxonomy): domain Eukaryota; kingdom Metazoa; phylum Chordata; class Aves; order Strigiformes; family Strigidae; genus Strix; species Strix aluco. The sequence continues at coordinate 24,911,300 of NC_133933.1, forward strand.
AGAGGTTTGATACAACAGTGCAACAGCAACAAACCGAACAACAAGAACGATAGCAATAGCAATAACAGTAATAACAATAAACAGAACAAGGGATATACAGATACTGCAGTGAGGGAAGCGACCCCACCCCACGCGTTTACCAATCTTCCCGCGCTTGGGCGCCCGGACCTGACGTCAGCATGGTATTGAATAACCCGGCTAGAGCTCCCTCCCCACTGCTGGGGAAACTTAACCCTATCCTGGCTAAACCAGGACACCTTGGGATGGACATTGGTGCATCCAGCACCAAGGCCCCAGGGCCTGGGGCTGGTGCCAGAGTGTCCCTGGCCTGGTGGCAGGGCCAGGGATGGGGGAAAGGCAGTGGGGCTCTGAGGGTCTTACCGCAACTTGGCGATGACCAGTTCCTCCTGGAGGAGGAGAAGGCGCCTCTCGCTCCTCCTGTGGCCCCGGGTCAGCCACACGTCTGTGCTCAGCACCGCCTCGGCGTCGGTGAGAGCCTCCCTGCGGAGCAGAGAGCGGCGGGCATGAGAAAGGCTGCAGCTGCGAGGCCCGGCCGTGCCCACCCATCCCTGAGCCGCAGGGGGGATCCTACCTGGAGTGCCAGCAGCAGTTGGCCTGGCCCATCCTGCCCGGGACAGGAGGACCCTCGCTCTGCACCGCTCTGGGATGCGGCCCAGCCGGCGACAGCGAGGATGGCAAGTGAGGTGCAGGTGCCGGGGAGTGCTGCTCGGCCAGAGCCTGCCTCCTGCCGGCGCTGCTCGGTGCCAGCAGAGCCCCCTGCTGCCGGCTCTGGTGGCTGCTGGCTCCAAAATGGCCGCCGCTGGGAGGCCAACGGAAAGTGGGCGGGGCCTCGTGCCGGGGGTGCTCTCCAGCGTGGCCCTGGCTGTCTTGCGCTGGGGAGCCCAGAGCAGGACAGAGCAGAGGGGAAGCACCCCCTCCCTCCGCCTGCTGCCAGTGGTTTGCCTGCTGCAGCCCGGGATGCACTTAGCCCCCGTTGCCCCAGGGGTACTTTGCTGGCTCCAAGTTGCTCAACTTCGGGTCCACCATGACCCCAGGGCTCTGCACAGCTGCTTGCCAGCTGGGTCTCCCCCAGCACATACGGCTCCAAAGGCTTCTTCCTGCCCAGGTCCAGCACTTTGCTCTTCCCTCTTCCCCTTCTTCAACGACAGCAGGCACCTGGCAGCCCCTTTCTCCAGCCTGTCAAGGGCCCTCTGCTTGGCAACACAACTCCCGGCTGCAGGAGCCTCTCCTCCCGGTCGTGTGCCTTCTGCAAGCTGTCTGAGGGTGCGCTCTGCCCCGTCATCCGCATCACTGAATGTGGACAGCGCGTGCATCGTGCGGCGCACGGCTTTCTCACAGAATGATCAGAAATTGAGGGGGAAGATCCTTTTTTTGGGTTTTATTTGTTTGTTTGTTTGTTTGGTTTTTGGTGTTATATATACAGTGCTTCTCCTTGTCATCCCTTCAAGCCATTAAAAGGTGTACAGGCTCTCTCGTTTTTCGTTGGAATGTCACACCTCTTGGTAGTACTGACCTTACGTGCAACGTTGTATCGGGCTGTACTCTGGCCTAGACTGTTGGATAGTAAATAGCCCAGATTAGTAGAGAGCAGATTATCTGCATTACTGGTGCTAGCACCAGTGACAGGAGGTTGCATCTAGCTGTTCAGCCAAAGGATAAAATTCAAAGGTGTCTGTTGAACTCAGTGGGCTATTGATCAGCAGATTGAATTCACCATGTTCGAAAAAGAAAAGTAGAGGAGAAAGGCGTATTCTATCTGGACTGCTACAATGCAGGTTTTAGGAGGTATGAAGATAAACCCTGCGCGCCCCTCCGCCCACCCCCTTCCAAGAGAAAGGACTAGAGAAAAAAGATGCAACTTCTAGAGCAATGGGGCTTTTAATAGCCAAGTAAACTTCCCTGTATCATGCCCGTTCAATGAGCTACTTTGTCTGACACTCTGCCTTACTCGGTACCAACATAAGACTCTTCCAGGAAACATTAAACAAACAAAAAAATACTGCTGTACAGCCAGTTGCCTGTGCTATGCTATGGAAGATGTAGAATTCCTCTCTGATCCACAACTTTCCACCTACAAGCAAAACGGTAGGGAAGTTTCCCTCCATTTCAAATACACGCGGATGGCTCTTCCCCAGGGAGAGTCTTTCCTCTGTCACTTTGTGACTCTGCGGCCGGGCTCCGCCGCAGCGCAAACGGCCAGGGCAGCCCCCTCCTCTTCCTGCTGGTGCGGCCGCCGCTCCCTCCCGCTGCAAAGGGAAAGAGAGCAAGAGCCCGTCAGTGGGAACCGCCAGGCCAGCGCTCCCGGAGCCTGCCCTGCCCTGCCCTGCCCTGCCTGCAGCGCGGTGCTGAGCCGTGCGGCGGGACGGGACGGGACGGGCAGGGAGCCGGCAGCTGGAACCAGGGCTCTGGCTCAGCGGCTCCGGCTCGCAGTCTCCTGAGAGTCGGCGGCACAGCGGGACAGCCCCGCCCAGCCCTCGCCCTGCCCTTCTCCAAGCTGTGAGCAGCAGCAGAGGGAGGCTCCCTGTCCCGCAGAATCACGTCCGGCGGCCGCTGCCCAGCGGGTGTCCTTGCTCGTCCAGGTGACCTCCTCCCTTGGGGTGCCCAACCTGCGGGGTGACACTCAGGGAAGAAGGGAGCACGGCTCCTCCCGGCTCTGGCCGAGGAGCAGGGACTGAAGGTTTTCCCAGCTGGGGCTTTGGACACCAGAAACCTCAGCATCGTTTCTGGCAGGGCTGGACATCAAATGTTGTCCTCTCAGCACCATTTGTCCCATGGCCTCTCTTTGACCACTGCTCTCGGGACATGAATGTTTTGCTCTTCAGATTAGCTTAAGCCTGCATACATGGCATCATAGGGTTGAAAATAGAACTGTTAGGGTTTGGGTGGGTTTTGCTTTAGCTGTTGTTCGCTTTCAAGAAGTCACTTTGGTGCACATGGTTTTGCTTTCCTGATCTGTGTTTGGAAGAGAAAAGTGTCCCTGCAATCATAGCAGACACCAAGCATCAGGCAGAAGCCTTGCTGCATGCACCCTCATCTCTGCTCGATGTCCTCACAGAAGCTGGGGGAGATATGGTGGTGGAGTCTGGAATGGGAGATGTATGTCAGCTCCCCAAACACAGTGACAATGTGTCTGGTGTAGGAGTGGAGTTTCTGATGAGACCAAGTTGGTGCTGTGCCTCTGTCTGGCAGTAGAGCTGGTGTGTGTTTTGGTTATTCCTCCACTTCCCGGCATGGTACATAGTAATGGAAACTTGCAAGATTGTGTCTCAAATGCGTTGATATTGTGCTCAACCAAACCATAGGACCACAAAATACATACAAAAAAGACAGAGGGGAGTAGCTGTCAACTTCAGAGGGGTTTTGCTCAGGACCTACTTCATCAGAGCTTCCTCAAGTCTATTTTGTGCGGGCGGGAGTACTGTCCAAAATGTGACTGATGCAAACCAGCCAAAGGAATCTCCTCTGGAGAGCTAAGGTGGTAATTTGGCCAAATAGTCACTTACCACTCGAGGTCGTCTCTTGCCATCAGTTAATTCCAACCTTTCCAGTTTAGGTACCTCCAGCTTTGCCTCCAGTCACTCCCAAGAATGTGGCAGACTCTCTGGGGCATCCTGAACAACTGACAAGGCTTTCAGAGGAAAGAAGGCAAAATGAGCTCACTTTGGTTTAAAACAGAACTGGCTCCAGTGGATCGTGGCTGTCCCTGTCTAATCCCATTGTGGGATGAAAAGGTTTGCAGGCTCTCCCCAGGACAAGGAGAAAAAGAGAAACCAAAAAAGAAAAGAGGCGTGGGGAGAGGAGAGTGAAAGCTGCATGGAAAAGAAGAGGAGAAAGAGAGAAGAAGGTTTTGGGGATGGACCAATGAAATGATGCAGGAAGGTCCAACAGGTCAGGAACCCCAGGTGTGTACCAGGCTCTGCTGCCCATCTTTCACCACTCTCAACACTCCTCTAAGTTAGTTGAACTCACTGGCAAGGGATGGCGAGGGATGGCGCTGTGCAGGGTCTGGAAATAACTCCATGGCAGTGCTGCAGGGGCTCCCAACTGAGCCCTGCTGCATGGTACAGGGGCACTGTGCATCTCTGCACATGTTCAGGGCACTAAGGACATTACCCATGGGGATAAGGTGTCAGAGCCACCCTGTAGCCAATGCCAACAATAGCTGTCTCTTCTGGGCCATAAGCAATTCCTCATAAACAGTGTTCTCCAAAGAGAGGGCAACAAAACCCTGCCTCTTCCTGCCTTTATGAGTTTATCGAAGCTTTCTGATTCTGTTGTTGCAGGTGCTGATTCATTTTCACCAGCTAAACCACTGTGATTCCGGGGCCCCCGCAGTTGGTGTTTACAATAAAATGATCTTTTCTCTCTTCTGACTGAGTCTGCCACAGGATATTCTGCAGTGGGGAGCTGTTGTTTTGTGATGAATCCTCGAGGAGGAGTTTGGGATTGTCCCTTGTCCCAGCATTCTTTCCAGTGGGCATCAGGGCTGAGTTGAGGTGCTTTAGGAGTGAAACCAGCACAGAGTCACACAGGGGGGTGGAGATTGGAAGGGGCCTGTGGAGGTCATCTGGTCCAACATCTGCTCAAGCAGTCTCACCTAGAGCAGGTTGCCCAGCACCATGTCCTGGTGAGTTTTGGGTATCTCCAAGGAGCAGCACCATGAGGTCAGAGTGAGGGCAAGACATAGGCAGGGCATGGTGGCCAGGAAGGGCTGAAGGTCCTTATGCATCCACTGTCACCTGCAGCCGTCATACTTGCACACTGATTGTTGGGCATTTTATTCAGAATTCCCTCACTCACAGCAATGGTATAAACCAAACTAGCACTCTAGGTAGTATAAATACTCCCCTCAAATGATGCACCCCCTATTGATCACATAGAGCTGCAACAGGAAGATTTCATCCAGTTTGCTCAGAATGACTCAACTAAATGTTCTGTTCTCTACAGAAATGTCATTTTTAAAAGGAGCTTAAAAAACCTGAGGTCTTGGGAACTGCACTCCATTCTTTCCCCTTGGCGAGAACAGGAATGCTCTACACTTGAAGTGAACCACTGTCAGGGTGTGCATACTTTACTTGTTAATTGTCCCAGACACTGGCAATAAGAAGTGATGCACAGTAAATATCACTTCTTTCCTGCCTTTGAGAACTTACAGTCAAATTAAGACATGGCAAGGGGAAATAATATGTAACAGAAACAAAGCTATAAGGGTGCTGAGAACTCAAGCTAGTGCTGGGTGAATACAAAATACAGGTGCTCTGATTGTCTGTCATTTCATACCCATTGTGCATTTTGTATGAGTGGCTTTGAAAACAAGAATCAAGGGAGAGAGTCTCTGGCATGAAGGCAGAGAACTGATGTATGAATATGACTTTCCCCTGAGAAAGAAAAAATTACTGTTGCCCTTGGCAAGCAATCAGGAGGATGCATCTGGTACATTATTAGGAGATGCGTACATGGTATAAAATGAGACTAGATATATGTGAGACTTTGAATAAGATGGAGAAGCCAATCATGGGTGGAGCAGTTGCAGAGGAAGACCTTCATAACACCATTTTGCACAATGTTATGTGTGAAGACAAGGAGGAGGGCGGGACAGGGCTGATTTCCTGTTAGATTCAAGATTTTGGGGCTCTTTCTGGTCTTCACATCTGGGGGTCTGCTGAAACCTCTGTCATGTGAACATGGAGAGATTTTCATTGAAATGCTGTACCTTTGAAGGCAACACAAAGCATAGTCTTGTACTTACAGATATGGTACAAAGCATAGAAATAACAGACTTTGAGAATGGCCATAGTAACCAGACAAGACACAAAGAGTTTCTAAATCCCAGTAGCCCAATGGATAATAATGCTGGAGGTGGGTTCATGCTCTAATTTGTATTCAAAGCCTGAACACTACAGAGACACAATTCGTAGTACCTGGAATTCAGAACAGGCCCACTATAAAGATATGGCTGGAGGTTAACAAATAGATGTGATCTCTTATCACCTTAATATTTCAGATAAGTCAGTTCAAGGTTTAATTTTCTCCCAATAATACACAGCACTCTATGGGAGGAAGTGAAAATTGCAAAAATGAGTAAGGAAAGATTGTTCACTCTTTCTTATAACACAGGAATTAGCAGGCAACACATGAAATTATTAATCACAATAAAGGAAAGGAAGAACATCTGCACACAATACATAATTAAACTGTGCACCTCCTTGCCACAGGATGTTTTGAATATCACAAGTATGAACGGGCCGAAGAAGCAATTAGACAGAATCAGAGAATAAAGGTCTCTCATGGGCCATTAAGCTCTGGGAAGCAGGAACAGCCTCCTGAATCCCTGAACTAGTCAGTAGATATAGGGTACAGCGGGGGAAGGAGCATCACATTTCTTACACTTTTTTCCTACACATCTTTCACTGTTCAGACTCAGAGACGGGAAGCTGAGCTAAACGAACCTTTGGTATGACCCTGTGTGGCTATTCTCATGAATTATACAATACATGCTACGGATGCAATTCACATTCATGCAGAGCATCAGCTTATGGCCTTGCAAATTCTGCTGAATATTTACAGTGAGAATTTAAGCAGAACCTAAGTGGCTGAGTTCATGCATTCACATGATCCCATTTCACCCTATCTGAATTTATATACTGCCTCTTCTGTGACTGGTTTTTGGCTTGGGTGCAATTTGATATGCAATTAGTCAAACATCTTCTCCTGCGATATCTGTCCTGTTGTGAACAATTAGCGTTGCATAAGGGAATATGTTCTGAGGCTCGAATCCCAGGGATTCCTGTCAATTTGCATTGACAGCATGCTTACAAGAAAGGAGCTGACAGGTCCAGCTGGAATTGAGTGTTAGCAGACACAGAGGCAGCCACACACCAGCCCACAGATGGTCCACCTCTTGCTCACATTCTTAGCTTAGCCTGCCTTGAACATCCTTTTGTTTTTATATTAATGTTATGCAAGCTATTGAATGTGTTTGAATGTCCAATGTTCCAGCTATGGGCTAAGGCCACAAGCAGAGTTCTTCGATATTTTAATGTGCAACCCGTGTGAAGGAAATTATTGAGTACTTAGTTATACACAGGACAGTTTCTTCTTGTCGGAGAAGAGAGGACCAGCTGGTAGGAGGCTGACCTGATGCTGTTCCCAAGGTGGTCAGATTGTCTGAGAACAAACTCCACTTGAAGAAGAGACAACTTGACTTTGCAAGGAAGATCAGTTTGCTTCAAACAGTGGTTCTCAAAAAAATCCTTATTCATGGTGATGAGTTTTTCTCCACATTAAAGCCTGCTCTGAGTAACTGGGTATCTGACAAGCCCTTGCAGAAATTATTTATTTAAAAAAAAAAAAAAAAGCAAAACCCCTCCCAAATCTGTTCTCATCTAGAACTAAATTTTCTGGGGAGAGCAAGAAGAGGTCGTTTTTTAGTGATCAGAGCTCATGTGTTGGAAAAGCTATCAGATGCTGTATTTTCTTGGCTTTGTAAAGCCATTTAGCTGTGTTCTGGAAGTAATTGGCTTTTAGTACTCTGGCTAATCAGATCCCTTCTTGGTTTACCCTGAACTAATTAACTCTCTTCAAATTATTCCCAGTGCAGCTGATCACCTGAAGACCTCTCATCCCTGTGCAGCAGCTGCGGTCCATTGCTGATAAGAGGAGACATTCTCCATCACAAGATGTCTTCCCAAACAGAACTAGATCAAAATGCTAAGCAGCGTCATAATATTGTACCAAATAACAGCCTTTTCTCTACCTGTAATTTTTTCCTCTCCAGGGGACCCTGCCTACAGTTCTGGATGCTGCTTTTCTATTATAAGGGCTGCAATGTGTTACCAGGAAACACGACTCCACGCACATGTGACAGCTCAGCTTGATCGAGCATCTTTGCCCTTCAGTGGCTGATCTGTGTGTGGTAAAAGACTACAGCCCTACATGGGTTATAGGGTGCAGAATGCAGTATCATTTTCCAAGTATGAACGGCATCCCAGGGTTATATGTCATTGTGCTCCTCTGCACCTCTTAGGCAAAGGCTTGGATGCAAAGAATGGTTAAATTAGTTGAGATCATAAGAGGAAGCCAAAGCCACACACCAGTATTAAAGCACAGGATTTGTTGGTTCTAAGACCTTTACAAATGCCGGGCACAAGCAAACACCAGTTATTTAATTCTGAAAGATATAATGAAGTGGGATGTTCTCTGGACAGAGTGAGCTGAGACAATCAAAGGAGTTTGAGTTAAGAATGCTTATGAATGCCATCACGGGGGTTATGTATTCCCAGTGTCATAGCTGTGAATGTATCACCAGCAATTCCCTCAAAACATTCAGAAGAGTCACAAAGAAGCTATATAAGTTCATTGTCCAGGAAGCTTTTGCTAATCTTTTCATCTCTGATGCTAAAGGAGAAGCTGTAACCTGCCCATGTTATTACTTGTACCCGAATTCCAAGCCTGAGGCTCAACATCATGTAAGAGAATATGTTTAGCAAATATTGGCTGAAGTTGTTTGCTGGTCAAAGCGGCCTCGGGTGGTGTCCATCCAGGAGACTCAGTTTCTCTCTCCACACAGATGGCCACAGAAAATCACTTGTCATCCTTTCATGTTACTGTTGGTCATTATTTACATGCCCAGCATTAGAGTCGTCAACATTAGTGTCTCCAGCACCAGAATCAGTCCCTGTTAAAGCCTTGACACTGAACCCAAACTTTCAGAAGGGGCTCTTTCTCTGTGAACCATCCCAAAATGCAGATCTGAACAGCTGCTGCAATCAGAAGTGTGTGAAATTCATCTTTGGATCTGCATGTTGCAGCATGGGCTGCAAATCTGTCCGTTATTAACCTTCCAGATGGCGAGCTGAGGAGACATCCTTCAATTGATGGGTGTACAGTGAAGTTTTAATTAACAGTCACTGACCTTTAGGAGCAAGGCATAGTGATCTATGTACTATGCCAGACTTCATAGATATCGTAGGAAACTGCTGGAGCATTGGAAAATACCTTCTTCTGAGGTATTTTAAGGTAATTCTAATTAGAGATAATTCTAATTAGATTTCAGCTATCTACTTCAGATTTGAACTGTTGCTTACGTGCTTTCCTCTCAAGTATCTTAAACACCTTCTCAGACCTTCAGCAGACCACATCAGGGTGCTTGGGTGGTCCCCCAGTGTAGATTGCTCAGAGTCTCCAAATCTGTCCTTCAGATTTACTTGTCGCAGAACACCCATAAGAAGTTAATCAACTAATTAAGGTTAAACAGAGAGGAATCTGAGGGGAGAGCTAATCGGGAGGAATTCTTTAATCTTACATTTTGCTTTTCTTGCTCACATGCTTCCATTTTGTGTCATCTAAAATTTCAGTCACAAAAATTACTCTTCTGCACTGAGCTTCATGAAGTCATTAGGTTTGAATGATGATCTTGCTAATACTCTACTGTTTCCATATTCCTGTGTATCTTGGGTATGAAAACAAAATCACTTTGCAGACAAAGTTAGTAAGCAACACCTTCAGCTCCTCTCCTGAAGATGTTTATATCATTTTGTCATGATCTCTTGTCATTACATGTCCAAGTGAAGAGCAGTTCTCGACTTCTTCTTGAGTCAGACTTGTAGTGAAAACCCAGATGCCCAGGAAACTACCAGTGATTTCTGTGGTAAATAAGTGGGTTGGCTCAAGGTCCTTGTTCAGAGGGAGCTAGCATTTTCATCATGTTTGATGTGGCCAGAGTGTGTCTACTTGTTCTTGTGTGGGTGAGTATGACATAACTTGTCTGGTGTTCAGACCTGTCTGAAGCCTGGGCTAATGAAATAGGCCTGTATTATTAAATTCTGCTGAGAGATAACACCATGCCTCCATGCTAGCTTGGAGCATGAGTAGAGTGGGTTTACTCCTGCCTAAGTGAGGACTTCGAAGACATATGGTACAGACCTCTCCCAGTACACTACGGCATTCTCCATAGCTGCTGGTGATCCACTCTGCTGTGTCAGAGGCAGCATCCAGGCTGCTGGCTGAATGATGTGACCCAAGACTCACACCTTTAGAAACAGCCATGTGTCTTCTTGAGTAGGCCAACATAGTAAAGGGTAGTTCAGAGGATGCTTTATTTGATTTTATTCTCCGACTCTATTCAAAGCTGCCTCTTACTCCACATCTTCCACACATGTCAACCACAGGGTCTGAAGTTTCTCAAGGTCAGTGATTCTTTTTCTTAGGGTTTTGCTAATAGAAGTGTCCAGACCGCAAGAAACCCATTGGGAGTACACCAGTCTTGCTATAAGTGCTGGGTTGCATGCCAGGTCTGGTGATCAATGCCAAAGAGGAGAGAGAATTTCTGCACATGAATCTGATCCCACCTGTTGCACTCACAAGGAGGCATGAGCACTTTGAAGTATTTGGTCTACTGTGAACAGCTCCACTGATGTAATTTACCTTGCATGTTAGCTATGTGACCCTTGAAGATGCAGCCACACTAATTTGACAGTTTTAAGTACATGATTCCTCTTGGCTGCAAATTTCTTGGATAAAGCAGATGTAATTTGCACAATGCCATGATGTAAAAAGGATACCTGTTCAGATTACATCTAGTTACTTTGAAATTGCAGGAGGCAATGTGAAAACTGGAGTTTGGGACCATTACTTGATCCCTAGAGCAGTAACTAGCTAGAAGGATCTGAATGGATAAGATTTCTGCTGTCATTTAGTCATATTCACCAACCTTTGCCCAGAGAGATTTTTGATCTATGGCGAAGGCCAGGGGATAATTAGAGTTCTGCTTGCTCAACTTTTGAATTGTTATGACTCAGCATGGCCAGTTCAGCTGAACTGAGTTCCCCTGCTCTTTAGGGATTCGACTAAAGAAAACTTAAGCATATTATATAAAGGCAAAGTAAAACACATTATCAATTGATATACTAGGCTTTTTCACCATGAAAAGGAATTAATAACATGGAAGCTCATCCAGTTATCTTTCTATTGAAGTGGTTGTAACAAACAACGTTCCTGTTATAAATACAAATTCATCTCACCGTACCACTGTGGCATTCTCTGTTTAATCTATTTAAATATAAAAGACTTGCTCTGTGTCATATAATGCAGTCACACAGATTTTGAAAGGAAATGAACGGTCTGAGTACTGAGCTATTCAGATTCCCTGCTACAACACAGAAAAACATTCATGTACACAGTGAGTATTCTCATAGCAATGGGAACAGTGATACACACCACAAGAAGCTGGAAATGTATCTCCCAGTCCAGAAAATCTGCAGGACATTATCTAAGAGAAGACCAAGATCTCAGCACTAAGGGAGGATGAGATCTTCATTATTTACTGTAGACAAAATATTAAAGATGAAGAGGGAAAAAGTAAAAATTTTCCAAGATGCCTGATGACCCTGTATGGATTTAAATTTTGGACATTCTGTTCAAGAAAATACCTTATTCTCTTAAAGCCCAACTAGGTAAGACTGTTGAGATACATATGAAACAACCTTTTTACTCTTTGTGCTGAATTCACAGTAGAATGTGGGGCAGTGTTTTCAGAAGTTATTTCAATAAGTGTTAGTGAACTGCACATGCATAATGGCATTCTTTTCTGCCTGGATGTGAGTAATGATTTAATTTTTATGTGTCTTTTTAGTGCTGCTGGATATGACAGCTTGTAAGGTTTAAAACAAATCCTTATTTAAGTCAATATAGAACTACATATGTGTTTTGTTTAGATTTGGGGTTTGAGTTGTGGGTCTTTTTCTATTATGTGTTTTAGACAGTGAGGAGAGAGTCAAGAGAGAATCAGCAGCTTGCTGGCTTCTCTCTCACAATAAATGCATGTCAGACTGCTTCACAGAAGATGACACATCCACTTTGCTGTGATAGATCAAATTCTTCAGTGACTGCACCCCAAACAAGACATAAACCCAAATATTACTGCAAAAGAACGCCATTCTGTAGTTTGTTGAGTTTTCAGTATCAAACTTACCATTCCATAATTGAGTTTGTTCATTTTCCTAAGAGAATAAAGCACTTTCAGATTTATCTCAAGACTTAGTTATTTGTAGAAGAAAATGAATGTAGTGAGCTGATGTCAGAACTGGTGTCTTTCAAGCACGCTTCTATGTTGTTTTCATCAGAAACTGGTGGATCATTTCTATGAAAATGAGCACATAATCATTCCTCCCACAGCTTTCTTTCTCATCAGAGTCAAACTTTATAGAGAGCAAGACATTTATGCAAGACATAAGCATAAACACTATAATGTGATTTGTTTTTAATGTATTTCCTCCTTCTGCAGTTTGGATGGGATTGCAGATTATTTCTCCTACAAATACTGTACAGTGGTCAAGTATTTTGTCTGTTATGCATAGAAGCTTTTACTTTACTGGTGGCTATGCACAGCCTTTAACTTTCCAATTTGTAATACTAGGCAATTGAGCATGGCAGGAAGCCTTGGTTTTTAGATTCACTTTACATGGAAATGCCCACTCATGGATTCTCTGGACAGGCAGCCGACTCTCAGACTTTCTTGGTGCCCACAATGGCAATGCCCACTGGGGTTCTGCTTTTCACTTCACAGCTGGAGTCTTCCCTCAAATCCTTAAATAGGTTAATCCATCATCACTGGAAAGCAATAGGAAATTAATTATTGCAGTCTCTGATAAACAAAGCTAGCAGCAAACTTTCCAGTGGAGAGCAGGGCCAGTCTACATACCAAGAGAATTCAGCCAGGAGAGACACAGTCTCAGGGCGTTAACCAGTTCAGCTTCTCAAAGTGCAGGAACTCTTCTGGTTTAGAATTATTGACAAAAATTGCACCTGAAAACCAAGAAAGAGCTTATGATGACTCCAGAATTATTATCACAGGTGGATATGTAATGTATCAGCCAGAGGTGATAGAGATACTGCAGAGGCTGAAAAGCAAGCCGTTTAGATCAGAAGGCCTATGATGCTGTGTTTCAGACACATGCTTAGGACCGTGCTTCCTACAAAGGCAGTCACACCTAGTAGGATACATTGGCATTTTGCTTTCAAGTTTCTGTGTTCAACTTGTCACATCAGAGTCCAAACAGATCTAAAGTGAGAGCTTAGAAGGCGCCAAAGATAATGACCAAAGATCAAAGATCTAGAAAAAAAATACATATAAGAAAATACTGAAGGAACCAGGGATGCTATTCTGGAGAAGATTAAAGTAAGACATCGTAACAGTCTTCAGTTACTACACAGGGAGCAGTTGCAAAGATGCTGGGAATGATCTGTTTTCCACATCCACAGTGAATGGCATGAGCTTCTATGGGAGATCATGGAATCACAGATCAACGATCCAGAAACGTTGCAGAGGACCTCTTGGGGTTCTTTCCAGGCCTATTTTCTATGATTGCTAGGAGCAACATGCAGGTGTATGAGATCATCCTCTTTCCTATCAGTAGTGTGTAATAAGCTACTATTTCGCATCTTAGGAGTTGGCTTAATGATAGTTTTCCAGTGAAGTAACTCTAATCACTTCTGGGGAGGTTTCCGATTTGCTCTGCTATTAGGAAGATCAAAAGCAACTTTGTATTTCTCCTTCCTTAAAGCCATTCAGGACATTACTTGATCAGAGCTGAAGTTAAATTAGTGCTAATGTGAGTGAGCAGCACTATGGATGCTGCTTAAGAAAATGCTAGGACTATGAACATCTTTTTTCTTGAAGAACCAAAGTAAAGGCCAAATTCAGCAGCAGCTAAAACCTTGCCATTGTACAGTTGAAATTACAGATCTGTGGGCAGTGTTGAACGGAGGTGTCATTCCTCAACAGTTTTAAACAGCAACCATGGCAGTGATGAGATGAGGCAGATTTGGGTAACTGTCTAGGAACTAAATCTGCTCTGATCTACTTGAGTGTAAATCCACTTACTTCAGCTGCATAGCTCCAGAGAGTGAGTCCAGGGTGAGAAAACAGAATTTTGCCCCGCTGTACTCCCTTTTTGTAGCTGTGTTTCGTTTCTTTACGATTTGTAAAGACTACAAGACACATTCTTGTAGTCAAAGCAGAGCACGGATAAGGCGAAACAGTAAATTGTACATTCTCAGCCGGGACTTTTCTGTTTGTAATGCTCGTATGTGTACTTACCTCTGATCAGACATCGGAGGTATAATCATCAATATGACCTGTGCAAGTACAAACAGGGGCAAGCAGAGAGCCTAAAGATTTCAATAATGATCCTTTAACTACTGAGGTCAAAGGCAAATCCCCATGAATTACAGAGGATCTGTGATCTTGGTTTCCAGCAGATGCCTAAAGCTGTCATGGCAAACCTGCCTTTGCTTGGATAGCAGTGACAATAAACAGACTTCTGAAGGCATCAGGAAAAGAAAGCCTCTCTCTACCAGGACAATTAACCAGTTGTTTCTTCTTTTGTGCACGTTGGTTTTACGCGTAGAAGCCTTTGCATGTTTTGTGTGGCACCAGTGGCAATGGCTGGGACATTTGTAGCTCTGCCCCAGCCACAGCCAGGGACTGATGAGGGAGACAGAGAGAGATGGGATGCCTGGGGTGGGAGGGGGCTGGAGGGACATGGGAACAACATCAGTCCCCCTGCTCACAGAACAACTTGTCAGATAATTATAATAATCATTTGGGATGTATTCTGAGTAGCCCATAAATTCTTATGAATGAAATTGCCCTAGTCAGCACCGCAGCATGTTGGCATTAAATCACCATGGTATATAATCCGGAAGGTAAAACCTCTAAATCTTTTGAAAGGTTTGTTCTTCTGACTAGTAATTTAACAATCTTGTAAGAAGCTGAGATATAAGAGCTTTCTGGCAGAGAAATAAAGAAGAGGCAATGAAAAAAGTGTCATGTACTCTTCTGAATCAATTGTAGTGTCTAGCTTATGTTTCTAATGAATTATGAAAGGTGAGATGACTTCTCTCTTTTTCCTTTAAGCTAACTTGGGACCAGACACTGTGATTAAATCTGTAAAGAGCCCTGCTCCCTTACATGTACTTTTTTGTGGGATATGCAGGGGTTTTGACAGGATAAAAAAAATATAAAATCAGGATTTTCATATAATGCATGTTGCATTTGTTTTCCATGTCCTGAGCATTCTTATGGAGATGACTGAATGATTATCAGTATCTGATGAGCAACTTACTTTCAGTGTTCCCTTACATATCTCTCAGACTTTGCCCAGTTTGGCTTTCTCACTGGTTTTGCAGATCATAACCTAAAAGCTTGACCCAAAGCCCAAAGAAATAAATAAGCATATTTCTTTGACCCTGAATTACTGAAGGACTAGACAACAGGCTAACTTGGTACAGCTCCTGGGTCAGGCAGGTTTTAGTTTTCCTTTTCCTATGCTGATATTTTTCCTCGGGGAATTCAGTAAATGTTGCCTAGAAACACCTGTGCCTCAGGAAAATCTGAAGCACAGCAAAATAGCCATAGAATCAGGTATGTGCAACAGCCCATCTGCTCCCACCAAAGTGAATCTGGGGAAACAATTCCCATAAATATATTTGCACTAATCAAAATGCTGTTCAACTGTTTTTCTCCTCAAAGCTTTTAAACTACAGCTTGCATCACCCACAAATTTACTAGTCAACCTTAAAAATTTAATAAGCGCAGTGCATTAGTATAATATTCTGCTTGCTCCTGTATCAGTATAAGTAAAGGTTTTAATTACTAAAATTATGCAGTTATAAAAATAATTTAATGGAATTATTCTTCCCATTTGCATTCATGGGCTGCTTGTATTCAGGCATTATGAGACGTGGTAAATTGCACTGAACTGTGGTGGAATAATTCTCAGCACTGTAACTCTGCCTGAGGACTGTGCACCTTAATGGTTTCAATTCCTAGCAAAATCAAACCGCAGGGAAGTGCCTTCAGTATATTGTAAGGAGGATTAAACATAACGTATGGCTTTTGAAATCACTATCCTTTGTCTTTTGCTGATGGACCTATGACCTACACACAGGTAAAATTATTTCACCGTCATAACCTAAGAGGACTGGTTTCTGCTTTCAGTGAAGTCCTTTGCATAACATCTTTTGCCATCGCTAGTGCAGAATGTGTGCCTTGCAGGGGAAGGTTCCTGGATGATGCCTTAATTAAAGTGCATCCTCTCTAATCTGAAATGATGTCTGTTTATTTCAAAACTAATTACTTCATTATGCTTTCCTCAGCTAAAAATCTTTGGTGGCTGAATGAGACTGCAAACTCTTTGGGGCAAAGACCACATGTTATGAGATAATGTTATGTTTGCTAAATAATATATTAGGAAGGAAGCTTGTGAATAAAATATAGGCTGAAGTTTTGTGCTTCAATTTTGGATATAGGTAAAATTTTACAATTTATCCCACATTTCCAGTCATAAATCATCTTTTTCCTCAGATTCATAAATAAATCATCAGCTGAAATACAATCTGCTACCCAAACAGTCTCAGATGCTAGGAAAATAATTTCTGACTCGACTATGATGGACTGAACAAGAACTCCTGGATTCAAATCAGTTGCAACAAAATTTCGCATATACAATTCCTCTTTTCTTCACAAGCTTTGTGCATGGAAGGAACTGCGATATCCTCTGAGATTATTTTGAAGGCATTTTTTCTAAAAGTTACAAAGGTAACTTCCTAACCTAGAACACCCACCCCACACCAAATCTATTCCTGACCCTTCTGTGACAGGTAAAGCTAAATGGTCAACTAGGGAAATTTATTTACTGCTTGATAATATTCAAAATGGGCAAAAGAGAACAGGCTTTTACACATTTTTAGTGTTTCAGAAGGACTAGTTTCCCAAAGCTGAAGAAAAAGTGATGAGACTGATAGTGAGAAAAAAAAAAATTCAGAAGGAGCAAATGTGATGGAGAACTGTGAGCTCTTTCAAGAAGAGCTCATTAAATAGCCAAAAAGCTGTGATTCCAGTGCAGGAAAGATGACAACGTTGCCTGAAAGGCCATCCAGACTCTGTGAAGAAAATGCAAGCAGAAATTAGGAATAAGCAGTGATGTACAATCAATAAAAAAGGGTAACATATAACAATCAATTATAGATGAGAACTCGTGAAGTGTGGGGAATGGAGAGGGGACAGAAAGGCATGGCAGTGAATTCTTTCAGTTCCTTTCTGACTGGGCATAAGGCAGTTTGGGCTTTTCATTAGGAGATTTGTAGGGAGCTACTGCTGTGCAGGACAGTGATAGCTCCCCACAAAGCCAGCATTGGTGTTGGTAGCTGTCATCACCCAGCATGGAGTAAATCCTTTGAAAAGGGTCATGAGCTACTATGAGCTTCTCAACAGTGAAAGCAAGCCTGAAGTTTGTTGCTCCAAAGAAGAGAAGGAACCACCTTCCAAGAGGACTGTCCATTTCTCCCTGCCCTTTCTCACAGGCCTGAGCAAAGACTTTTCCACCTCTGCACAGGCTTCTCCCTCCCTTTGCAGAGGAGCTCAGCGGAACTGAGCTGGTGGCAGTGGCTAGCAAAAGTGGAAACTCAAAAGTCCCCATCTCCTTGCTGCTTTCAGGGCAGGAGCAAGCTCAGCCAAGGCCATTTCTGCCCAGCAGTGCTTTTCCCTTACTACTGCAACAGTGGGGAGCACAGTGGTGGCTTGAGCAGGTCCAGACCACATGGACCACCATTTCAGGCAGCTGGGACCAGGCAGCCTGTCCCTGTCATCTGGGGGTCCTGCTCCTGCTCAGCCTCTCCTTGTGCCAGTTGGCCCTGGAGCTGCTGTTCAACACTCTTGGAGTGAGAAACATAGAGAGCTCTGTCTGCTGAGCTTACTTTACAGAATCTCGTGAAGTGGTTCAAATGTGGTATTGAAATATTTCCATGGGAAAAAGTTCAGTTACAAAGGGACTCTTAAGTCCAAATGAAAAAGGCTCAGAGAAATCATTGTTTGGGACCTGAAGTTGACAAATTCAAGTTGGACGGTTGAGGTTCTTATTTTCACATGAAAAGTAACTAACGGTTTGAACAAACTGCCACAAGACAACCGGGTGCCCTTCTGGAAACTTAGGTTTAACCGGACACTAATACACTTCAGCATACAGAATATACTGGGGCAACTGAGAGAAATGTAATGGTGAGGGACACATAGAAGGTCTGATCAGGTGAAGATCTAATTAGCATTAAATTTTGAAAGCTTGTCACCTGAAGCTCTTGACATCATCGCCACCGTACGTGGCTCCATCCATGTATACAATACCTGATGTTTTATGCACCAAAAACATGTTGACATTGCTATACCAGAGAAATTAGTTTATGTTTCAGCTTGTGTTCTACACTTTAAAGAAAGCAATCACCTCATATAAATAATATAACCTTAACATCTAATTACAAAAAAGGACAAAGCGTTCAAATGGCACTAAACTTAATAAAAAGGAATAATTAATATTATGACAATTAACCTGTTGATGAAGACTAGACCTGGATGGATTCACTTTTCATTAGCAAGCATGAAG
Source organism: Strix aluco (assembly GCF_031877795.1). Lineage (NCBI taxonomy): Eukaryota > Metazoa > Chordata > Aves > Strigiformes > Strigidae > Strix > Strix aluco. Next base: position 24,929,758 of record NC_133933.1, read on the forward strand.
AATTAGACAGTGCCCATGGGGATCCAAATACCTGAAAGTCATCTTAGTCAGAAAAACAACAGGAATCCTTCATCTGCATAGCTAAGCAGGGTTTCAGCCCTTGCTCAGGGGAGCTGTTGTCTGTGAAGGGTGCAGTAGACCTTGTGTGGAGAAAGCAAGAATGTGAAGAAGAGAGGAAGGCAGCATCATTTCAGAGGCTTTTCCAATCCATGCTGTTGCCACAGGCAAAGTGTCATTGGCAGACTGCTGCCCTCTCCTCCTCCAGACTCTCTCATGTCTTCTGGTCCCAAACAGATTGTCACAGGGTAACTAACCTCAGTTCCAACCATGCCTTTATTTCTCACCCCCCTCTCCTGCCTTCAGTTGTCCAATGGCTCTTGACCCACAGATTCACAGAGAGGTTGTGGATGCCTCTTCCCTGGCAGTGTTCAAGGCCAGGTAGGATTAGGCTTTGAGTAACCTAATCTAGCGGAAGGTGTCCCTGCCCGTGGCAACGGGGTTGGAACTAGATGATCTTTAAGGTCCCTTCTAATCCAAATCGTTCTATGATTCCATGATTCCCCTCCATGGACTACAGAGGGGAGGGACTGCTACGCATCCTGATACATACCAGAGGGCTGACGTGGATTTATCCTGACTTTCTTTAAGGTCCCTTCCAACCCAAACCATTCTATGATTCTATGATTCTTGCACCACCACTTTTAAGAACTGCTGATGTTATTTTTTATTTATTTTTTGTTGTGTTTTGTTTAGGAGTTTTTTTGCTAAAGGAGAATAGCTAATCCAACCTAATCTGGTTTAGTCTTCCCTTTAAACTAATCCTGTTGATTTTCCTGTTGAATTTCAGGGTGGCAAGGGTATGCAGTAATGGTGGTCATGGTTCTTCTAGACAGCTTTAGATTTGTTGTCTCACCTGATGAGAGCTGACAGATATTCAACTACAAAAATGCAGCACCAAAAAGGAAGAAGGATAACATGCAGGGAGAAACCTGAACAAACCCGAAATGTTGCCTGTACTGAGAGCCAAATGAACAGCTGATACAATTGGCACAACTCAGTGGTAATGTGGCGATAGCTGAATCGAGTTATTTTTGTGACTACATGAAAAAAAACCCAGAAAATAAACATGGAAATTAAAGATGAGAACAGTCAGATCCAAATCTCTGCTTCTTCAAAGTCTGCTAATGCCGATCACTGTCTAGTAGGATTTTTTCTGGTCCCCTTCTTTTGACTACACTAATTCACGCTACATGGCTGTTGCTTTACATTGTGGATTTTTCTAAAAGTTTTGCAACCTGATACGGTGGTCTTTGATGTGTGCATCAGAACAGATGCCCAAGAACGTTACAGAAATTCTAGTGTAACAAAGACACAACTATATTTTTGTAGCTTTTGCATGGCTTTGCTACAAAATGAACTTAAAACAAACTGCTATATCTCTATCAAGAATCATAAAAATGCGTAGATATGGAATATATAAGATGCATGTAAATCATTTCTTACCAAATTCATATTTGATCATGTGTTATGATCAAATGAACACGTTAGTAATGCATTCTGGCATGGCATTTGGTTAGGACTCAAAATAAAAAAGTCTCAGCAACTTAGAAAGCCATTATGTAGTGCTATAAAATTGTGACATTTTGCCTTTTTCTGTTATTCTGCTTTCCGTACTGTAAAGGTACGGGTGTTTGCACTGGAAAGGTTCTCAAACAGCAGCTCTCTTCATGCCACAGCCTTTCAAAGAATGTGTGTGAACACATCTGCTCCAGCTCTTTCATTCTCCTCTCTCACGGGGACTCCACTCTGATTCCTCCTTCTTCTTTCCTTGTGTCCTGAAGGAATATATAAAGCTGCTCTTTATGTGAGGAAAAAGGTAGAGCACATTTTTTTACTTTTCTACATGGTTAGTTAAATGCTTCTAGCCAAATACACTGTGTCTATACACACCCTGCAGAGACATGAGACCCAAGGGCCTGAATCCCCCTGGGCCGTGGATTTCTTCTGCACGTGGGTGGAAAGCTCAGCTGCTCAGTTTGGACAAGGGAAGGCACATCCCTTCTGGTTTGAAAGACACCCTTCTTATCGGAAGCATCTTGCTAGCTTACGCACTCCTGTCAATCCAGCACACGGAGGTACACCGCTTCCTAGGCAAGCGCAAGATCCCTGCTGCGGAGGCTGAGCTCACAGCCTGAAACACACCCCCAAACCCCTGGGAATTTTTACTAAGAAATAGTGAAGTGCCTTTGAGTTAAATTGCAGCTGAGCAGGTGTCTGGAGATTGCAGTTTTGAATTTAAGTACCCTTTGGGGGAGCTGAGTCCAAGGGACTTGCTTGTAGCTGTAAAATCAGGCAGTGGCAGGAAGGAATTTGTGTGTTGATGTCCCTGTGCAGTTCCCTATGTAATGGGCTGTGTCGCCCACCCCAGAGGTGCATGGCACTCGGATGTGTGCTTCCTCATTCCGCTCTTGGCTGCCTCTGCCCAACTGGTGAAAAGGGCCGGAAGGTGTAGGATTTGGAAACTTTTCCAGTGGGAAAATGGATGGGGCTGAGCACCTTAAATTACACAGACCAACCTGCAGTGAGTAATGAATTTGTGAGCTGGAGGTGAAAGACACTGGATCCTCTTATGCAGAAAGAACTTCAGGTATTATAATGCAAAGAAAATGAACTGTGTTAAGTGTGCTGTGGGCATAGAAAAATTTATCGTGAGTTTATACTTAAAGGTGATGAATACCATTCATGCTTAGAACGGTGTTTCAAATCAAACACTGCATATTGCATTTTGTATTTGCTAGCCTCTTCTTATCCAGGGGGATGAAAAGAAGAGCACTCATAACCGATTTAAATTGTTTCAGGTCCTGGAATTGTTTCACTTCACATTCTTCTGCTGGAAATTACTGTCTAATGGAAAGCAAGGGCCAAATGTAGTCACAGGACGAGCTGCAAGTACAATTTGGCTATAATCAGAAAAGTACAAAAATCTCCATGTGTTCAGCTGAAGAACAGACCTCCCAGTAAGTGAGATGTAGTCCAGTTCCCCAATTAGCCAGGTATGATTTTTTTCTGTAATCTCCTCTAAACTATATTGAAGAAAATAAAAATGAAGTATAGTTTTCTGTTAATTAAAACTTTTGATTAGTTATGTAGGTCAGTAGGAAACAAAAAAGTAGTTCAAACTCCACCCTCCCTATGCTGCCAGTTTTTCTAATGAAATGTAATTAGCACTAATTGGTAAAACTACACTGATGGCTGGTTATTAATGTTTATGTATTGGTCCCAGATGTGGTTTTATGGCTGTCAGTGCTAATGGCTCAGTGAAGGAAAAAGAATTCTCCTTTCATATTCCTGTCATTTTTTTCAGGGTGCCTCCCCTCCCTTCGAACAAGAGTGGTTAATGTTTAGGGAAGGGAAAGCCTCTTCTTAAATCCTGAATTTGTGAGAAATTGAATGCCTTCAACTCCCATTTGAATTTGGTAGGAGTTGAAAGCAACCAGCACTTAGCATCTGCAGAATCAGGACTCAACAATTTTAGGGCTGCTTTTATTGAGCCATCATAATTGTTAGTGGTTCAGAATTTATCAAAATAATTATCCTCCTAATTGCATACCTGTTCTTGAAAGCACACTTATGAGGCAAGCCTCTCTTCTAAGCAATCACCTTAAAGTATTCTGTTTAGAATAATTGCTTTCCTGCAGTCCCTGCAATTACTGAGTGGACGGCAATCACCTTCTTCAGGCAGATGTAGGTGAGAAAGCTGGCCTTTTTAGACAGGGATGAAACGAAGTGATGAAATCAAGACTTCCAATACAAATCTACCCAGAGAGGTGTGGGGGGTAGCCTCGTGCAGAGTCAAGCAAAGGCAATATCACGATGAAGAGGAGGGTCTCCAGGCATGCTCTGGTACAGACCAGAACACACTTGGAAATAGATTGGAAAATACTCAGGAACTCATTCACTCCTGAATATTAAGACATCAACATTAGCACTTAAGAAAATAAAAACCTTTATTTGAAAAGCATCTGTGTATTTGTACATGGTTTAATAATTACGACTCCCCAGGTCATCCATGCACACCTTATTTTTGTGAAATTCCGGCTCATTAATATTTCTAAGCTAAAACAGAAATATAGCATACTCCAGGTATGAAGAAATTGCCTGAATGTCTTATCTGATTTTTAAGGGGGTTTAACAAACAAGTAAAATCAGCAGTCACGTGTTTATTTGAAAATGCTTGAAAATTTGAGCCTGTTAAGAATACAAGAAATGCCACATATCTTAGGCTATTATCTACTGTAAGGAGATGACAGGGTCACTATTAAATCTTAGCCCTTAATAGTTTTGTGCCTTACAAGGCATTCAGAATTCCCTTTACCACCGCCCTGCATTTTGTTGGATGATTCTTGAATTATTTTTATTAATTTTACATGCAGAATTGTGTTTAACAACATGATACCTGTGGGTTGAGGGGTTGGGAAGCAATAGTTCTTCCTTGTGGCCGATGAAAAAGGAAGCTGGTCTGCAGCCAGGAGGTCTGGAGGATGTATCACAACAATATGTACTTAGAGCCTGGAATGATATTCTGCCAGCAAATCTCAATGCTAGTCACTGGCATTTTATATCTTAAAATAATTAATTGCAGACTTCTGTGTTAAGCTGTTCTTTTCCCCATGGACTGACCACCCTTATACTCATTCAGCTGCAACTAACCTGCCCTGGTGTCTTTTTTACAGTCTCACACTGCCACAAATAAATTCTCTCATTAACCTCAGCAAAAATCATAGCTACATCCTTTTCACCTTTGCTGGAATCTAACTAAAAGATGAAACTTATCTACCAAACAGCCACATCACTAGGACAATTCCTTCTGACCTTGTTTTTGAGCAGGTAAAATATGGAGAAGGAATATCTTAATGAGATAAATAAAAAATCCCAAACACTTAATCCCACAGAGGCACAGTACCCAACATTTTGGGTTACATTTTTGCTAGCAAATGAAAGGTGCCCCTGACCACTCTCATGCACTGAGGCCAACTGGAGTGTTAGGTAGCCCACGCTAATGCTGTCATAACAATTTAGCAATACAGAAAAATGAGATTTGGTGGCCTAGAACTGTTTAATGTACTTATGTAGATGTAGCTTCAGTGTCTACAGTGTCTGTACACTGACAAAAAATACAGGTTTGAGCTCCTTCAGACAAGGGAATTTGGTTTCCCAGCTCCTGGATGAGAGCTCTAACCGTTAAGGTGTCCAGCAAACGTGGGCAGAACCACATTACTCTGACCTAGTTGGCAGAGTTTGCTCCATGGAAAGCCAGAGCTGCTTGGCATCAAGGAGTGCCCCAATGGGGCAGGTCACTCGCAGTCCCATGTGTGTCTCCTGGTCCTGGGCAGGCTCAGACACTTGAGCTACTGAGCATGGGACACTGCTGGAATAACTGCAGTATTGGGTGTCCAAAGGCTTCAGGTAAAAAGGCAAGAACCAAATGAATTTGGGCATATCCCAGGCTAAGAAATAGCTGTTTCAGTTATGGGAGGAGAGCTGTATCGCAAATTTGGACTTAAAAGCCTCCCTTCCATCTGACTCCTGCCTTAGATACTGAGCAGCTCTTTGGGTGTGTCTGCCCTATTTTCACTCACAGGTCTTGGTTCCACATTGTCCACTCTGCACTCGTGTTAATTCACTCTTTTTTGGAGCGAATGAATTTGTTCCCTTTGAAACAACACTTGTCTGCACTTCTGGAAATAGTTTATTCCAGACACAGTCCCAATAAGCAGTGTGAATGAGACTACACCAGGTTTGGCTTCTGTTGTCCCCTTTTTGTCCTAGCTTTGCATCCTTGAGCATCCTCAAGCACTTTCCCATGCTGCGGCACCAGCCATGCAACACCGACCATCAGGTTCACACTGCAAGAGCAGCACTCGGAGTAGCAATAACACAGGCTCTCGCATTGCCTTGGATGCTTTGGATGGCACTTCCTACACCTTTACACCAAGAGAAAATGATTATATAGTATTAAGGACCCAGAGTCTAACACTGTGTGGAGTGGGTATGGTCTTCATGTTGTCTAGTCCTGAGCAGAGTCAATGTTACTGCTCTTGTCACTTGGCTTGGAGCGAGGGACCACTTTTGGGGTTGGATGCATTTAGCTGCATTTTTCAACCTAGCCTTTTATCCATCACAGACCTCAGAATAAGATAATCAAATAAATGAGTGCACATGGGAAGGTAAAAATAAGAGAATGAAATAGATGGGTGTGTATGGCAAGATAAAAATGAAATCCTGTGACTTCATATATAAGCACAACATTTTACTTCATATATAAGCACAACATTTTACTCGTGAAGAAGATTATGAAGAGAAGGTCCCACAAACAGCCAGAAACAGCCCTCAAACAGCCAGAATCTAGCTGGGATGTGCACCCTACACTTGCTAGAAGCAGCCAGGAGCCTGCTGTGCGCACCAGCTGAAGGGGAGCTGAAGCCCTCTCCCTCTGACAAGGGTGAAGCTGGCCAGAAATGCCTCCTCACCACATGGCAGCACCCATGACCCACCGTGAGGAAGTGGAGACCTCCCTTCGCTACCGGCACCACCTCGATCTTTACGTGCCAGAACAACAGCAACCTGCTTCTGGTGGGTGCAGATGAGCGCTGGCACTTTTCGCCTTCATTCTGGGGGACGGCTGCTGACAAGAGGCATTTTTAGCTACAGTGGCAGTGCAGGGAGATGGAGGCAGCTCTGAGAGGACATATGGAGAAAAAAAAATTCAAGTCATCTCTCTGAGCTGTTTCCAACCCATCTGCACCAGTGCTGGTGAGGGGTTATCCCCACTGGAGGCAATTTAGGATTAGTCCCTACAGGTTTGAGGCATGGCTGTAAACTTGCTTAAAATAAATAGTGGAGGGGCAACCAAGAGTGGGAAGGCACAAAAATCACAAAATCTGTGGCAGGCGAAACACTGAGGGGGATCGTCAAGGGACCAACCCTCCCGTATTTTACAGTCTGTGCTGTGTAACGGCAGCTCAGAGCTTCTGGTCCAGTCTGCTGATCACTGCTCTGGCCCCACTTCAGCTCAGGAGGATGCACAAAAATTGATTACAGATGTCAGTTTTGGTCACTGAGCTGTTGTATCCCTTCAGGCAATCCACCCCTTCCAGAAATGAAGTCCAAGCCAAAGCAGAGCAGCTCCTTCCTCTCTGCCTCTCTGAGGTCAGGCTTGCCTCAGGCTCCATCCTCCTCCTCTTCTTGCCTCTCCTCACTCTCTCTGGCCTTTCCTGGGTTGCAGGAGCCCTTCCCTGCTCTTGGCTGACAGGGATGCCCGCCAAACTCTTTCACCCACTGGGGGCCAGGCCCCCAGCCCTTCAGCCACCATCACCATCTTGCATCCTATATCCCCATGCTGCTTGGCAAGAGGTGAATTTTTACAATTCATTAAGATTTTGAAGAAGAGCTGCTGCGCAAGTGAACATTGATTTCCCAGTGCTGTTTGGAGCGGTGGCACTCCCACTCACCAGGGGTGGCTGACAAACACCCAGAGCCCTTGGTTGTCCTTCCTCAGGCTGAATGGCATCAGGAGCACAGCCACACACACATGGGGATAGGAGCAAACGGCAGAAACAAGGGTTAAGTAATACCCATCAACACTGACAGACATTACTTCATTCATCTCTTCCTCCTTGGAAGGTCAGTATATATCTGGGTGTATTGCCCCCATCCATGCTGAAGGCAGACTTTGCATCCAGCGCTTTGCATTTTAATCACTGCAAAACAGGAATAGCACTAGCTTGCTAGGGACATTATCTTTTGCTATTTTGATTTCAAAAATTAAAGCTATCAAACCTAAAAATGAAGATCCTTCTATTACAGATAATAGGAATTGCTGCGTTATTTCGCTGTCCTGCCACTTGTAGTAGCCAACAGCTTATTGCCTCCAAAGAATCATCTCTATCATGTAATTGTGCCTGTGTTGTATTTACTCGGCTTAAGAGAGCTATTACTAACTTGAACTCCCTCTTTGGACTGGCTTGGGAGGTGAAAACTCACCTGGTCAGGAAATGATGCTTGGGTGAAAAGGCTCTATAGTTTCCAAATTTTCCTATTTAAAAGGAGCAGAAAAGGTACCTCAGAGATAAAACACTCTCTTAGCTGAAAATTGGCCACATACTTTTCCTTTCTTAATGGAAGACCTGTATTTCACTACGAGATACCCATTTCCTCCAGGGGAGAGTAAAGAGATAAAGAACTACACTTCTTACACTGCTCTTTGAACTGATACACGATGCACTGATTTGAGCTAAAATCCCTCTTGAATAGCCTTAAGTTTTAACTCAGAGGAGACAGCATCAGGTAGCTGAGGCACTTGAAAGCATCTCCAACTGCACGTATACCTTTACCAATATTGACTATGAACTTCGAAGCACCAGGATGTGCTATTTCCACACACTGTTTGCAGGAGCCCCTGTATCTTTGGGTAGGGGGTTGCACTGAGTTCAGGCATGTTTTGTCACAGATCCGTCTTTTCTTGTCCCTGGTTTTCTTCCCCTTGCTGTGTCCCGGGAGCGTGCTGCACACCTTAATCTGCTTCTCAAACACCAGCTCTACAAGCTCCTCAGCCAGCGGAGACCCTCTGTTGCCTCTGAGCAAGGGAAGGCCTGCAGCGCCCAGCTGAGGGTAAAGGGCAATACCCCGAAGTCAGTGCGCGGTGAGAGGCACCAGGACACACGGAGCTGTACACCAGCTGTTTAAGCCACAAGACAGTGTCTCCGATTCAGTGATTCGTGGCAGTTAATGTCACAGATTGACTAAATCCAGCTGGGTGCCGCTTTCCAACAGGCAAGTTGCCTCAGCCGGCAGGCCTGGGCGTGCTGCCTTTGCTCACGGCAGCTGATGGGCGACAGCACTCTGTAATCCACCTTCTGACCCCCCAAACCGCGAACAGTGCGGCGCTGGCACCAGCACTGATAAACCGCCTCTCACATCTCGCGTCATGCCCCCCTGGGGAAGCATCGGGCGTCTTAAAGATGCTCCCTCAGCGCTGCCCCCCACGAAGCCCCTTTTGAAGTGACAACGATCAGAGCCCCCCCAGGAGCGAGAGCCTCAACTCCGCCTTTCTCTGCCATTGCAAGTGTTTGGGTGCCCCCGGTGCGGGGCAGGGAGACCCCCCCCCCACCCCCCGCCCCGCCCGGGCGCCCCGCCGGCAGCCCCCCCCCCTCGCCGGCTTGCCACCCGGCGGGACACCCGCGCCGAGCCACTCCGCGCCGCGCCACGCCACGCCACGCCGAGCGCGGAGGGGCGCCGCAGCCCTGCCCGCGGCTGCCATGCGTGTGCGCCGCGGCGGGGCTGCCCGCGCTGCCGCTGGGCGCCGGCGGTCCCGCAGCGCAGGGCTCCCCGCGGCGGCGCTCCGCTCCGCGGCCGCGGACGGGCGGGCCGGGCAGGTGCGCGCTGCGGCTCCCCGCTGCCCCCCTCCCAGGTAGGGCCCGGCGAGCCTGCGTGTGCGGCGTGGGTGTGCGCGGGGTGGGGGGGGTGTGGGGGGGGTGTGCGCGGTGTGTGCGCACCCGGCCGGCCCCGTCAGGCTGCCGAGCCGCAGCGGCGGAGGCGGCGGCAGCAGCCGCGGAGGTGCCCGCCGGCGCTGGCGGGGCGGGGGGGCCCGCAGGTAGCGGCGGCAGGGGCGGGGGGTTGCGGCGGGGCAGCGCGGGGGCGCACGGCCGGGGGAGCGGCGGGGCCGGGAGGGCGGCGGGGCGGGCGGGTGCGTGCCCCGGGGCGGGCGGGGGGGGGGTGGGGTGGGGGGGGACGGGGACGGACGGACGGACGGACGCGGGGCGGTGCGGGAGCGGCGGGGGGCGACCCGCGGAGCCGGCGCTGAGCCCCGGGCAGCGGCGAGGCGGAGCGGGTCTCTCGTTGCAGGCGGCGGCGAACCGGATGCCTTTGGCGGGCAGAAGATGTGTCATGGGAAGCAGGAGAGCGGCGGCGGGGCCCCCCCGGCGGCGCGGCGGCGGGCGCTGGCCGCGGCGCTGTGGCTGCAGCTGGCGCTGAGCCTCGGCCCGGGGCCGGCGGCGGGCGGTGAGTGCGGGGCCCCGGCCCCGGCCCCCTCCTCCGCCCGGCCCCCGGGCCCGGCCCCCCCCTCCCCTGCCGCCCCCGCAGCCCCGGCCCCGGGGAGGGGGGAGCGGGGAAACTTCCTCCCCCTGCGCCCGGCGCCCTCCGAGGGAGCGAAGCGCCGCTCCGTCCTGACACCCCCCCCCCCCCCCCAGCCCCCCCGTGCTCGCAGCCTCCGGCCCCCCGCGTGGGGACCCCCGGGGGGAGGGAGCCTCACCCCGCGCCCTGCTAGGGAGCAGTAGCTCTGTGTAAGTACAGCACGATTTTGAAACGGCGTGATTTTTGTAACTGAAAAGCGGGGTGGGGGGGGGAAAAAAAAAAGAAAGCGCCTTCCCCCACCGCGGTCCGCTCGGACATCTCTCCGGTGGCTCTTAGTGCTAAATCCCCATGCAGCTGGGAGAAGCAGAAATTTGGGGAAGAAGCAAGCGATTTGGGGCTGAAAATGCAACGTCCTTCAGCACTCGCCTCGTGGAGGAGCGACCCAGACTTATTTGGCCTTTTTCATTTTAATTACATTTTTACACTATCATTTTAAATTATTGAGCCTGTGAGATATTTTCAGCAGGTACGTTTAATTACAAAATTGCTCTAAATTGATTCCATAATTAGACTTGGATTGCTGGAAAAGTCTTAAAGTAAACTGCTTTGCTGTAAAATGAACTTAGCTGTGATAATGAGAGCAGCTTCACATTTCTACTCCGGCATGGTATTATATATTTGTGTTGGGGGAATAAGCCATTTTATGATTGAATCACATCACTAATGGCAGGCAGAGTCCAATATAAAAATTGCCCAGGCTTCTCATGCCAAAGACTTATGCCAAAATTTCCTAACTTGAATGCCTAAGCCCAGGCAGCTCTGATCCAGATGTGTTTTGTGTCACTGAACGTAGACTTACAGAAATACGGCTGAAGAGGACCTCAAAAGGTCGTCTTGTCCATCCTCCTCCTGATGTGATTCACTCCTAGTTTTCTATCTGGAGACGATAATGCCATTTTCCAATAGAAATCCCGTGACTGCAAATGTGATTCCAGCTAAACAAGCTTTTAAACTGTTGCAGTCCCTAAGAATCCCTCTTTAGAAATCAATGGCTTTTTTTCCTGCAACTGCGTTACCCTTGGTTTCCTGGCCGGCTCGCGTTTCAGCGCGGTGGTGCCATTCTGCCTGTCCTGTGCCTTCCTTGCAATTGGACTTGTGTGAGCCCCTGTCCTTCTCTAACCTCCTTCTTATGGCTCCATTCATAAAAATGAGGCTGTTCCAAGGCCCCCTCCTCCCTGAGGCTGTGTGTATCCCACAGTTTGATTGTCGGCATTTATTTAGCTGATTAGTGAAAGAGGTTCTTCAAAATATGGTTTATGTCTCCCTTGAATGTAGTAGGTTTCATCGCAGCCTGCAATAAATTCTTGTGTGATGTTGATTGTTATTAACACCGCTGTCTTTCACCTTGGTAGTGTAACTAATTCTGTATCAAATTCCATTTGTAAGGCATTTTAGGATCTTTCAAGAATTATTTTTTTCGGCTCCAGAGTCTAGGAGAAGGCAATACACTGAACGATTGTGCATGGGTAAAATAACCAGTGAGAAGTATTCGTTGCTGTTCTTAAGTTATTATTGCTGTTATTTTCCAGTGTGGTTGTACTCGGGAGTTAGGCACTGTATATATACCGGTAAATGTACAGAACTTTCACGTGGTAGAATGTATGGTGGTTGGGGTTTTTTCACCCTGAGTCATTTGAGTGGTAAAAATAATGAGCTTTGTAATTAGAACAGAGGACTGTAAATTAGGATGTCTCCTATTTTAGGCTCTGTCGTATCTGTGAGCGAGCTTACTGTGCTTACACAGCTTGCTGTGAAGGCTCAGCTTTTGGCTCCCCAGCCTGTGACCCAGAGTTTGAGAACTTGTAAGCAGCCTTTGACATCAACCAACGTTGTACTTTCCTGGGAACTTTGAAAATTCCGTTTCTGTAGGACTCTTTATTTTATGGATTTGCGTATCCAGACAGAAGGCACCCAGCATTACTGACTGCTTTGGAAAATGTAGCCCCAATCTCTTTCTATCTTCTCATTATCTGTTAAATAAGGATAATCATACTTCTCTCAGAGATTTGAAAAGAGCTTTGATGACATTTAATGAAAATACTATGGAGGTGGAAAGATTTTGTTTCAAAAGCTTTAGAAAAACAGCAGTGACAATATGCTGAAATAAAAACCATCTCATATTAAAAAATGAAAATGAATAGTTTAGGGTTATTTTTTCTATATTTTTTCTATAAAGCAATCCAAAGCTTACATTTTGGATCCCATTTATAGCTTCTTCCCTTCCTTAGCTGATACCAGGATTTGGCTCCTCTAATAATCCTGTCATGACTTGTGTGACTTCTTCTATTTTATATCTGACTAAGCTCTATTGATTGTCACGTTCTACCATTTCACCCCAAATCAATACTACTTATAACTCTTTTTTTTTCCTTGTCAATAACCCTACAGAGAATAACTCTGTTTATTACATTCTGACTTTCTCAAAAGTGGATCTAGCAGAAAATTTGCTGTAGAAGTGAACTCAGATGAACAAACCTTTCAGCTGTCAATATATCTCATTCCTCCCTGATGTATTTAACCCTGCTGATACCAAATCTCTCATACTTCAGCTTGTGGCTTTCATCTAATCATCTTTGTTTATCTTGCTTTTTGCTGTAATTCCATAGTGTAGGGGGAAAAAAAAAATAAATATGAAAGTAGGAGTAGGGTGGGAAGGCTAGTAAGTGGAAAAATGAAATGCGCAAGTGGATGGTGCTGATGACAAGTTGTTTTGGAGTTTTAAGGCATTGTACGGAGTTCGCTGTTAAACCTGTAGTATGGAGATCATAGCTGTAAGAATATATTTTTACATATATTTCAAAATCCTGGAATTATATTAAAATTTTGGTGGAGAGGGGGAATTCTAAAAGGAGGGGGAGAAAAAAAGTTCAGTAAGATTCTGGTTTTGAGATTTGTTATGTGGCCTTAGAATTTTGTCATTGTACTGGTGTGTCTCCTGGGCACATGTCTGCTTTATTGTCCTAGGTCAGCTGGGTGAGCTCTGTTCTTCCACAGTGTCCTCTGCATGGCCCCATGGAGAGGCTCAGGGATGCAACAGCTCTGTAGGCTCGGATGGGGCCATGGACTGTCACCTCGTCTTGCCTCCTGGCCTCAAGCAGGATCAGGTGTGCTCATGTTCTTCTTGCAAGACATTTGTTTAATCTTCTTCTTAGAAAGTCTCCACCTCTCTTTTAAGCACCCTCTGCCAGTGCTTCATCAGCCTTTACGCTAGAAAGTTCTTCCTAAGGTCTAACCTAAAGCATCCTTGCTGCTGTTGAAACCTGCTATTTCCCATCTTGTTCGTAGCAGACGTTCAGCAGAGCTGCTGCTCCTCAGCTTTCTGGCTGTCTTTCATGTTCTGTTCCATCTCTTTGGTCTTCTGCTGCAGAAATGCAGACCCCAGTTCCTCCAACGACTGGATGGCTCCAGTTTCTCTAAACTTTTCCTAAGTCTACATCGTACCTTCTAGACTGCTGGTCATTCAGACCATGAGTTTGCTCCCATGGAGCCATGTCTCTGCCGAATACACTGCCCAGCACCTCGTCAGTGCTGAACAGAGCTGAGAAATAGCTGCCCATGCCTTAGAGGCTCCGCTCCTGCTCAGACGTCCTGGGTACCTTTGCTGTCATTTTATGACATACGGTGTATATTCAGCTTCTGATTCCCTGTAGCTGCCAGGCTTGTTCCTGCAGGGCTGCTACCTGGCTGGTTGTTCCCATCCCACATTACTGCTCTTTTTGGCGTTGCAATCAATTTGCTGGGTTTCCCTGTCCTGCAGGCAACATCCTTCATATTGGTGTGCGCCTTTAAGATGGGAAGTACTATACATCATGCATGATGGTAAAGAAATCTGGCATGTTGTGAAGCCTTCAAACATTATATTGAATGTTAGTGATACTATGCAGAACAGTGGTGGGGTTTTTTTTCTAGACCAAAGCTGAATTTTTACTGCTCTGTGATTTTATTGCATTTGATTGAAGTCTTGGTTATGCCTTGGTTATAGTATCTAACCACTGCCTTTGGATGTACTGGCTACCAAAAACACATCCCTCCGGTTTCTGAGGGTGGTGGACTTGTTTCCTTGGAGTAATACAAGTTTTTGTGTATGCTGATGATGCAGGTCCACCACAGGGCTTACTTTTTGTCAACCTCCAGTTGGTTTTGGCAAGAGAAGCCAGCCAGAGAGTCCCCCTAGCTGCCTTGCATGCACTTTTGAGATTATAAAAAAGGTTTTCTGAAAAATCAGGATGTTTTCTGATACCCTCTCGGTAAGTCTGTAGTTAATGTTAACTCACTCCCTCTCAGTGCGTCTGCTTTGCTTGTCAAGCAAAATAGACATTTCAGCCTCGAGTTCTCTGTATATTTGATGAAATCATCAGTTATTTCGCAAGATTGTTTTTAACCTCCAGCTTATTGGAGAAGCATATTTTTCCCACTGTGACACGATCTTATTCTCAATCCCACATCTGTCTCATACAACCTCCATTCTCGTCTCTGCAGACTTAAGTTAGCAGTTAAGTACCATTTTGTAGCCGTTCTGATTGCAAGTGGCAAGGCCAGCGACATCGTAGGATGGCAGCTCATCATTTGTCTTAGCGGCACATCCTTCTGCTTACAGCCTTGAGAGAGGTGGGCATATTTGATAGATTAATTTTAAATCGGTTTCTTAGCACCCTGCAAGAGGGAGCCTTATCCCTGATTTACCATGGGATTTGGAGACTGGGGTTAACTTTTCTTCTCTGTTTTGCTCCCTTACTCCCAGAATTACACTAATCTTTGATCTCTGTATTAGGGATGATTACAACTTTAGAAGAATAAATTAATTATGCTTTGCTTGATTTTCTCATCTGTAAAGCAGATAAGTGATCTATTTCATGGGCATGTTATGAGGTAGTTTGAGAACCTCCCAAAGAAATGTTACAGGAGTGAGAAATAGGGATTTTAACAAAGTATAAACTGAAGTTTACCAAAATAGAAGGTTCTTTAACATCCATGATTTTTGTTGTTGCTATGTGGATTAATAATTAAATATTCTTAACAGAATTAGGAAGATGTTATCTTTTTTGACTTTTACAGCTTCTTATGGATTTTTTCTACAGCGTTGATCATGTACTCTGTTTTTTTCCCAAATATTGTCTACTTCTGATTGTGATTCTTTTTTTTTTTTTTTTACAGCAAAATACACATTATTAAAAGTAGAAAACCTCAATTGTGCTGTGCATTTCAGTGAGGTTTTAGGCATGAAAAAGGTAACAAAGTGTGGCCCAAATTAATATTTGCTATATGCCAGTGCAAATGTGAATGAAAGACTGTGCTGCACTTAGTGGTGAACATAACTTAGTCAGAAAATGAGCTCGAGGGATAAAGCAGTGTAGTGTGTACCATTTGGTTCAGTAAGTGTAAAAATGTGCCTTGCTAGCATATTAAGGGGACCAAAGGTACATGTATGTTACCAAATTCAGTAACTTAACTGTGAAACCAACATCTCCTCACTTGGTTTTGCATCTTCTCAGCTACTCTCTTCGATGTGGCACAAGCATAGCATTATGGAACCAATTACAGGCTGTACATCTATTAGATTTCACAGTGGAGTGGTTTATAGCAGCAGTTTTCAGTGTCCACGCTTACCTTCTGACTGTTGTAGCCCATTGCTTCTGTCAAGTTTGGCCGCCTGGTTTTCAGAGGGTGCTCCCAGTGGCTTTTCCTGAACAGCTGGGCTGCTGATAGGATTTATCTAAATCTGGGTGTGTGTTTCTCCATGTACTGAAAACAGTGAAGAGGTTGTTGGTGCCATCTGTGCTCACTGAGCTTCTGGGGGGAAAATGTGTCGGACGTGTTTTCACACTCATGATGGGTGACCCCTGAATCGTATCAACATTAAATTGGGTAGTGTCCATTCTGGGTTGCTTTTCTGCTCATTATTAAGGGATTATACAAAGCTTTTGCTGTGTAGGGAAGTTCCAGAATTTATCAGGAACATAATGTGTTAAACAAGCCTTGTTTTTGTCAGTATGACCGACTTTAGAAAGTAGTGTATGCTTCATATATATAGGCTTTTTTATATGTATAGGCTTTTCTGCAAGTGTCACTACTTACTTTTGATAAGCATATCTCATTAAACCCATAATTTGACAAATATTCTTGCTTGTGTTAGGTTAATAGTAATGATAGTGATAAAAATGTGACTTTTTTCATATAACCCTTCTCATCCATAGAGTTCAAAGCACTTTATAAAGGAAAATATGTTATGTACCTTCATAGATGGGGAGGTTACTATAGAAAAATTAAATTACTTAAAGACACATTTTATGTAAGAAACAGATCTTGCCATAGACAGGGAAGAGATCCTCTGGATCTCTTCTCTGGAGGAAGTGCTCCAGCCACACTGCCCAAGTCCAGAAGGCAAAGGCAGGGACTGGGAGAATGAAGAACTGCTCGCTGTAGGAGAAGGTTGGGTTCGAGACCATCTAAGGGACCTGAAGGTGCACAAGTCTATGGATGAGATGCATCCACAGGTCCTGAGGAAACTGTCAGATGAAGTGGCTAAGCCACTATCCATCATATTGGATAAGTCATGGTGGTCTGGTGAAGTTCCCGCTGACTGGAAAAGGGGAAGCATAACCCCCATTTTTAAAAAGGAAAAAATGGAAGACCCAGGGGACGACAGGCCAGCCAGTCTCACCTCTGTGCCTGGCAAGATCACGGGAGCATTTTCCTTCTGAAAACTATGCTAGGGCACATGGTAAATAAGGAGGTGATTGGTGACAGCCAACATGGCTTCACTAAGGGCAAATCGTGCCTGACAAATTTGGTGGCCTTCTATGTCAGGGTTACAATGTTGGTAGATAAGGGAAGAGCCTGGCATTATCTACCTGGACTTGTGCAAAGTGTTTGACACTGTCCTGCACAACATCCTTATCTGTGAGTTGGAGAGACATGCGTTTGACGAATGGACCACTTGGTGAATAAGGAATTGCCTGGATGGTCACACTCAAAGAGTTGTGGTCAACGCTCAATGTCCAAGTGGAGAGCAGTGAGAAGTGGTGTTCGTCAGGGACTGGTGTTGGTACCGGCGCTGTTTAACATCTCTGTTGGTGACATGGACAGTGGGATTGAGCGCACCCTCAGCAAGTTTGCTGACAACACCAAGCTGTGTGGTGCGGTCGACACGCTGGAGGGAAGGGATGTGCCATCCAGAGGGACCTGGACAGGCTGGAGAGGTGGGCCCGTGCAAACCTCATGAAGTTCAACAAGGCCAAGTGCAAGGTCCTGCACATTCGTCGAGGCAATCCCAAACACAGATACAGGCTGGGCAAAGAGTGGAATGAGAGCAGCCCTGTGGAGAAGGACTGGGGGGTATTAGTGGGTGGAAAAATGACTATGAGCCAGCAATGTGCACTCACAGTCCAGAAAGCCAACTGTATCCTGGGCTGCATCAAGAGAAGCGTGGCCAGCAGGGTGAGGGAGGGGATTCTCCCCCTCTATTCCACTCTCGTGAAACCCCACCTGCAGTGCTGTGTCCAGCTCTGGGGCCCCCAACATAAGAAGGACATGGACCTGTTGGAGTGGGTCCAGAGGAGGCCACAAAAATGATCGGGGGGGCTGGAGCCACCTCCCTTATGAGGACAGGCTGAGAGAGTTGGGGTTGTTCAGCCTGGAGAAGAGAAGGCTCCAGGGAGACCTTATAGCGGCCTTCCATCGCTTAAAGGGGGACTACAGGAAAGATGGGGAGGGACTCTTTATCAGGGGGTGTAGTGATAGGATGAGGGGTAACAGTTTTAAACTGAAGGAGGGTAGATTTAGATTAGATATAAGGAGGAAATTCTTCACTGTGAGAGTGGTGAGACACTGGCCCAGGTTGCCCAGAGCAGTGGTGGCTGCCCCCTCCCTGGCAGTGTTCAAGGCCAGGTTGGACGGGGCTTTGAGCAGCCTGGTCTAGTGGAAGGTGTCCCTGCCCATGGCAGGGGGTTGGAACTAGATGATATTTAAGGTCCCTTCCAAACCAAACCATTCTATGTTTCTATGATTCTATGATCTTCATCCAGCACTTTCTTCTGTAAATAGAATTTAGGGAAATTCCTAATCCACATTTGTGTGATGCAGCCTTTATAATAGGATTTTTTGGCTGTGCGTCTCTTCTAACTGAAATGAGCAGCAGATTTCCTATTCACATAAATTGCTACTTAAGCAAATCACAGAGGGAGTTTTTCCAGTGTGGTTTATTTGCCTCACTCCTTTATGTCTGAGATAGCACACAGCTTTTTTCCAGACACTGAAAACATCTTCTTCGGAATAATAAAAAATAAGAAAATGTTATAAGTTAGTGTTGAGCACTGAAAAATGGTATCATGCAGTTTCTCATAGTGCAAAGCATTTATTAATAGGAATGATATTTCTGCCTTGCTCGATCATGTGGTTTGTGATCATAGTTTACATGAAAGGGTAACTAGAAAAGCATTGCATGTGATTTTTAAATAACTCTAATACACTTGATCAGTTAGAGAGAAGAGCATTGCATGACCAGGTAACTCCATGCAGACTGTGACATGAGTGCCACTGCCTTATACTGCCCATTGCAGTTTAGAAATCAGTGGATATATACTGCACTCCTGTAAAAAATGAGTTCATCTTACACCTATTTGCTCATGAAAACATAAGGTGCAATGTAAAGGACCTAGACGGATGAAATAAGTATAGTGCGTGGTACCTCGCTGTTTCATTTGCTTACTGCAAATGGTGGTGAAGCTGTGCAAAATGCAGACCTGGGAAGCACACCAGGGCTAAGGGTGCAGCAGAGTTTCTGTGTAAAGCCAAATTCTGCACTTAGTAAAAATTTACAAGATCTGGAAAAAAAAAAAAAGTTTGCTTGGCGACCGAAAAGGAAAGACAGGGCTTACAATAGATTGAAGAAGAAAATAGGTTAGGTTACTAAGGGTTAGATTATGTAGAAGTTGGGTTATCAAGGGTATCGTGAGATAGTGTCCTAAAAATAAACTCTTGTACACTGCTAAAGAAAAAGCAGGATACAGCACGCACATGAATCAGGGGAATTGTTATATCACTGGACTCCCATTCCGGAGACCTAGAGAATGCGCTAAAAAGAAGAGGTTGTCTTTGAAAATGCAGAGCCTTCAGATCTTCTCTTTTGGTACTGCAGAAAGGCAGCAGCACGCATAGTTGTTGATCTGTCAGGAGACTGGAGAGCACCATACAGATTCAAGAGAAAAGCTTCCATACGTGCTGGGAGGGAGGAGAAGATGCTCAGAAGTGGAAGCCTGTAAACGTGGCATCCTGTTCTCTCTTCTGTCATTAGCACGAGTGAATGCATACACTAAAAAAAGTATGGAACAAAAAAATTGTTTCCGTCTTTCTGGAGGTGGGACAATAGACTTGAGAGCAGAGTTACAGAAATAGGACTGGAAAAGACCTCAGAAGCACCTGTAGTTTGTCCTTCTGCCCAGAACAGGACCCACATATGTACCTCAGGGAAGTTATCATTCAAGACTTTATGTTGGAAACTCTACAGTCTCCCTGAGTATCTGACCCAGTGCTTCACTCACTTAAGCATTAAAAAGGTTTTCCTACAGTCTAATTCGAATCTTCTTTGCTGTAATGTAGGACCTTCTGTGGTTTTACATCTCTAGTGTGGCATTCCCAAGTGATACTTCCTCCACTGTGCTGCCTGTGGGCGCAAATCCGCCAGAGCTGTGTCTTTGGCCATCCTGACTGCTGCTACCACCTCCCTGGGTCAGGATGGGAAGAATCCTGACTGCTCCAGCCCGGCAAAGTGTCTCTGAAAAGTTAGATCTTAGTTAACAGTCTGGGAGCTAAGGTTTAGCAGTAACTGCCCTATTTTCATATGTTGCTACCAACGTAGAAGGAGCCATTGTGATTCTTCATGGTGGAACTTTGATTCTTCTAGCTTAGTTAAGGTCACAGCTAAGTCTGTGTTTAACATGAGATCACATATCTTACCAGCAGCTATCAAAAAGGTCAGCTTTGACTTGCTAGTTTGGAAGGGCTTGCAAAGATAAGTCACAATTGGAAAGAATCAGGAATAAATCCCAGAGCCTTCCTATAAAAGATGCTTGTTTACACAGTGTGTTCTCCTTTGGGATATTGGACCAACTCTTTGTACTTGATTGTGATGTAAACAGTATGCTTATTGCCACACTAGATTGCACCCAAGTGAATTTGTATTTTACTTCTGTAGACTGAGTGAAGTTGTATATACTGAATAGCCCATGGTAATAGATTAGATCCACACAAAAAACAGTCAGTAGCTTAAGACTTCCATGTGTGTTTGCAAATAAACAGTTTTAACTGGAATTTTTAGAAGCAGCTACTTACAGCTGTCACCACCAGTGCCTGAGTTCCCATTCCCAGTAAAATGGGTACTGATGGTGGATATCCAGAAAGATTGTGTCATTCTGGAATCTGGATTGGCCCAGAGAGAGGTGGGGGATATTAGGGAGTGTGTGGGGAGGACTTGCTTTTTTCGGCTAAAATTAAAGTTCAAGAGGTTTAGAGCAATGCAAAGAGCTGAATTAGCAAGAGGAGGACTGCGATGGTGTGAGGATTGAAGTCAACAGGACTACTTGCTTCAGTAAATCTTTTAGCTGTAAGAACTTCATGGTATATAGTATGTCTTTTATCTATTACTAATTCTCTGTAAGCCTACCATGCTATTCCTGTGTTTGTGTAATAATGATTTGTATTCTGAAAGCCATGGGTACTTAGGAGACAAACAGTCATTTTTCTGTATCGCTCCACTTAGTTGACATTTTTAGGGATATTTTGTACACATCATATTACTCAGAGAAAACACAAACGATCCACTTAGAACTGAAAATAAATAATAAATAATTTGGTCTCCTGAAAATTGGACTTATAAAATAGCTTGATTGCAATTACCAGCTTTGCAGTAATCTTGAAGGAATTAAGATAAAATGGCGTTATCATGAGCAATAGTAAAAAAGAGAATACACAGACATTTGTCTTGGTCTTGTAAAATGCAGAACACCCTTCTTGCCTCTGAAGAGGAACCATGACCCCCAAAAAGTACAGTCACAGCCATTCTGGGGGAGCAACACACTGCTGCAACTGCAACACTAATACCCCTTCTGTCCCTCCTGAGCTTCAGAGATAATCATCCTGGGCAGTTCTTCCCATCACTGACTCATACAAACACACACTCTCTTTTTTACCCTCCTTTTTTGCTCTCTTCTCTGAGACCTGAGGTTCTTCGATGAGGCCAGGGGAGAAGTACGGAGGTTACAGCCTCTCTTTTCATTATATGTAACTCCAGGTTAATACCACCAGGAGTTACACGGGTGAGCTGGTTGCAACAGCACATCCCTCTCACCCCCCATGGCAGTAGCTAGCCCAGCTCCCTTTGGGACACCTGGTGTCCCACCTCCCTTTGAGCTCCTCAGCAAGTCCTTCAGTCACAGTGGCAGGCAAGAAACAAAACAAATAAGCCCTACTTCTGTCTAGAAGCATCAATGGTGTAGATCTATCAGAAGCAACAAAATCCTTAATTTCCAAATATTATCCTGATTACACCCCTCTTTTATGTCTTGTGTTCCCCTATGTAAGTTACACTGCCGTAGTCTGGTCTTTTGACAGCATTCAGATACCTCTCCCAGCGCAGTACCCACGTTTTAAAACTCTCCCTCTCTCTCTGCTATATGATTCATGTCCCAAAGAGCAGGGTTGTTGTTTCAGGCTTTAGCCCCTTCTCTTTTTGAAGAATGACACTCAGAAATGGTTGCCCAGATGGAAGAATCCATCTTTCAAATCTAGCAGAGCCATTCACTGCTGATAGCCTGTGCATCATCTGTCACTGTTGCTCTTATCCAGTGCATCTGTCTTAGAGACCAGCACAAGAAAGGTACAATCTAGGTCTGATTTTGCCAAGACTAGGCTGGTTTGCAGAGGCTAGGATATTTTAGTCCAAAGGAAATATCGTAGCGAAAATACTCACCAAACAAAATGCATGAATTATTGCAAAGTATGCATAGATGAAGCCCAACTCCTTTATATCTATGATCTCTTGAAACTGGGTCATGATGGGACACACCACTGCACACCAGCTGTAAGAGGTGCAGTGGAAGAAATTGCAGGAAAGGGCATATGGACTAGCAGGGGCATCTGGTTATAAAGGAGGGATGAAGGAGGGGTACATAACTGTCTTTGTATGCCCCCATGCACTAATGCACCTAAGCGTGTCCTTATTAATCTTAGAGAGAGAGAGATGTGCATATATGCTGATAAGAGTAAGAAACTAAAAAAAAAAACCAGCAAAGAAATTCTGAAAAATATACTACTCTCATTGACAGTCATTTCAAGGTTCTTATGCTTGTTCTTAACATTTACAAGGTTGTTTTTTACGCTGCAAAATGGATGAGCATGGATAAGCATTGCCTCTTACACTTCTCTGGGTGCAAGAATGATATTGGATTCATGGGAGGGATGGAGAGCAGAATAGTGTTGGGTATATTTAGATTCTATTTCATTTTTATTTCATATACAGTAACATTACAGAGAAGGACTTCATTCCTCATTTCAAAGAGAAATCCATTAGATAAATTGCATTCACTGTGGGGAGAGGAATTTTATCAAAACCAGGGTGAAAGATGCCTTTTTGCAGTAGCCTTGATGTGATAGGAGGTGTGTTGCTGGGATGCTACTAATGAATGCATTTTTTAACTCTGAGTTCTGCATGTGGTGGAGTTTTCTTGGTTCTTCAAACAGGCTGTCTGAGAAACCTTGTACTTGGAGCAAGTAGATGTGTGCAGTTCAGAAAGTTAGTATGTTGGCCAGGCCACGTTTACAGTGATCTAACTTGATAAAGCAGACTGAAAAGAATTGTAAATATTTTTTTAGAATGCTAGCATTAATAGAATATAAAAAAATATAAGGGGGCACTCATTTAAAGTTGCTCAGGATTATGTCAGCTAAAAAGATTTTGCTGCAGTGCATTAGTATCGCAGATAAATGATTCATTACATTTGCCAGTCTGGCCTGTTTAAAGGTGTGATTTAAAAAAGCAAACTTCCAGAGCAAATCTTTATAAATCTGATCTGAACTCTGATAATTATTTTTTCCAACAAAACAGTGTAACAGCTCCCAGTTGCAAATGTGTAGTCATTTTAGCATTTGCTGTTTATGGTCACTTTTTGCCATACTTAATCTCAATTTAATTTTTCGGTTGTTTTGATGGAGAGGAAAAAGTCCTTTGATAGTGTATCTGTACATATAGTGTTAGAAAAAATGATTTGCCATATGCCATTTTTTTTCTGTCTTTGCAGTCAAGTGATTCTGTTATCATAAAATCTCCTCTGAAGTACAAAACCAAAGCAGTACGGGGAGCTGCAGCAGCGTTTCAGGAGCCAATGAGACTGGCAGCTTACTGTGAATGTTAACACGATACTGCTATTTGTTAGCTTGGAAATACCATTTGCTGTTTTTTCCCTGATCCGAATGTCTTTGGAAATAGGGTGATGCAGGGATTTTCCTATTCATCAGCTTTCCATTTTTTCCTGTGAATTTCCTTTCTCGCTCTGAGGCAGTCATTCAGGCCATGGGGACTCTGATTGCTAGCAGCGCTGCCAAATTTCCTACAAGAGCAAATTTGGATCTGCTGTTTTATCTTCTACACTTGCCCTTGGGAATGAAGGAGGTAGGGGTGAGTGGGGATTGTATGAGATGATTTGGCCTTATGAAACAGTTCTAAAACAATGCCTCAGTTTACATGTAGGGGTGAAAAAAATCTCGTATTTCTAGAACACAAGATGATGCTGGTCCTTCAGGTTGGATATACAGCCTCTCCTTTCACCATCTGAAGACTACTCGTTCTTGCTCCCTTACAGCCTTGTCAGTCTATACTTATCTCCTCCTCTGACCTATTTTCAAAAGTACTTACCTGAAAATAAAACGAACAGGTGAACTGATGCCTTTTCTGGGAGATTCTCTAGGAAGCTACAAGGCACTTAAAAAAATGTTTAATGTGCTTCTTTTGTAATTTGGCTCCTGTGCAGCCTTCTACAGATCATCTGGTCTATCTGTCTGGATCAGCTAGCTTTTAAGAAAATTCTTCACAAACACTTTATAATCATTTGCCTTGATCTGAAATGCCAAAAAAAAAAGACAGTAAAAAAAAGACAGGGATGTACAGATGGGGAAAAAAGGGATGGAGGGATGTGTTATTCAGAGGGTTTATGTAGAGCTTCCCTTTCTTCCTAGTTGTAATGGTAATTTCAGTCTTGATTCTCTTATTGAACTTGACTGTATTAGTTTTGTTTATTCCAGCTGTCCTACTGAGTTTTGAAACCAAGGGCTGGTTGGTGCCCAATTCCAGCATGCTCATGTCCTTACTATCATTTCATGGTCTGTGGTAGGAAGGGAGTGATTCTGTATGTATAAGCCTAATGACCTGAATTTGTAAAGATAAATAGCAACACTGCTACTGGCATCACTCACTATCATTTTTAGCTCATCTTTCCATACCAGATGCGTCTTTTGTTGAACAATCCAATATTGCTGAGGGGTTTTAACCTTCATGTTTCTGTTTTTAATCAGACTTCTGCAAGGTGTTAGGCATCTGTTCAGTTTCTTTTCATAATGGGCTCACTCCTTGAGAGTGAGAAAGCTCTCTGCTTTTCTTGTATGGTATGGGTCCTTGCTTATATTTCTAAGGACAGACACTTCGCAACTTGGACTGTTGCTAGAAACAGCCAAAGTAGAAAAGGTGATTGGCTTAACTGAAGCAGCAACACAGAAGTCTTTGGATCGGGTTTGTGCTAGTCAAAGCATAAATATTTTCTCCATTTCCCTTCAGAATGTTAATTATTTTATATTTAAAGAATAATTTTCAGAGGTGAAACATTTGGTAGTACTGATACAATAAAGAAAGAATCACATTTTCCTGTGGGTTAACTGATCCATATTCAATTTGGAAAATTACACTGATTTCTGAAAGCTTTTGCTCCTGGTCTTGTAGAGTGCTGCAAAGCCTAGCAGGTTGCACAGCCTCTGCAGTCCTGCCAGGGTTACCTGGGAAATGAACTGGTCATTAAAATCCCCTGCAGCACCCAAGCAGTTCCAGTTTCTAACGCTGAATTTCTAAGTAAAGGTGAGTGGTGGTACTGTCAGATTTGAAAGAAAAAAACATGCTTACATCTTTTAAAAAACAGTTAAATGACTTTGGAAGTTAACTGTGATAGAATTGGCTTAGGCACTGAAGTAAACTCAAATAAGTCCATAAACTTTCAGTGAAGCAAAGGCCCTGATCTACTGTGAAGGTGCAGGACAGACCAGAGAGGTGCTACTGCCTCTGGGATACCTGCTAAGAGTATGACCAAAGGTAAAACCTGCATTCAGATATATGGGGTTTAGGTCTTAGACTGTAACTAGAAATGGTGTTGCAGGATATTTGATAAGGAGATTACTGATTGTACATTAAGTTAAGAAAAGATTTTTTTTTTTTTTTTAATCACAGTGGGAAACTGCACATACAGAAACCTTTTACTGGAAAAAAACTTACCAGTGTTTAATTTGAATTATTTCTTAAGAAGGACATGTGATGGTGAATGTCAACTGAGTGATACTAGTATGTTCTCTGTAATCAAGCCTCAGTCTGCTACATATCGAAGATTTATCTGAGCCAAAAAGGGAAGTGAGGGCAGTGAATAAGGAATACGGGGGAAGAATGTGCCTTGCATTGTCAGGGGATTGCAAACTCAGATAAGTAAGACACAGACATTTTGTCAAAGAAGTCGGGTATGTAAGTTTAAAGCTTGCTTTAGGCAGTTTTAACTCAGCCAGCACTTCCCAGCAGCTGATAACCTAAAGTGACGCTGACCTTGTCAGACTTACAAGGGTAAGCTTTGCACAGAGATGAATTATTTCTTGATCAGTTGCTCGAGTATATGAGGCATAGTCCAGCATTCCTTGTATTGATTATGGATGTTTGTTTTATCCCAGAGCAAACATACTGATTGCAGATAGTGAAAGTAGAATCAGTCTCTCTGTATATTTGAGCTCTTCTGTATTCATTATATGATATCCTGGGGCACAGTGATGCCACTGAGCTTATGCTATGCCCCTCTCTCCTTGCTTTTTTGACTCATTCATTTTTAAAGCTGTAATGCATGAAATGGGAAATACTGGTTTTGTTCAGTAACTACCTGCACAGACAGGGTTTTTTGCCAGGTTGTCTTTTTCCTGGCCTTGCTGCGTTCATGTCCGGGGGATGCTTCATGACCTTTGCTTGTGGACATGCAATTGCAATTGCACAGGAAGTTTTCAAGTATCATAAATGGCTGCTTTGAGGTTGTTGGTGTTTAAAGACACAGTGGAGGCAATTTAGCCACGTCATCACCATTTTTAATCCCTCCTCTGTGTAATGAATCACTGTACCTCTTTGCTAAATCTGTCAGGGTCCGTGGGTGTTAAATGCTGCTAGGATGTAAATCCTTTTTCTTGTGAGGAGCTACCCAGACTCAGGAAATAAAGGACCACGGTGGGAACATTGCTCAGCTGCACCCTCCCCGTGCTAATTGTAGTGGTTTCTATTAGCTCTGGAGTCACACCATAATCCAAGCCATTTTCTTGATAGTCATAAATTGTGACCCAGTGAACAGAGCCTTTTGGTTAGTTGGACTAGCAGAATGCTGTCAGTGCCAGAAGTCCCACAGATATTCTCATTTTAGGCTTAATATATTAAAATGCCTGTGATTAAAAAAAAACCCACAACAAAAAAACAGCACCAAAAATGTTATCTGATACCTTAGGGAATGTGACAGCTGAAGTGTCCCTTCTAGGTCTTCTGTTGAGTGACTTGCTGGGTTCAGAGATACTTTTGCACATGCTACTTCGCCCATCTGTTCTCCCTGCTTTCTCAGATCCCCTGAGCATGCAGAGAAGCAAAACTCAGAAGACTTCTGTTCTCTCTGCTCTTCAGAGAAAAGAAATTGTGTCAACTGTAATACACTGCTAGGACGCAAAAAACCTGAGCTGGCAGAAAAAAAAAACCAGATAGTATCCCTGATGTGTAGGGCTGGTTTCAGAAAGGCTCCCAGCCACCTTGGTTTTAGCAGTGGTCACTGAGTTACAGACCTGGATGCTAACAGTTTTGGACAGCTGCATTTTTTGTTTGTTTCTTTCTTTGTTAGACATTTAAATAAAGGATGTCATACTGTGGTGAGAAATTACTTAATTTATATCTTTAACAGCATGGCCTTTAAGGCAATAACATGTTGTAAGACTCAAGCTCTTTGTGAGCTAAATCTCTGTTGACAACACATGATTGATTCAATTTTGCAGATGGGGCAGATTTCCTTGTTGTGTCTCAACCTGTCTTTTGATTACTTGTACACAGACCTAGCCACTGACAAACCAAAAATGTTAATATGGATGAATGCTCACACATACGCCTTACACATATGTGAACGCCCACTCCTTTATGCATTGCTTGAGGAAAAAATATAGTTGCACACAATAATCCTGTTCTTTATACATGTGTAATACAGAATGCAAAGTTATGCAGCCAGGAATAGGAGCTGGGGTTTGAAAAGCTGACTTGTAAAAAAATTGAAAATTACTATTGAATGGTTCTATGTTCAAGAGGGCTGAGTACAACAGGGATTTGCACTTGGTCATCGATCCTTCTTCCTTCAATAGGTCATCACTTGTTAGCTCCAGATCTGAAGTTGCTTTCACCTGAAGGCCTTCTCTTACTGTACTCTTATGGGATACCTATCTGTCCTATAGTCCCAGGTCACTTGACACTAATTCCTAATAATTGCTGTCAGTTTTGAAGGAAAAGCCAGTATTGAACAGGCAAAGAGAGTGAATTGTTCTCCTGTCCCAGACAGTTTTACATTTAGCAGCCAGTTGTTCATACAAGGCTGCTGCTGTGGCCTCTCCTATGTATTTTCTGAATGTTACCTGATTCAGTGAAGACCACAGGATTTATGCTCTGGATTGCATTAGAAGTAAAATGTCACAGTTAAGTAGAGGAATTCAGTTTCCAAATTCTCCTTGTAGGATCATACTTCTAGAGATACTGTAGAGACATTTAAAGCATTTTAAAATAGAAACTTTATCTCACTTTTCCATTTTCTTTATGCCAATTTAGAAATTGGTATTTCTGTTCAGTAGACTTCAGTTGTAGTAACCTAATGCCATACACAGAAATTTTTCTGCCCTACCTGATCTGTAACTTATAAAACTGAGGAGGGGAGACCCTTCTCTCTGAAGACTATATTGTGACTGCAGCTTATTTGGACAACAGATGGCTTGTGTTTCTTTTAGGTTCCACAGTTTGTCCTCTAAGCATTTATTTTCCCTTTTAATGTAAAATCTTTGACTGGGGCTGAGCCCTGACACATGAGGTGGCACCCCAAGATCAAATGTTATTAACATAAAAAGTAGTGGAGACCACCAGTTTAATCAAAGGACTTCATTTTCAGAGGTAGTCTACCCCAAATTTCTAGTAAAAGTCCATGAAAGTTGTGGTTTTGTACCATCTTTCGAAACTGGATCCTGACCTAAGACAACTTAATCGCATGGTACCAGTAGTGGGGAATGACTTCTGGCTGCTGTACTGAAATCTCTTTAAAATGTGACCATCTGCCCAGTGTTCTGCAAAGGCAGGAAATGTTAATTACAGAATATTCTGACAGCTCTGGATTTATAACAGAGCTGAATTTCGCCCGTTATGTTTATAAAATGAATGTTGATCAGAATTTATGTGGATGAAAAACTACATAGCTGAATAGCGCTTTGTTTTTGGAACTGTTTTGCCTTTGTATAAGAATATTAGACAAAAGGAATATCTTTTAAAAAAAATTCAGTACAAATTTGCATGAAAATGGTACTGTTGCTGCAGGGTTTATTATGAACTGTTACATAAATAATCTGCTTTTAAACAGACTCTAAATATCAATTTATGCAATGTAGCAGTTAGAAAAGTTAGTATGTATTTTAAGACTGACAGTAGCTTACTGTGTTCAACATCTTTGGTTTGTACAGCAGAACATTTTTCACTTAACAACATATTTAAAAAAACAAAGCAAATACCAAAAGACATACTGTGTGCATGCACTGTATTTAAATATAAAGTTCAAGTTGCATAATGAATCAGATACAACCAGGGAAATACTAAATCTGACAATTTGTTAACAAATGTTCTGTGCCTATATGTTATAAAGGTTATTTGTCAATAGATAATGCTGTATACACTACGAGTTGAATGAACTGAGACAGAAAGGTTTCTAAATGGATAAATTTTAAGAACTGGAAGAGCTACAGTCTGATCCCCTTAGCCAGGCCCATGAGAGGACTCATCACTTCTTCAGCCACGCTGTTCAGTTCTGCTTACTCTATCTGCAAAACTGCTCACAGACTTGGGTGCCTGCTAAACAAGGGCAGTGCCTGTATCGTCTTGCTCTTTTAACAGTAGTGGCTCTTAATGTTGGCCTCTTGCTTTTGAGTCCAGCTACTGACTCTTGGCTTTGCCCTCTGGGTGCTGACTCTGAACAGAGAACCTCTACCACAGCCTCTGCACGAGGTCGTGTACCCCTTGCTACTGAAAACAAATGTGCCATATGAGTGGATTCACTTCTTATTAGACCATTAATGAATCTTGCCCCAAATGTCATGTTTAACAGCAAAATTACAGGTTTTTAATATGCAGTGAAATAATCTTAACATTGCTTCAGGCTTGGGTTTGTGGGGTTTTTATGCAATGTACTTCTGGAATGGAGTGGAATATTGTATTCTACCTACTCATTCTTCAGTTCTTCATGTAAATATATACTCAAGCATTTGCTGGAGGCAATGATTTCTTAAATCAAACAATTTATATTTGTTTAAGCGTGGATCTTCTATGCACTCTGCCAGAGCAGGTGACAGTTCCTAAGACTGATTATTCAGGATGAACACCTCTCCCTTACTCAAAGCCTACATGAGTGTGTCTTCTGTAAATGTAGGAAAGCATTCCCTCTCATTCTGAAGTGGTCACCACTCTTGCTCACAGATATTGTCCCTGCTGTGGCCTCACCGCCTGGATTCTTCAGGCACTGCTTGTGCCTACGGGTACCCTTGGAATCCATAGCCGTAGTGTTGGCTTTGTCTTATTCTACAGCTTATATGACCACACCGAGAAGCTGCTGTGTGAAGTAAAGGCAATGCCTGTCCATAGTTCTACCTCAAATGAGCTGAGCCACTGTGATTCCACTGCATGTTGGACTTGTCATATAGAAGGAGCTGAGATGTCTCTGTGCACCCCGGTTCACTGGGACACAGTGGTAAGAATGTCACCTGTATGCCCCCTGCAGGGTGAGTTTATTTCAAGGGTGGAAAGCCATGGCTTCATGTTTGAAATCTGGAGGAATAAATAGCTGAAGTAATTGTTACCAAATTGTATTTCTATGCAGTTTTGAAATAGATTTATGTTTTTTCAGTGATGTGCTAGCATTGCCAGCTGGGAAGACTCCTTAGGCAAAAGATCTAACTGGCTCGAAATTCTAATGGTACAGAATAGATATGTAGAAGATGATAGTTTCGTCCTTCTGGCATGTGTCTGTGTAGGCTGAAGAAACTAGTGGAGGTGGTCTCCTGCCTCAGTTTCCTTAATGCCCTGTATATATTTTGTACAACATTTTGGTTTTATACACAATCATTCACACATCTGGTTTCTTTCTGTTCTGTTTCTGACTCTGGAAAGTTCTGCCTTGTATAATGGGTCTGGAGTTGATGAGATATTAAAGATTTAAATTGTGAAATATCTGAAATAAAGCACATTTTTCTTTAGAAACATCCTCAAGACTTAAGATTCAAGCTATTCTTTGTTTTGAGTGCCTCTTGAAGACTAACCCTGTCTATATCACTGTCTTCTAAATCTCCTGGAAGGAGGATCTGATCACCTGTAGCTTCCAGTCTGTCCTTGTACTACGTACAGTCCTTTGAGATGCATTGAGGTCATCGGTAATCAATCCTGCATTCATTTTCCAACAAAAGAATTAATCTGACTGATTTTCAGTAGAATTTTGCATTGAGAGAACTGCAGAAGTAATGTGAACCATGCACTTTGGCTTTCACATTTTTAACCTCAGTTTGCCCTTGTGCATCTGTCTAATCTGTAAGCATGTGCAATACTAGAGCTTTTTGTGCAAAAAAAGTCAAAAAAGCAATGACTGACCATATGTATTGCCCCTTTCCTCTGTCTGCAGTGCATTAAGCAAGAGTGCAACATAGCTGAATTTTTTCTTGATACTTTTTCCACTTGTTCCCATTGGGAAAATTCCTATAGAAAAACCTAGATTGTGACATGAGTCTTTTGTTTCTTTCTGGTAACAGTAAGTTTTGAGATCACAATCGTATTCCATACATGAGAGCTCTGCAGAAGAGGTGAAATTCTGACACCCTTTGCACCTGCATTTGTTGTAGTTACAGGTCTTGTCTTTTGCATCTCAGTCTGAGGAACACTGAGAGATTACAGCTGCTGTGGCTGTAAAGGGGCAGTTGCAAGGTGAGGGTGGAACCTTCTCACTTCGAGATTTGGAAGATCAGTTTGATTTTGGGTCCTGAAACAAATGTAGCATGCTGAGTCTCTGGGACTGTGTTGTTCTTTCCCTTAGTTATAAACTCTGGAGCTTCCTTGCCTGCCTCCATGCATAGTGTGATATGGTAGTTGAGCCAGAAGATGAGAAAGATGTAGTGTGCTTTGGCCGTGACTTCAAGTCATAAGTGACTTCACAGTGAAAGAAGTATTTATTATTACAGAAGCCATGTGGATATCAAGTAAAGAATCCAGAAGACACTCCAGACTGTAACAGACTACCTACCACTTGTCTTTGATTGAAAGCAATATTCACAATATAGCAAAATCTTTAAAATACTTTCCTTTTCAAGTATTCACTTCTTCCTTGGCCAGACCTGGGAATCAAGATAGCTCAGTGAAAGTTTCATCTGTGTGCTTGAAATGATGGATGTACAAAATAGAGGATCGGTTGTGTTTCATAGAAGACCTCATAAAACCTTGTGGTGTTCACTGGAAATTTATCTTCTCTTGTTGTACAGGAGAGAATTGAATCTTATCAAACTACACCAGGGAGATGTTTCCAAAGCAGAAGACTAGCTGCCTGTTCTGATCCTATGTGAATGTCTGAGAGGAATGTTTTAAGTCAGGGTAGTGGAAGCTGCGCTCTCCACTTTAAGTCTCATGTTTGGCTCATCAACACTTCATAGTCAGCTGTAAGAAGTTCCCCTGCCTGGCCTAGTCTAAAGTACCTTTTTTTTGCTATTTATGAATCTACATCCAAGTCTGGTGTTATACAGGCACACATTTTAAAGGGGAGTTCATTTTCAGATTCTTACAAATCCTATTAGTCAGCTTGGGACCGACGGGATGGAAAGCAGCTCTGCAGAGAAGCAGCTTGGGGTCCTGGTGGACCGCAGGCTGACCATGAGACAGCAGTGTGCCCTTCAGCAAAGACAACCAACAGCATCCTGGGCTGCATTAGGAAGAGAGAGAGTCTGGGGCATGTTTCATGTGAGGAAAGGCTGAAAGAGCTGAGACTGTTCAGCCTGGAGAAGAGAAGGCTCGGGGAGGTCTTACTGATGTATAAAAATAACCTGAAGGAAGAGGGTGAAAAAGACAGGGTCAGGCTCTTTTCAGTGGTGCCCAGTGGCAGCACAAAAGACAACAGGCACAAACTGAAATGCAGGAGTTCCCTCTGAACATCAGGAAACCCTTTTTCTCTGTGAGGGTGACTGAGCACTGGTTACCCAGAGAGGTGGTGGAATCTCTGTCTTTGGAGATATTCAAAACCTGACTGGATATAGTCCTGGGCACCCTGCTCTAGCTGATGCTGCTTGAGCTGAGGCGTTGGATTAGATGATCAGAAGGTCCCTTCCAAACTCAACGGTTCTATTGTTCTGTGACATACCACATATTAACACACATCAGAGGAAGCCTCCCTATCAGACTTGTCTATCAGTCCTGTCAAGGACACGCTCTGTTATATAGACATTATATAGTTGTGGAATGACTGAATATGATGCGCAGAACTTGCAGCAGGTTGGGTGCAAGGCTGAGGTGTGTTCCTAACATAAAGAAGCAGCTAAATATCTGAGACCTGCTACTGGAATTTTTTAAGTGTATCCAACAAGATTTGCATGTATAATACACACATGTGGACATTTTTGCTTATATTCAAGACCCTGAATGATTCCAGCCTAAAAATATGGCCTAAGAAATATTTAATTCTGGCAGCATGTAATCGACCATTCCTCCGCTTTCTTTCATATCTCTTCTAACTTTAGTCCAGAATAAATGTACTTGATCAAGGTGAAACAATTTAGCAACCCTTTCAATACAGAGTTAAAGGTCTATAGTGCAGTGTAAGTAAAGGGAATGACCATTAGAAAATAAAAAAAACTCTAGAGACATTATGTATGGCAGTGCTATTGTGGTCTGTTATTACTATTATCATCACTGTTATTTCTATTATGACTGACATAGTTGTTTTTAACATAGTCTGGCTACTATCCTCAGCTGACACGAGGAAGAGTTTGTTGCGTTGGTGTCTTTATGAACACACAACATGACCGTATGCTGCCTTGGCGCAAGTAGGACCAAACTGCTAAGGCACAGCTCACATTCTTCAATGTCCTTGTGTTGTTGCTTTCATTATAGGAACAGATGGCTTAGCAGGAGTGTTCCCGGTTTAAACAAAGATGCAGAAGGTCATATGAACTGGCTTTTATTGGAATATGCTGGATATTACAGTTAGGTGTTGTTTAACAATCAATCCTAAGTATTTCTCCTCCATTGCAGAGATAGGATCAAAGGTCTCTCCAGTGTGGAAAGCATACAGGGCACAGAAATTAATTGAATGGTTTTAAGAAGTAAGATGCAAAATGACTGATGTCATAGACATATATGCATTTTGAGACATTTCTTCCCATATCTGATTCTGAATGTGTAGAGACAACATTTTTGTTGTATAGCAATAAAATGACTGCTCTGTTGGCAGTGTCTCATAGTTGCTTACATAAAAGCCACGATGGCCTTGAAACCTTGAATCTGGACAGACAGATAAAGAAACAGTTATATTTTAAGCTCCTGATTCAGTGTCCTTAGTTCAACAGTGACAAAGAGTTGCTGACATCTAAATAGGTATTAAATGACCTCACAAATGTAAAATGGATTTTTCGGTTGCTCAGGTGTCTGCATCACACATTGTCTCCTCATGACCTTTCACAGTCTCAGCAGAGATGCCAGTTATGGATGGGATCTGGGAAGTTGAACTGTATTTGGTTGTAGAAGTTAACTACTTGGGGCTGGAGAGGTACTGTTGGGGTCATGGAATAAATTTGCAGTCCCCCTCTAACTAAGCGTACTGTTATTTTACTTGCTACCACTTTACATCCATGTCAAAAGGGAAATCCTTTTTATGCATTTTAGACTATATTCACTGATATTTTCTCACTGTATTTTGGCCTTGCATGTATGCTACTAGATGTAGGCTAATCTATGTCGACGTGCGATTGATTGCTGTACTTGTTCCTGAAACTGGGGGGGCAAATGCTAAGAACAGATCTGCAAAGTGATTTTATCTCATTTTCTCCTTTATTGCTTTTGCGTTAGATTGATCTACATTATTTTCTTTGTTCTGACATGTATTTCTTGGTCTCTTAATTTTCTGCATAAAGCTTAGTTACTCATTGATCCATATATATATATCAAAAGGTGAAAGAGGTCCATAAAGAGACGAATGACAAGAGAGAGAGGAAAGATGCTTTTGAAAATATATTTCTAGTTTGATTAGATTTTGCTCCTTGTTCTAAATATAAGATCTTTGCAAACTTTTAACTCCTGCAACCTTGTTAGTTTGTATTCCCAATCAATTGAATCTTCTGGCCAGCATGCCATTAAATGGATATTTTCTAGTTCACAATTGTAGTAGAGACAGTACAGCAGACTTTGTGAGGAAGGCCTTGTGTGACTGAGAGATGGTCCATTTTTTATAATTATCTTAATTGGTCTAGCAAAATATATTCTTTTCCCTACAAATGTTGCCTTGGTGTATCCTGAAGGCAATCACAGATACAACAGTATTACTGCTGCTCTGAAAGTCACAGCTGAATATGTCAGTGGGAGTCAAAGTAAAAGGTGCAATAGAAATGTTATGAATTATTATTAAGATACATGAGAAAGCTCTGCAGGGAGGAACTGGAACATCTTGGGAAATGGTCTGCAGTCAGCCAGCTGGGAAAGCTGGAGACAGCATGTTAATAGAAATGTTGTTTTTAAAAATCACTATGACATCAACATTTATATCAAGTGCCTTGTGCTGGAGCTGGTTATATAACCATGATTATATTAGGTGTGATGAGCAGCTGTGTAGTGGAGAGGGGCTGTGCTGTGCTGGGGAAGGTGGAGTTGGTAGTGATGCCTGTAGCTAAAGCTGCTTCAGTAGAAATCCTTGTTTTCAGTGCCCTATAACTTTATAACCATTTAGCTGAAATTCTTTGTGCTTGTTTTATCTCTGGCTTCATAGCTTTGGATTTCAGGAAATGTTAGAACAAGATTTTTAAACTACCTAATTGTGCCCAATGTGTTACTTTTTGCATTAATTATCAGAGTTTGCAATGCTCAAAAGGCATTTAGGTGCTTGCGAAAGTATCTCAGTATTTCTACGCTGCATGTTATCCTGCCCCACGCATTTGGAGCTTCAGGTTGCAGGAGAAGGTGTAGCTTCCCCTTTGTAACCTAGGGGAAGGAGTAACTGGGCTTGAGTCTGAGGCAGAAGCTACCCTTTTGCCCAGAAGAGTGTTGGTCAGAATGGAGCCACATGAAGGAAAGCATGAGTTTGCCTTCTTAAAGTCATACTCAGTTAAAGACATACTAGAAGAGGTTGAAAGGACACTGGACTGCAGAAACCCTTAGGTTACAGAACGCTAAAGTTAGGCTTGCTCGTATAGCCATTCTTCTAGTCCTCTTATGTCTGAGCCCACTATAGACATTTGTGGTCTTTCTCAAGATTATCACTTATTTTAACCCAGGTTGCCTGTGTAGAGTTATTTTGGATATGTGAAAGAAAGATAGCTTCAAATGATCAGTGTTACCAGTGTGCAGTGCAGTAGGATATTTACTTCAGTTATAGAAAAAAATCCAGAACGAAAGTCCCCTAGCATACAGGAGAAGCATCTTGAGAGAGTATGGTAAGTACTATGCATCATCTAGCAATCAGTCTGGTATTTGCTTGGCAACATTTTCCTCTGTCAGTAGGAAGAGAAAGGGAAACATCCCAGTTCCAGCCTAAGTAAACTAAAACATAAGCTCTTGCCATTGTGAAGTAGAGCCCCTCTGGCTAAATTTATTGGTTAGAAGAATGATAGTTAAGGATAACAACATATAAAGTCTTTGTATGGCAAGCATCTTCTCAAAAATGGCATAAGCAATTCAGGAGTAGTTTAGGGACTAGAACAAGTAATGAATATTTCAATAAATGAACTGTTGGAGATACCAGATACAAACATACTATATCCTTTCTCATTCTCTAAACAATATATGCTTTAAAGCAGATTTCTTCTGAAGAGCCACGGAAGGAATAGGATATAAAACACAGATGCTACTCTGCAGTAGCGTATTTTTAATATTTCATATTTTTAATGACATTTTGAAGGTCAGCTGTCTAGGGATCATGAGAGGGATTGTGCAAGATGTTAAGAGGTCTGAGAAAACTCTGCTGTCTTTTCTGAAAAACTGCTTTCATCCATCTGCTCGTCAAGGCAGCCATGATGCATATAAAACCTGTATACACACAGGCTTCGTACTAGGAAACAAGCTATATGATTTCTTTTGCAAAATCCATTAAAAAGTTTACATCTAGATAGTGAAAATCTGATACTATTCTACTACCTTAGTGTATTTATATATTAATATCTGGTTGCAAAAGGCTAACTCTCTTGAGTAACCTGAATTGCTTCTAGCTACTTAACGAGACTGAAGAGTTGCTGCATTTTCAGATGAGGCAACCGTTAATCAAAGTTGTTCTCATCCCAGTCTGATTCTTGTCCTTCCTCTGCATGCTTTCCATATTGAAAGGAGCCAGTTATGCTATAAATTACGTCTTTTTACAAGACCTTACACTGAAATAGAATTTGGTCTTAAGGCAAAGCTGCTGCTTCTTGGAACTCAATTTCTTAACTATAATTATTTTCATTAATTTCTCTGTCACTTTTAATAGTTTTTTTCTTCTCTAGCGAGATATCAGAGGCTCCCTCTGGTGGCTATGTTAACTTAATTTGGCTTTTGGTTTTTTTGGAAAGAAAGATGAAAAAAGCAAAGTACCCAGTAAGATTGAAAGCCCAAGCCCAAAGAAGCAATAATAATAATAATGCAGCTGTTGTACAGAGGCAGCAATGTAGATTCATGCTGAAGAGGGAAAAGGTAATTTCTTGTAGGGATAGCTGAAGGATTTGCAGCACAATATGAGCTAAAGCTCATATTTAACACGTGTACACCGTTGCTATTGAGCAGTATGCTCAGATAGGAGCAGGACATGAGATCTACTGAGTGAAAACACAGCCTCTCTTTTTGAATTAGACCTGTTATCTCACTTAGCATGGGAAACTACTTTGACTTTTGACTTTTTTTTTTTTAATAGGATTGTAATGTACAGAGGTTTTTCAAATAATGATGGAGTCTGTTGCGCTCAAAAACGCATCATTCAATTCTCATTAGTTACTTCTTTTGTGTTCATTTTTTCCCAGGCTTTCCAAGCATATGTAAAATAATTCAGCAGTTCAGTTCTGCTGTTTGTTAGGAATCCATCTGGCAAATAGTCTGGATGCAAGAAGTTAAAGCTAATTCATTTCATTTCATGGGCGAAGCGTGTGCACAGTCTGTTGCCGCAGCTCAGCTGCCACACGCTTCCTAGGTATGCCACAATAGATTGATTGTACAGACACCAGCTTAAACAAGGCTCCAGGCAGCCTCTGACAGCCTAAGAGACAGGATTGACATCTCTTCCAGTTGCCAAAGCAAGGACTGGTTTTAAGTAGTGCCGTTCCCATTTGTACACAGAGAGCTTACGCTGTCCGGTTCATCCATTTTCTGTAGGTCATGAACAAATACTTGGAAAGTTTCAGTTTGAAAGCTGCACTCCCTGCTCTTCACATTCTGCCTCTCCCCTTCCACTCTTGGGTACTGGAAGCTGCCCACAAATGTAGCAGTCATAATTTACAGCAAAATCCCTTTAAATGGCCCACTGGGTTATACACTTGGCATATTTCTGCTGGTTGGTGGAAGTTTGAAGAAGCATAGTATCTACAACATAAATACAACTAAAATGGAGAGATGATTGTGTGTTATTACTGGATTTATATACAGTCCTGATTCTTTTGAGGATTTTACAGTTTTGCTGAAGTCTGTAATGGTATATGAGACAGATTAAAATACTTCAGAAGCTTACCCCCAAAAGAGAAAATGTCATACAATGTCATTACCAAAAAGAATATACCTCTTCATTACTGTTATAAATCACACTAAAACAATTTCCTCCGTCTTTTGGGGATGCTGTATTTCAAAAGTAAGTGTAACAAGATGTGAGGTTTGGCATCAGATTAAGTTTACCTGATTAGTGATTAAATGAATTTTTAAAAATGCTGAATTCATCCCAGTTTGGACTATCTGTACTTGTACTTCCTCCATACCACGTAGAACAGCTGATAAAGTTGAGACAGCATCCCTTGCCACCTAAGAGAAAGCTGCGGTGTTTCAAGCCAAACATGCATACAGAGGCTTTGAGAAGTAGCAGTTTCTTCAAGTTTTCCATAGGATACAGTCATTTTACATCAATCTTCACTCCATTTCCAATTAAGCTTATGTATGTGGTGTACTGTATGCATAATTGTATCTATGACATAGGAAACATGCTGAGTTTTAAGATGTGCAAGGACATATGTATGTATAGTTATTTTCATTAAGATAACTGAGTTATAAGGCATTATGTCTAGTAAGGCATCAAGTAAGCTATAGGGTGGATTGTTTTATGAAGTGCTGGGCATGTGAGAGGAACTTAGCTTTTGTATTTCCCTCAGAGAATCAGGCGCAATCAATAATGTTGCCTTGTTGGCATTTTTTCTGAGAAAGTCCCTTTTCAACCAAGTTTAAGAAGTTTAAATTTACAATATAAATGAATTAGCTAGGCAGGAAGAAGGGTGAAGTGTCTAGAAGAATCCTTCAACCTTCTGTTTCAATTGAAGCTAAAGCCCAGGGTAAGTTTATATATGTGAATGTGTATATGTGCATCTGGTGTGTAGGCTCTGTCCTTCATCACAGCTGCTTTCTGAGTGGCACGCAGGGTACGCAGGGTTGTGCTTACTGAGTCAAGCCTAATCCTAGCATAGCAAAACATTCAGGTTGCTTCTCCAGCAGACCACTTTTACAAGGGCTAGTAAGGACATTGGTTCTTCCTTAAAGGCTGAGTAATAGCTGGGCTAAGGGGGAAGTTGCCAGTCCCATGTTTAAGACAGGTACTAAACACGAGGTTGGCATTTATCCCCTTACAGTACTGTGTATATGTCCTTTAGCCTTTCATTTAATTTTAACTTTAACAAAACAATATAGTTATCATTTCCATATCTGCACCTAGTTTCAACATGATGCTGATAGGGCACAAGATGCTGCACTTTATGAGAGCAGTAGATCTAAACACATGGAGGATAGGCATGCTTTGTGAGTGGCAAAGATCTTTAGGTCAAGCCATACGCTTCACACATAGAGATATCTCAGTGTGGGAACTTGTCACTACCTGTGGCGGTCACTCCTGACTGATGTGTGATGATTGATGCATCTTTGATGAGCAGCATGTGGGCTATGAAATGGCTTGAGTCAGAAATCAGGAGCAGAGCTACTTCTTTTCATATTGGGAACAA
The DNA here is from genome assembly GCF_031877795.1 of Strix aluco. Taxonomy (NCBI): domain Eukaryota; kingdom Metazoa; phylum Chordata; class Aves; order Strigiformes; family Strigidae; genus Strix; species Strix aluco. The sequence goes on from NC_133933.1 coordinate 24,969,886, forward strand.
GTATTTCTTAACAATAAGACAAAACAGATCAATGGCAGTCTCTCTGTTTTTAGGTACAGCAACATATTCACAGAAAATTAATTGTAGGTGAAGTAATTCCAGAAGGTACCTGTGAGGTTTTTCCAGGAATGTAAAAAAATAATTAAAAGATGAAAATTTTCAGGCCACAGTTAGAGTAGACTATGTAAGAGACCACAAAGTGTGACATGATGCTTTCTTGTCTTTGGATTTTATAGTCTAAACTCAAAGGCCTCATGGGGAACAACCCTCAAAGTGGAAAGCAGCTGTGCCTGGCAAAGGATAAATGAAATAAGTGGTGTTTTGAGAAGGGGTTTAAAACACAACTGGACATGAATGGGGAAAAATGGACGGATAGGGAGGTGTTATAAAAAGGTAAATTCAAGCCTGAGAAAAAACAAAGCAGCCAAAAGTATAAACTGGAGAGAATGTAGAAGAAAGGTAGGGCACAGAAAGAACTGAGAATAGGGATGTATGGTGAGGAAGAACAGGATGAGGGGCTTGAACTTCACAAAGAAAGGAAAGGAAAGCAGCGAAGGGAACTGGGGCTGTGCCCTCACCAACCAGGGCACAGTCCCACATGGTCTCAGCAGATCTGAGGGCTGGTAGTGGGCTCCATCAACAGCCCCAGAAACAGCCAGGGGATGAACCAGGTCCAGGGCCCACCCAGTCACAGCAGCAGGAGACAGGGCTACAACATGGATCCAAGGTCCACCCAGAAGACAGGGCCAGGCCCAGGGATGGAGACAGGCACACCTACAGCATAGCCCAGGCAAGGTCTGGGAGTCCAGGCTTGAGCCACCTGGGGGTCCTGGGCCACGGGCAGAGGGTGTGAGTGGGGGTTCCAGGTGAGGTCAGCCAGTGCCATTAAGGCCCTCAGGGTCCTGGCAGAGATTGACATGAGAGCAGAGACGTTACTGGGAATAACAAGGAGACATGGGATCTGAGACAGTTCTAGAAAGGCAGTTTTGGCACCAAACACTAGATGCCAAGCCATGGTGGGTGACTCCCGTCAGGTAGAATGGAAGGGAAGAAAGGAAAAGATTTTAAGAGAGATTTTTGGAAAGTGGCATCCAACAGAGCCACAGAAGAAAGCTGGGTGAGAATAGAGGAGATATGGAAAAAAGCGTTGTTATTGTTCTCGGGAGGACAGTAAGACTGGTAATGATGAAGAGCCAAGGGGTGAGATGGTGTAATGGTCAGGAAACTGGTGCAGAGACCTTATCAATGTTCTTCTTCTACCAGCATTATCAACAGCAAAGTTCAGAGTTTTATCGTGAAATTGTGTTTGAGTTATTGGAGGCAAAAAATACCCATGAATTTTATGCATAATAAAACAATGCTGTTAGTCTTGCCTAATCCAGCAAGGCCTGCAAGAACTGTCTGACCTTCCTAAAGCAGTTCATCTCTAGTCTCAAATGAGGTTCAAGATGGTGTCAGATTATGAAAAAAAATCTTTCTAAGGTGGTCAAAAACTGCAAGTGGCAGTGTATTTAGGCACATTCAGCTCACTTTTAACCTTAATGTAGTAAGACATATTGGACTTACTGGCTGGCTGGGATTTGGCTTTCTACTCACCACTATGCCATTAGCCCATGCTGTTTATGACCTACTTCTGTTTGTTTCAGTGGCCCTCATGTAAACTGGTAATATATATGCCTGGCTTCATTATAAGGTAATCTGTCGTCTGCTTACGGGAGTAAAAAATAATTTATAATCATAAGATTAGTACTGGCATGCTGTAGTCACAATAGCTACTGAAAGGCCATGCCTACTTAATAAGCTGCTTAACTAGCTCAGTATTTTGGGCTACATTTATAGAAAGAGGCTGTAGATGTAAAATGTAGATATAATAATTAGGAAGAACATAATTGTCTAAATAACCCAACTGCTTTTGCAAGTCAGGAAGCTTGATGTGTTGCTTTTATCAGTGGAGACTGCAATTCACTGAACACTGGAAGGCAGGCTCGAAAATCTGTGCAGTTATAAAAAGAAATGGCTGAGCCAAATATTTTGTAAAAACAAAGTAAGATTTGAAAAGAGAGACCCTGAATTAAATCAGGCAACCCATTATGTGCATGGCTGGAGTCTATGATGTAAGGAGGGAGCCAGACTCCTGCATTTATTTAAGGCTGCTTACTATATAATTCAGGGTAGTGAGGTGAACTAAGGATGAAGCATTAGCTTCAGCATAGAATTTTTATTCTGATCACTGGAGCCTAAAGTTATTAAAAGAACAAACACAATTATGACATCCTAAGGGACTGGCACACATATAAATCTGGATATGCTTCCTGTTTCTTGCAAAGCATATGTATGGATCTGTGTATCGCCTGCTTTTTATTTTAACTAGGTTTGCTGCAGCTGTTGCTCTGAAAAGAACCATTTAACACTCTGGGGAAAAGGAAGCTGAAGAAATCCTCAAATTAATATCTATTAAGAAAAATAAGTTTTAAATAAATTGCTTGTTTGTGTGGTTAAAACTCTTGTCCCTTGAATAAGAACAAAGAACCATCACTTTGCTAGTTCTAGACCTTTCCTAGTTCCCAGCTAATCAACTTACAGCACCATAAAAAAAATTTAATATCAGCTTATTCTTCCTCTTCCTCTAGTCCTTCAAAATGATGAGAATCTATTTTCATGATAGGTAGGGATGTGAATACTTTCTGAAGAACAAAAGCCCATAGCCTTAAAATTTAACCAGTATATGTGATTTTCAAATTGGCTTTTATGAAAATATTTTGAGCATCAGGTAGCTCAGCATTACCTATTATCTGTGCACATGAATGCCATAACTCTCAATCTTCCAACTGACTAATAGAGATGTGTATATATTGTATAAAGTGTATTAGATTTCACCTGACAGTCTCAACTTCAGTGTTGTCAACGCAGCATACATTATGGAGTCTGTAGTTTTTAGAGGTGTCAGCAGAAAAAAAAATCAGGTTCTTCTGGTCCAAAAGGATAGGCCATTAACCCTTGGGAAGGCTGTCATAGCATATTGCCAGCCCCAAAAACTGTCCTGCCAGGCATCTTCCTGACACTGATGCCCGGTTAGTGCTTCAGGCACTGCCCACCCTCTTAGCTCTGCTGCCTGGGGCAGAGGGTTTCCCCCTCTTTTCCCTCTTGTCTCTCTCCAGTTCCCCATTTTAGCCTACTGGGAACCCTGCTGGGCTGCTTCTTGTATTCCCATCTCCTTCTCTCTTATCTTCTAGTGGTTTCACCATGCAAACAGCTGTCAGTCAGCTTCCAGGCTAACATATTTTTGTATGTCACTACATCCCATCTCTGTACCTTTGCCAAGTCGCTCCTGCTGTTCCTGCTCCAGTTTCTTTGGTTTCTCTTCTGTCCTCAGCTTCCTCGTCTTCTGTGTAAGTTCACTGCCATATCCATAACTGAAAGAGAGCGACTTCCAGTAGTGCCCTAAAACACTATCTGTAATACCCACAGATTAAAGAAAAAAAAAAAAAGAAAACCCTGTGATCTGGGCAATCAGGGAGTTGGTTCTCTCACTTCAATAATTCACAAGATTTTAGAAATTTTTTTAAGGTAGAGAGATTAAAAGTCTTGAAGGTATGATATAAAATAAAGCATAGATGTATTAAAGAAAGATCATGTCAGACTAATCTGTTAATCTCCTGAGACGACAGCTGGTTTCCCAGGGAAGGGAAATGCAGCAGACATTGTCTGTCTTGACTTTCATAAACTGCCACCAGGGAAAGTAAATGTGAAGATTTGGATTAATAGAAGAATTGCAGAATTGATAGGAAGCTGGCTAGAGAGGAAACAGATTGCATTGAAAGGGGAAATACTGGGCCAGGGGGGACTTTACACACCAGTGGTTCTTTGACGATGCCACAAAAATTGAGAGTGTGCCAGTGAAATTTGTCATTGCTGTTTTTCTGGGATTTTTTTTTTAGGGGTTAAATATGATGGCTCTGTAGTGACACACATTTTAATTATAACTGTTTCCATCTTGATAACTAGCTCTTCTGTGACTTTGCTCCTTGAGTTGCTTGTTCTGATGCTGCAAGCAGCCTGCCATCGCTTTCCAGCCATTGGGAGGTCCTTGGGTAGGACTGCACCAGGAAAGTGGGCACACGAGGATTTTTAGTGGAGACAACCCCGCATGCTACAGTCCCCCTCCTGACCAACTGTTTAAACAGAACAAATTTTAGGGGAGTTTTTACCCTGTATTGAGGAATTAAATTGAACACAATTATGAATCAAAAAGAAATGAAAAAAATATGCTTCTGCATCATCCTAACCTACTACTGATTTTTCCAGTCTTTTCAGTATGGACAGAATAACTCACAGGACAGAGCATTTTAGATGAGTAATTTAAGTACAAAGCGTTTTGGTATGATGACAGTGCTTCATTATCAGTGCCCAGCTGCATCCCTGCTTCCTTTCTATACAATTTTGTGGGTTTGTCTCATTCTTGGAAAACAACAATCAGTCAATACATTCCCTTGAAGGGAAACAACAGACTAAAACCTGTGCTTAATGCTAACAGTACTAGCAGAACATAGGAACATAAAGTCACTTTTCAATATAGAAGGAGATCAGAAGCTCTCCTTGGGTCCAGATTAGGACCAAAAGCAATCAGGGTTTTTTTTCCAGTGGATATTATCTGCTTGCTTTCTCAAAGCTTTACTTGTGTAGAAGTGTGTTGTGGTGTTATCTGAAACAAATGTGAAAGGTGCATTGGCAGTCCTCATGTGGAAAATACCTCATGAACCCACAAAACTGCCTTGTCCTCCTTTACATCTTCCAGACCTGTAGGTAAATAATGTCCCAACTTTGAAAGGCCAACCAAATAAGTAGCAGCACGCAAAGCGTACACAGAGGAAAAGGCAAATAAGAAATGGATGGCTACAATGAAGTCCCCATGTAAGAAAGCTCATGGTTTCATGGGTAGGTGCATATAGAGAAAAGTCCCTGTAGAGCATAAGAGCTGTCAGAGTATCCAAAAGCATCAGAGGATTTGTGATAAGGAATCAGGTACAAAATCTGGAAATGGTGTTTATCTGCTCTCCTGCTTTGAGTATGTACCAGCTTTTTTAATCCCTTGTGTCCCAGTCTTCTCTAGTGTGCACTTTATTTAAAAGTTTAATATTATAATATTCACACAGTAATCCTGATTGTCCCTATATCCAATTCAGCCTGTTCTTGGGAAAGTATAAAATCAATTTCTATAGCACAGCTGAAAAGCAAAAATTGTTGCATTAACATACTGTTGTGTGCAATAAAAATATAACATTATCTAGGGAAGTCTGTATTTGATTAGAGCATAAATATCAACCCCCCAACTCATACCTCTGAGTATTTGATTCCTTCATCTTATAGAAACAAGGATCTCTGCTGAACAGTGTGACATTTCATTACTTTAGATTTGCTATGATGAATAATATTATATGCTATTGGCCTAGAAGAAAAATTACTATAGTAACTAGCTCATGATTCATTTTTTATGTTTTTTTGCTATATTTCCTAAGGGATGCCTGTCTAGACTAAAAATGTTTAAACTAACTCTTGGTAACGGTAATTAATTTTTTCCAGAGTACTAAAAATATGGGACAGATAAACAACAATACTTAGATACTACTTTTTAAAAACACAGCAGGCCCATAACATTCTTGAAATTATGGGAGTATAGTTTTATTTTATTTGGTGCTTTTTTATTAGTAGCTTTCTGTGTTGTTATTAATCCTCTTTAGTGACCTAAGGCTGGATTCCCACATCGACAATATTGCAACTCTAATGAAATCCTTAGACATAATATATAAAATGTTACATATGAGGATGAAAGTATAAGTGGGGTTGGTTGATTTAAATAAAAGTAATGAGCTCACATTAATTTATACCAGTAAAAAGAAAATCTTTCCATAAGTGATATATTTATATTTTGGTTCTGTACATATTTAATTCCTTATGATGATTCTTATGGGTCACCAGTCAACAAGCACATGTTGGCAAATATCATCTTTATTGCAGTGCCTTATCAGCATATGGAATAGGAGGATGTGTTAGGTATGTGCCCATTTATTGAAGCATATATAGAGTTTAACATGCATTTACTGCATCCTTGTTTTTATTATGTTTAAAAGAGGTTATTTGATTTTTTTTTAATTAGATTGTTTCAGAAACTCATCATCTATGTCAGAGTGTGTCTGCAATTAGAACTCATAGGTACTCAGGGTTCAGGTAAGAATTACGGAACTACCATTTTAAAGAAGAATTATTTTAAAGTAGTTAGAATTACCTGAAGTATAAAAAATATGCATTAAAAAAGTTTATTTAAGCACATTTTATATCTTAAATTCACTTAGAAACATGAAATATTACCTGTAACAAGGAAATTGGAGAAGACAGTCATTCTCACCTGCTTCTTTTTCACAGAATAGAAAAGAAAAACATAGTTTTATACTTTTTTAATTCCTGGTAGAGTTTGCAGCTTTAATAGAACTAGTCATGAAACTGAACTAGCTGAATCAATGGAAATGAAGAAAATATTCACCTTATATTTGCAGAAGGCTGAACAAACTCTGTCTTCAGGTTTTTAGCTATTTCTGCCTAATGATTGATTTGCACTGGACTCAGTTTAGGCCTCAGCATGCAAGTGTTACAATTTTCGATGGCTTTGTTCGAAAACTAAATATCCAGTTTAAATGTTTAGGAACTGGGAGGAGGTTGTGGGATTTCTTGTGTGACAAATTGGCTTTTATTCACCCTGAATCATACCCCAGGATAGCCATGGTAACTTTCTGTAATAAAAACATAGAAGAACGGAGCTCTGTCAGCAGAACCACCAGCAGATTTACTTTCTGCCTTTTGTTTTTCATTTAAGTGATGGGAAGTTCCGAGGATCACCCAGTAGCATACGACATTTCATAAGGGTTCATAAATTATGCAGTCAGACTTGTTGGATTACAAAAGGCTGGAAGCAACAAGTGCATCTTGCATTATAAATGGAATGGTTTATTTACATAGATGACATAGCTATATTAATTGTGATTAAAGGGACAGGCCTGCACTGTTTAAGATGTTAATTAGAAGAAACTGATTTTTGAGAAGGAACAAATGTATCTTTTTAGTTTGCTGTGGGTTTACTGAGGTGCTCTGCAGGTTTACTGAAGTACATCTTCCTTTTCCAGCAATTTTAAGTGGTTTTTCCTCATGCATTAGCCTAATGTCAAGGCAATAAAAGAATCCAGTATCAAGGTTCATATTCAAAATTAAAAATGGTGATCACCTCCATGGGTAGAAAATTCATCTTGTTCCCTGCTGCATGACACTGGTCAAGCGCCAGCTGGAGTGTGCTATCATCCCTGAGTGTTGAACAGTAATTGGACTAACTAATTGAAGCCGTGACCCCTGAAATAGAGATGCTGTTATTACATCTGCAATCATCTATGCAGAGCCCTTGAACCTGCCCTGCTGACGCTGCGGCTCTTCCCCCTTTCTCCCTGGCGAGGCTCCCATGCAGAAGCAGCTCCAGCATGGCTCCTGGAAGACCCCTTTTGCCCTCCATGGGTGCTTTGTCCTGCTTATAGCTCCTCTTGTTCCCTCCCCTGTGCCCACTGTGGAGGGAGCCGCAATCCCGAGGCTTTCCAGGGAGTTGTCAGTTTGATTTAGCACAGAAGTTCCCAGGGAGTTGTCATGCCTGAGTAGGGATTTTAAGGTTGAGACCGTCGCTCCTAGGAGCATCTCTGCATGACTGCTCCTTTCCAAGCACACACTGAGGAGAAGAGAAAGAGGGGTCATGAGCATGGTGGTGGGCAAGATTTGGGATCATGGAAGTCATAATAGGAGGGTGCAAGGGCAGGTGGTGAGTTGGCTTTGGGTGGGTTGAGGTGAAGGAGGATGGAGAGCACAGGTGGGAGGCCAGGGTTGGGGGAGAAGAGGGCATGGAACAGAAAGATAAGAAAAATGGGGAATTACAAATGAGGCAACCTTTCAGCCTTTTGAATCATCAGTTGCCTCTCTTGGAGCCTGTTGCTTTTTGTGCAGGGCTTGCATGTTCATTTTTTATTGCAGATGGGTGATTTTGGTGCTCATGAACTGCATTGCACACCGATTTTCTTATTTTTCTGCTATGACACTTTTGGGTTACATGAAGAATAATGAACTTTAATGGTGCTCTTCATTTTATAGACCAGCTTGTGGCTTAAGCAAAGTACCCAGCCCCTGAGGTCTTATTTGCTGTTCTGTTTCTCCTAAAAAGTGATTTGAACTTCTCCCTCTCTTCCAGTGGCTTGTTAGGCTGCCCTGGATAAGGCTCAGCTGAGTGAGGAGGGATATCCAACAGCTCTGGGAGTTGGGAGTATGTTCTGCAAGGATAGCAAGGAAGGTTGTGATTCATATCTTAAACAGGGCAGGGTTTTACAAAGATGCTGAAGTCTCAGGAAATCTTAAACATTAGTGACCCTTAAAGAATTAAAGAGATTTTAGATTTTAGCAGGCATTTCACTAGTGAAATCAAAGGTTTATAATTTCATTTTACTTCCAAGGCTAGATGCTAATCGAAGCACATCCTTCCTTTTCTTGTTACAGTGGTATGTGGATAGTTCAATTAACATCATCAACAAGGAAGCATGAACAGCCAAGGGCACAAAATTCTGTGCATGTGTGGCTTTCACAGAAACAGGGCGGAAACTCTCAAAGGGATGAAAATTACTTTTCCTTTGTATGAGGCAAGCGAGCCCTCAGCATGTTTGCACTTGTGGCCCTTCTGCTTTAGTCCTAATATGGCTTTATACTAAGAGCTGGCCTAAGATAACCTGCTCCTGCAGTGTTTACAGACTGCTTATAAAATGTGCATGCAGGCAGTCTGATCCTGCCACAATGATCCTGCCACAAACTGCAAAGCCTCTGCCTCCCTCTACCCCCGACAGAGATAGGAATAACTTGATGATTTACTGAACCCAAATGCAGGTGATGCTGTATGAGAAGCCCATTCTCCATCCTACTGAAGAAAAATATTGAAAATATTCTATATCTTTAATATTATTACACATTATATGTCACTTTTCCTTCATTGTGTGTATGTAACAAACTGGAATGAGAGTGATGTCTCTGTTCAAGACTGAGCGCTGCCATTTCTGAGCTAACATGCATCAGCAGTGTGTCAGTGAAATGCTATATAGCAGTTTTAGAGGCAAAGAAGTCCATCAAATCTAGATTAGAAGTCACCTCACCAGCACCATGAATTTACAAGGAGCTGTAAGATATGGAGGTGAGGGAAGAGGGAAGCAAGGAAAACAAAAGAGGAAACTGAGAAAAAGGTGTGAAGGAATAGAGAATGATGGGAAGAGCTGAGGGATTCTTCCTCCTGCCTTTTGTCAGGCATGTCTGAAGTTCAGTTGTGGCTCTCATGATTTCTTGTCATCACAAATATGTAATTTTCCTCTGGCTTCCGATATTTCAAGTTTTTCATCAGGGACATGATGAATCATTGTATGTTTGAGAACTTATAACACAGAATTCTAGAAATACAGTCCATTCAAATGAATTACAATGGTTCGGTTTACACCCCAAGAAGGGCATTGCTTATTTTTTAGTCTTCTGATTAATTTGACATCATTTTTATGTGACTGACAATACCAAGTAATTTAAGTAAAATAGGAATCCGTATAAACTGCTTGTGTTTTATCCAGGTTGAGCATTGCTATTTTCTGATGACCTCATGTTGGTCCAACAGTAGAAATATGGTAAATACCAAAACCAATATATATTCTGTATCATGCAAAACCAGTGCATGTTTTACTGGTGATGATGACCTTATGTACTTATTAACCTTATCAGAAGGTATTATTTTTCATTATATTTTACACAACATCTCTTAAAGGTGCAGTGATACAGAAAGTCTGCAACTTAGACTAAATATTAAGCTATTTTGATTACTGAAATAGTCAGTTCCAGCAGTAATTGTGTAGTCTTTACTTCAGGGATTTGAAGCCATACAATAGTATCCAATAAAGTTGTTCCTAGTGATGCAGTGTTGATTATGATGACGGCTGCTGATCTTACTAAATTTTTACTATATAGGTAACATGAAAATTTACTGTTTTATTTGACAAGTGTGTTGTATAGTTTTTACTAGTAGGTGCTGATGATTCCTCCTTCCCTCTTTGTAACCATGAGAAAAAGTCCAGTAGTCAAAGTAAAATTTCATTCTTCTCCCCAGAGACTCATTGAAGGGTTTGTAAAGAAGTAGAATCCATTGTAGTTCTAAGTTATTTTTTTATCTTATTTGATATACTCTTTCCTGCAGGATAATGCCTTTCTATTATAACTAAAAGATTAGCTTTCCCATTTATGTAACTTTTGTGGTTCTTTCCAAAGACTTACTTTGTGGCTCTGGCTGAAAACTTTTGACTGGTTTTATCAGGTTCTAAAGGGACCAAAGCAAAAGATGTCCTGTCTATAACGTGAGGTTAGTCCTGCCATTATAAAAATACTGTATCACAACTTTGAGTAGCTGCTCTTAAATGCACCACTTTGAAAAAGGAAAGAAACTAAAGATCATGACAAAAAAAGACTTAATTTATCAAGCCCTATTTCATTGAAGACAGGCATTGAGTCATTTTTGGTAAGGTGGAGCTTAACTAGATGAGATTATATGAAAAGGTTTATTATGTGAAGGGTCCAAGTCTGATATCATTAAGGACAACTGGAAAATGGCAATTTTCAGGGATGTTCCAGCATTGTTGTTCTTGAATATTGTACCAGAAGTTTCATACTTAAATTGGAAAAGACTGATGGACTTAGCTCTCAGATAAATAAACTGTCAAAATACTCAGCACACCTCTTGTGTGCACCAGGAGTAACCCTGGTGAAAACCAGAGCAGTTCCTGGCATCTCTAGATTGTAATGACCCCTTCAAAACACCTGCGGTGCATTCTGTGCACTGGGGGTTCCTCAGCACAGCAGCCAGCCTCACTATATGTCCCTTGCACATATCCTTGCCTCCTTCTCAGCCAAAGCACAGGAAGAGGTGGCACAGCACTGGCTTCACTGCTTTGTGCCTGGATCATATACCTCTTCAAAACGAAGCTTCAAAAAGAAGTGACTCCCACTGATTTTAGTAGGACTAAGATTTGGGTCAAGTCTACTGTTGATATCTATGGAGAAAAGATGGGGCTAGGGTTTTGTTTGTTTAGCCTCTATGATCTTACCATGCAATGTTACTGTATTGCATGTGTAACCCACCTAACTGGGTATTCCCTGAGGCATTTTCCTTCTTCCTTGCTTCAGGAACATGCAATGGAAATGCTGCACAGAAGCAGTGATCCTGTGCTGATTCCATGTGTCATCTCTTATTCAGTAGCTGAATAACAGCTGGCTACTGGCTCTCTAGAAACTAGAGGGTACATAATTCAATTTTTCCATGTGTGTTCCAGTTCCTTCTTGGGAATTCCCCTTGGGGATAGATGTGTCTGCTCACAAACTGCACTCGAGAATAAGAACCTAAGAGACCAACTTACTGCAAAATGATCCCTGGGAGGAATGGAAACCTTTGCTTATGAAAGGTCACCAGAAAAGTGGCAGTAGGGTGACAGAATTAGGCTGCACTAGGGAAAATAACATTCTTGCCTTCTATATTGGGTTTTGTGCTGACTGTCCCAAAATCTCTAACTTTGCATATTTAACAATGAAAACTGAGAAATGAGCTTGGCTCTTTTTTTTACCAGGCAAATTTTATGTGACCTCAGGACCTTTCTTTTATCTGTTGTTGCAGAGGCATAGTGTTAGGCAGTTGTGTACTTTTCCCTGATGCAGCTAGTAAGAAAGGATACATATTTCAAGGTGGGTTATAATATTCTTTGCTTGACTGCAAATTCTGAGATTACTGAAGTAACAAAATTGAGCTAAATGTCATGTTATCCCTTGGATTAATGGAAAATAATTAAGATCATCACTGACTTCATTGAAGGATGTGGGTTTGCTGCCTGAAGCATAAGAAGCTTCTTTTTTATCTTCCCTAAAAATGGACAGCCCTTCTCTGTTATTAAGTGTTGCCTACAGTGTGTAATCCCATGAACATAATGACTGTATTTCTCCTTGTTCATCATGTTAGCAAATGATAGAGAGTCTTGGGCAATTTGCACTGGAGGTCTTGAGCCACGCGACAGATGAGCGGGCGTGAAGTTCAGAGATTTGTTTGACTTGGCTACTGCACTGACACTTCAGTTCCCATGCATCGCTACAGGCTGGGGGAGGTGTGGCTGGAGAGCTGTCTGGAAGAGAAGGATCTGGGGGTTCTAACTGACAAGCAGCTGAACATGAGCCGGCAGTGTGTCCAGGTGGCCAAGAAAGCCAACGGCATCCTGGCTTGTATTAGAAATAGTGTGACCAGCAGAAGTAGGGAGGTGATAGTCCCCCTGTACTCTGCACTGGTGAGGCCACACCTGGAGTGTTGTGTCCAGTTCTGGGCACCTCAATACGAGAGGGATATCGAGGTGCTGGAGCGAGTGCAGAGGAGGGCAACGAAGCTGGTGAAGGGCCTGGAGAACAAATCCTATGAGGAGAGATTGAGGGAGCTGGGACTGTTTAGTTTGAGGAAGAGAAGGCTGAGGGGAGACCTCATCACTCTCTACAGCTACCTGAAAGGACATTGTAGAGAGGTTGGTGCTGGTCTCTTCTCACAGGTGATTAGTGACAGAACAAGAGGGAATGGATTTAAACTGCAACAGGGAAGGTTTAGACTGGACATTAGGAAAAATTATTTACAGAAAGAGTGGTCAGACAGTGGAATAGGCTGCCCAGGGAGGTGGTGGAGTCACCATCCCTGGATGTGTTTAAGGGTCGTTTAGATGAGATGCTGGGGGATATGGTGTAGGGGAGAACTTTGTAGAGTAGGGCTGATGGTTGGACTCGATGATCCAAAGGGTCTTTTCCAACCTGAATGATTCTATGATAAACTTCACTGGGTGGAGGAGTAAAACCACATAGGAGCAAATGGTCTGCTGCTCTTGTGCTACTTCAGCAAACGGAGGAGACACTAGTGAATCCTCTTTAGGTGAAGTGCCCTGGGTATCAGAGGTCTGCAGAGGGGCAGAGGCTGGGTGTAGGTGGTGGCTCTCTCCAGCACGCATGACACATAATTATTCGGGCTGGGTTCTGGCCCGTCAGGTCACCTTCTGGACATTGTAGCTTTGTGGGAGAGTTCAGTGCAGTGACTTGGACTCACATAAAATCAGCCATGTATGGAGTCAGGAAAATGCAATCCTCTCTGGTGACCCAATGGTGTTCCCTGCCTCTGCTAGTGCAGGCAGGTAGTTGGACATACAACACAGTGACTTGGCTTGTGCTTCGTGTATTCTCCACTAGCAGCCTTCAGCCAGGTAGCTGAAGGGAGAAATTCAGTGTTCAAATGCGAGAGCCTTTTACCACCTTCAGTGCTCTCCATTTGGCTGCCACAGTGTCACACCAAGCCCTTCGGTGGACGGAATGATTTGGCCTCCTGAAACGGAGATTTATTTTGAAAAGTCTTCTACTGTAATATCTTCAACATCTCTGACTGTACCATGGAGGCACTTCATCCTTATCATGAAGGAAGTAGCTGAGGCTCTCTGATACTATTCTTTTAAAATCAAAACATTAAAGCTACAATGCAATGATTTTCAAATTTTCCAGGCATCCCTCCCACTGGCATTAATTGCCCCCCTGCTGTTCCTGTTGCAAAGCTATTTGCTCTTTCAGTATGCAGTACTTGTTCAGTGCTGCACTAAACCTTTGTTGCTTTGCAGTAAAAAACGCTTCAGTTTATGCAAATGACATTGAAATGAGTTTGATAAAGTGATAAACAGTCACATTTTATGATTGCAACTTTTGGGTTTTTGTTTGTTATTTTACAGTTAATTTTGTGGAAGTTAAAGGCTTTACAAACTCCCTTCTGGCATCCATGCAGTAATACAGTGCTCCCATAACAGCATTTTAAGAATTTGGTAGGGCCACCAAGCCAACACGGTAGGGGGATCACATACATCCAACATCACAGTGTCCCTTTTCCCTGTGGTAGGGCTCCCTCCCACCTCGAAATCTCTTTGTACCTAGCAGCTCATCTTCTGTTGTGGTTACTATGTCTTTGGATGGCTCCTAGGTTTCATGCCCTTTTCTTTAATTCCTCTTCCTTTCTGCTTCTGACACATTATTATTCTTTCCAGTGACAGTACCAGACCTCCAAAATCCCATAGTCCCCAAGAGTAATTAGACATACGTTACTGTGCAATTCCTACTGGTAGATTGGCTCAAGTGCTTTATTTTTATCCAGGTCAGCTGCTGAGGAGTGTGGTTGACGTTGCTTCCTCAGTAGCTGCACGACAAGATGGGAGTATTTCTGTCACCTGAGTATTTCTGCTGTAGCTGGAGGGTTGTCCTCTCCCGAGTTCGGAGTACCCAGTACACAAGTAGGGTTGCTAGTGGTCATTAATGGAAGATACGAGGCCCCCATTAAGATTAAATATCAAATGGAAAAACCTAGAAAAAGTGTGACTATGGCTGCATGTGGACTAAATGAACACAGTTTGATTCTGTCTTTGTCTGACATAGGGTTTGATGACCTACACGCTTGTGCTGATCCTGGAGCTCCTGAACATGGATACAAGACACCCAATGCAGGTGTTTTCTTTGAAAGTGTGGTAGTCCGGTTTCATTGTCAAGAAGGATACAGGCTTAATGGTACTTCAAAAAAACTTTGTGTGAGACACTTTAATGGCTCCCTGAGCTGGAAACCAAGTGATAAACCTGTGTGCCTACAAGAAGGTAAGTTACTTTTCTTAAAGCGATTCACCAGCGTCATTTTTTTCTCACTTGTCCATGTACCATGTCTGTGTGTCTCGGTACAAAACACAAAAGATTGGAGTCCATTTCACTGTGTCTCATTTGACACATACTTGAGTTTCCTATCCATCCCATCCATAATCCCCATTTGTCAGTTAAATTTATACCGTGAGAGGCTGTGTGTGTGCACGCATGCATGTGTTGAAAGGGACATAAAGAAATCTGAAGAAAAAAGATAAAACATTCCTCCTTTTAACTAGTTACAAATTGATGCAGAGAGAAAAAACAACCTCCGGTATGTGTAAACTGTAACAATTTATTAAAGCTGCCCACTTAATACTCCTTTCTGCAATATATTACTAATCAGGACTTTTAAACAATTCTTGTTTATGACAGGCATGACTCAAGTAGGACAATCAAATACGCATGGACTGCAGAAGTTTAAAGTCTCAGTAGAAGTTTACTTTGAGATAATTCAGACTACTATGACATGAACGGATTTATTTTTATTGTATTACATTTTTGAAATTGGATTTGGTTTTAAATAATTAGGACGGTAAATTACTTTCTTCTTCTAGGAGTTAGATAGAGCAGGATTAATTTGAATATCATAACTGTAAATTTTGGCCAAAATACATCCAAGCATCACAAACAATTTATTTCACCAAGTATATTAAAGATATAACTTGTACTTTTTGTTGATTTATTTTTGGTCAACATAGCTATTAAAATCAACAGGCATGAAAAGTATTAATTAAATCAAGTGTGTACATTTTAGTGTCGTGACTTCTCCACTGAAGTCATTAGCCATCGCCTTGTTGTCTTCAAGGTAGAACAAGATAAATTCTATTTCAGAATGCCTTCCATCTTTTAAAATCAGATAATTATATGGACTGCATTCAAAAGTAGTGAAAGACTTATGTGGCTCATAAACACACTTACTACATAGGATCATGCATCACTCTGCGTGTATAAAAATTGCAAGTACTTGTTTATGCTGATGGGTGGATGGGTGTGAGAATCCTGTGTCGGGACAGGAGTGCATGAAGGGACATGCCACAACAGGAGCAAGCAGGCCCTGGGAGTGCCATGCTCAGGAGGTGCACGTGAAGGGAACAACCCTAAACAGTGGTCTGTGTGGAAGTGGTGCATGAGATACTGGAAAGAGTAGCCTGAGGCAGCTGGTAAGTAGTCCGAGGTTTTTCAGGTAGCTGCCCTGTTGGCAGGAGAGGTCTTGGCAAAATACAGGCTCCTGGACATGTGTGAGGCCACAGGCTACAGAGCTGTGAAGGGCACAGTTGTGAGCTGTCTCATGGTATGCACTGAGACCACAGCTGATGTGTAGAATGTCAAGGCCATAGGGCCAGTAACACCTGGTCATAATGGTGGCATGGGTCAGCTTCAAAGAAACAACATGATGCCTTTAAAAATAATGCATGTGTGAAAATCATGCCCTCTTCTGTAACAGCCCCCTTTCATAAACGCCCTGTCTCATGGTTATTTAAGAAAAAATACATGTAGATTGACAGCAGCATATGTCTAAACTGGGTATTTGAACAACCAGAAAAGGCTATAATGCTTGGAAAATCTGTTTTCTTAACCACTACAGGTAGCTTCTAGGAATTTCGATGTGCATCTTTGATGCGCACCTGTATCATCCACTGCAGTTGTTAAAATAAGCATTAACATCTTTCACTGAATATTCAAATGTCCTCCCAAGCCCCCCAGTCCAGTGGAAGTCTGTGGAGGAAGTTTCTGACCACAATGCCAGCAACAGCAAAACTTCCACTGGTATCAGTGTGATCAACACTTGAGCCAGGTGTTTTCAAAAAAGAAAGAAATTGGAAGATGAGAATGTGATGGATGATGTGACAACAGTTGCTAAAGAGATAATCATTACTCTACAGCACAGAGCATTTAAAAAGGATTGCTAGCCAATGTTCTGATCAAGCAAAGCACTTAAGCTTGAGCATAACTGTAATTATGTGATTAGTCTTGTTAAAGTTCTGTGCTCAAAATTAGGCATACACAAAAATGCTTTTTATTATTGGGACTGAAGAGTAGGACCCTGATTTAGGATTTAGTGAAGCAAGTGCTTAAGTACTTTCCTGATTAATGGTATAATAATACCTCAGGTATTATTAAAACAAGCCTAGGGTTTAGCAATAGGAAAAAAAAATAGATGACAGAATTAATTTTTCTTTCCAATGCACAATACAACCACTGATTCAGAAGAAATACTAAGCAAAGGTTCAGTGGCAATCCATGAGACCTAAGCATCTGCTTAAGTGCTTTTTAAAGTGATCCTTTTGTGTATTGGGAGCAGAATCATGAGCGAGGGGCACAACAGGGAGGTAGGCTGTGTAGGAACATGGCACATCTGGAGGACAGTTAAGGAGAAATTATAACAGGGTTTGTAATTCTCAGCTGTCTAATGACATACATAAAAGACCTCATTGCAGAAATTCTGTAATGACATATAAAAAGAAATTTGAAATTTGTAGCAAGTACTGGAGAAGTAAGAAGTTAATGTTTTACCATTCATCATTAGCTATCACAAGGCAAAATAAACTTTATGTTGCATTTACCCATTTAAGGCAGGGGCTGGCTGCCACGTGTGCTATGGTATGCTATACACGCCTCTCATCCCAGTATATGTAAATGTCAGATATTGCCAGCTGAGCTTGAGCCGTAAAAACATTCAATACATTGGAGTTCATTTTAACTTAATCTCAGGAGTTTGGATTCAACTAAGGGTGGTTACATATCATTTTATGTCTACGTTATGCACATTTAATTGTTGTTACGTGTTTACTAGAACAATCTCCAATCACAAACAAATGCTATTTACTAAAGGAAGTAAAGCAACCTGTTTCAGAATGTAATTGATTTTAAAACTAATTCATTTGCCTGAAGCTCTTCATCTAATCAATTTGATTTTATAGGTCTGTCATCTCTTGTTAAGAGGCAGGAGATTCTAAGTGTCAGCACGAGAATTAAGTTGCATGACCAGGTGCCCAATAAATGCCCTGTCAAAAATCTATGTGCTTAGAGTTACGTTGTCATGTTGATCTACTGCATGTTGTGACTGTAACTTCCACCAATTCTAATACAGTTATGCACATAAATACCAAAGCTCTAAGGTAGGAATTTTGTATTTACTGTTTAAGAGCAGTATGTCATGTTGTTCACACTTTAATCTAATCTTCTCCCACTGTGATAATGTGGCTGCTGAGACTGTTACCCTACTTGGAACAAACGCTACCTCTTTGCTATGAGATTGAATCTAAATTTACAGTCTACATGGAGATGGCAACCAAGCGAAGAGCTGTGCCCTTCTCTCCCAGTGCTTCTGCAGGCAGACGCCTTCGAGATGTCCTCCGTGCCTTGTTCTCCTGCTGACAGGGATAATAAACCTGCAGTGAAAGTAGTGGACTAGTACATAGTTTGGCTACAGTTTTCCTGTATGACATTAGCACTCATTTCTCTTTGCTCTTGTCTCTGCATCTGTGAGATGACTGAAATATTTTTATTTCTCCATCTCTTATCTGTCCTACCCAGTGTTTGCTGATTCTTAAACCTGGTTACAAACACTGTATGAATTTTGCAACCTGTGCTTAGCACAATGGCCACAGATCTTAGGTGAAGTCTCTGTGCACTGTTGTAATACAAACAAAGACAATAAAGCGAAAGTGTTTTTTAATATGCACTGAAATACTGTGTTTGCCATCCACAGAACTATCCTACTAACACAGTACTATGGATTTAACACTAGTGAAAAAAACAGGTGATACTGATCTTAAATATTTGCTTTTAAAAGGACGGAGTCCAGAAGAGCTGTCCCTGCATTCAACTGATTCTTCATGATGTTCCTTTTACCCTTTCTCCCTGTTCCTTTCTGTTCCAGCCTGTCGGTGTTGTGGTTAGATATAGTCAAGGCTAATTCAGACACTGCTCCACAGTGAGATACACAGGAGCACTGGACCTCTGCATTTGAGTTTACATACAGACTAGTAAACAAAACAGTGCCAGAGCATGGGCCAGGGCACTGCTCTGCAACTGCACATACTGTTACAGTATTAGAAAGGTCCCTGACATGTTTTTTGCCAATGCCAAGCAGTAATCCCCAAGCAATTCCTACAAGCACCTTCTGGATTGTCATGGACCAGGGACAGTTTTTGGAGGGTAAGAGTTCGACTGCAATAGACACAAGCCATACCAAGGCAGCTGGTACCCGTGGATGGTGTGGTTATCTCCATAGTGTCTAGGTCATGCCTCCCTTATGAGTTGCCTTTATGGTCCAGGTGGTCCTCCTTCCCCATGGGCTGGAACAAACAGTTTTGAGAGATGATGCATGATTTGCACATAAACTAAAGCACTATAACTATAGTGTTTAACAAATTTTACTCTTCAGACCAATTTTCCTGTGATGGAGGACACACTTGGTTTGCTAAAGCCAAGAACTCCTCATGTACAAAGCTGCATCTTCATGAAGGTTAGGTCAAGATGAGCCCTTGCACCTGGCAGGCTGTCAGGCCTGCTGGCTGCACCCCACCTCTTTGTGCTTCTGCAAGATAAGAAATGTGTTCTTTTGGCTGTCCCATTTTAATATTCACATGGTTGATATAAGCAGATTGTGTAAAACTGCCAGAAAGGAGTGTAAGTCATAGCCGTTGCTGTTCCATGCTGGTTAAAGACCATGTATTCCCTTAAATGGTTTAGCAGCTTCCACAGATTTGCTGAAAAGTACTTAGAATAAAGCAGTTTATTTTCTAGGACAGGACATTTTAAAATCCAGTCACTTATTCTCAGCTTTTCCAAGCAGAATTTGTGCCAGCTAATGCAGTTGTTTGTGGAGAGGCGGCTACTGCAATTTATGCCTGACTAAGTGCTAAACAATACAAAATCAGCCAGTGGGAAAGCATTTGCTCGCAAGGCATCAGCAAAAAGAGCTGTAATACTGTGGTCCATTGGTCTTGCATTTAGCTGGGGCTTATAATAGACCTGTTATCAAAGTCAGCCAGGATGTTGTAGGTGAAGGATGGAACAGTGAGCAACTTATCACTGTTCTCTGCCAACATCTAGCCGATTAAAATGATTCGATCTATAGCTGTTACTTGGAATAATGGGCACGAAGTCGCTGTAATAGATCATTGTTACAGAATCAATTTCCCCCGCTTTGAAAGTGAAATCTCATATTTTACTGCAGTGTATGTATACACACCTCTTTTATTTGTATAGCAACAGAAAGCTGTTATGCCAAGAGAGTGAGCTGTTCATTGACATTATCTTCTGGCATCCATCTCCAACCTCCTCCTGCATGGCCATGGAGCAGGATCCCCATCTATCTCATCCCATCCTCAGGGGTGCCCAGGGCAGCCTCTTCTCTTCATGACAGCATTCAAGGCTTAGCATCAGGCATTTCTTATGGGGCATCCTGTGCTGTCTCCTTTGCTGATTAACTTGTCAGAGAGAGAGAGAAAAAATGGTCCAGTTTTTGAAGGTGATGTCTGCATCCTCAGCCCAGTGCATTTTTATAACCTTCTGTTAGGGTACATATCCTCTCAGTCTTGGGCATTTATAAATTAATAAATTATAATAAAACGTCTTGCTGCAGGTTCTCGGACCACCTGGCAGACACCCAGCCCTTCCTGTTACAGGCAGCAGGAGGTACCTGCTGCAGCAGCCAAGGAGCTAAAAGTAACAAGATAAATGGAAAAATTTTTGACTAGTATGTCCAGACCCCATACTAAAAGTTAGCTAAGTACGTGTTTTAGAAAACATTCCTATAATGGGAAGGTACAAAGGAAAATATGTTTTAACTGGGGAAGTAATGCTCTTCAACTTCACATTAGTAAAATTTAGTGATGGAGTCTCAGAGTAATAGATCCCCTAGTTTGCCTAAATAAATAAATACATTATGAAATGCATTTGCTCTTAGTAGTTTGCGTGAGCTATGCTAAATGACAGTTTATCTTGCTTCTAGTTGTACTTCTAAGCAAACAAGCAAGCTGCTGCTATTGCTTTACTTTGTGCATGCTACAATTAATTGCTAAATACACATTTAGAGCTGCCTCTTCCTCTTTAGCAAAAATTAACCATGAAAATGGCAGAAACTTTCTCTTTTATGCAAGTCTCAAGGGACTTCTGAAATGTCGTCTTTTTTATAAACATTGCATTCCTAAATGAAGTCAATTGTCTCTTGTGGTAGAAGTGTTGGGAAAAAAAACCCAACATAATCCAGGCTTATAATATTTTTACTCTCTTGCTTTTATTTGAAATACTTTTTAGGTTTTGATGCCTGGAAACTTTTATTACCATTTCTGTCATGGATTGACTGCTGGCAGACAAACATAATTTTGATTATATTTTCCCAATACTTAATCTTTTCCTCTCTTCTGTTTAATCTCACTTTGCATTTATGAGGAGGATGAACTTTGAGTCACCTGGATTATTCCTTCATATCCTCTTGGCTTGTCTCTTAATTATTCAGTATTAGCAGAGGGATTTTTACCCTGCCTCACCCCTTCCTTCCACTTTCCACAACATCTTTCATTTTTTTAGTCTTCTGGGGTTTATTTTATATTTTGGTGTCTTTGGCCCCAGTATATACAGTGAGAGGACTGTCCTATACATGTATCACGGATAGGTAATAGAGCCCATGCCTGTGTATCACTAGAGGTCTGCAGTCATTTCCCTTGTTGAGTGTCTTCTACAAGCACTTGAGATGCTGCTCAGGGCCTTAGGAATCAGGCCCTCTAAAGGCATATGAATTCAGGCACATAAAATTACCTGATTTAAAACAGAATCAATGAGATGGGAGTGAAGACATTCCCATAACAAACTCTGTGGAATGGATCTGGATAAACCCTTGTAAATGTACCTGATTTTCATCTGTCTCTCTGCTAAAACTGCAGTTTTTCTGTGTTCCTCATCCCATATCTGTATTTTATCTTTTCTTTTGTCCTGTCCTTAGTGCTGTCAAAGAGTCTGCCTTCTCGTGGGACTTTGGAATAGTTAGACTGTGCAGTGTAGTTTGCACACATGATGAATGGAAGGGCAAAATTAAAAAGTCTTCTTAAACGCTTTTAATTTTGTTTGTTTAAAAAAGTCTGGGGGAATGATCCATTATTGTAGCACATCAGCTTCTACTACAGTGCTATGGACTTTGTAACTGATGGTTACCTATGGAAAGGACATATTTACTGAAATGCATGTATTTTCCAAACAGTTTAAGCAGAGCACTTAGATTAACTGATAACTTTTGCTTAAGAACTTGATTATCGAATAGTTAGCCATGTTTTTTTAATTAAGTTACTATTTTTTTTTTTCATGAAGTCACAGATTGCCTTGTTCCACATGTTGAAGATGCAGAGATTCATAACAAGACATACAGGACTGGCGATAAGTTAATAATCAGCTGTCATGAAGGATTCCAGATCCGTTACCCTGACTTAGACAACATGGTTTCAATATGTCAAGACGATGGAACATGGGATAATCTGCCCATTTGTCAAGGTTTAGTACACCAGCACATCCTGTTTTATAGCTCATGCACCTTGTGATAGTTTGCCAATATTTTTTTCTACAGTTGTAAGGATGTCAGTGATCTGATAAGCTCTACTGTACAGTATTTGAATAGTGCTGCTGCTAAGATTTTTTTGATTTCTCTTCCCTGTTGCTTACTGCAGGAAAGAAGATGCCACTTTCTGAACATACCCACACTTAAAATGCTACTTTAAATATTGCTTTTTTGTTTGCTAGTCTAAAATCTGACACAGATGCATTGCATTTAAAAAAAAAAAAATCAGGGTTAAATCAATCAGAAGTTCAGCAAAAGATCTGATGGGCAATTGACATTTTTGCACCAATTAATTTCTGGAAAGATTTAAGCTTCTAGCTGCAATTTACCTTTCCTTCCCTTGTGCAGCGGGCAGGGGTAGAGGAGAGAAGCTGGAACCTGTTCTTCTATCAGAGTTTTCAGCAGAGTTGTTGATCACATTCACAGTCTGTTAAACCATAGGTATTGACTGAAAATTCAGGGTATTCACAGGAATGATTTTGGCCAGAAAAGCCATTAGCTGTAGAACTAGTAATATTAGTAGCATGGGATCCCAGCTTCGCTCAGACTGCGAGAAATGGCTGGGGGTAAGCCAGCTTTAGTGAATGGAAATTCTGTAACCCTGGGCTGCTATTACCTTTACATTTCTAACATGCATGTTTTAGTACCATTGACTTGTTTTTAACCAATTCACATCTTGGTAAGAAGCTTGACCAGCTGAACGGCATAGCAAGATTTTAACTGCCTGTGCTAAGACGACTGGGTTAGTATTAACTTTCCTCAAACCCGTATGTTGTCTCCTAAAGCTGACAGGTCTCTGTAGGCACTTAATTACACCATCACATCAATTTGCAGAGTCGGGGCAGGCAGACAGGGGAGCTGGGACATTCTTAGGAGTGACAGTGGCAGGGTGAATCATGAAAGTCGGGGCTTGGCGTTTCTGCTGTAAAGTGATGAGTTTGGTGGGCACCAGAGTCAGAAGTTACAGGGGCTTAGTTCTCATGGGTCTCCACAGCTAGGACCCTCAGTTTGGGCACATCAAACTGTCTCCCAAGGTCTTCTCTTAGACTATGGCACAGACATGTAGAAATTTAGGCACATTACAGGGCTAGCTCAGTGTTTTAGATGCACACATTGTATCTGAATAGGGCTAAAAGAAAAGGAGAGTTTGTACAAACCCATAAAAAAATGGACACTAGTTTTGGGGTATCTTATCAGCAATGGCATCATGTGTGGCAGCATGAAGTATACAGCCTATTTTTGAGAGTGGGTACACCTCACATCTGATTAAGGTAGATTAAGACTCTTGCAGTTAGGTGAGATGAATCAAAATATTAATTTGCAGGTACTGTATTTGCCAAAGATCCAGGTGGAAGTTTTGTGACAGCCAGTATTACCTGGGCAAGCAAAAGTACCGCAAGTACCCCTTGGCTTGTCACTTTCTTCTGTTGCTGTATTTATACTATGAAATACAATTAATTGCTGCTACTCAAGATTTGATATAACTGCTTTTCAAAATAAAAGCTTTAAAACTGCTTTTCAAAATAAAAGCAGTGCTAATAAATGTTAAGAAATCAATTGCACAAGAGCCAAGTGCTGTAACTACCAGGCAGGTAGAGAATAGGCAATTCAGATTCAAGTATCTGCCATATTTTGCCCAATTCTATAAACCTCTTCCAAAATTGTCTCCAGAATTTTCTTTTTGCTACGTCAAGAACTAATAACACCAAAGCCACTTGTCTACTTGCACTAGGTTGGCTGACAATTACATTTCTATGGCCCTTTGATTACAACAGGCAGGGGAGTCTCATGACACTAAGATGCCTTTTTTTCTGCCATAGCAGTGCAAAAGGATTGTAGAGCGTATAAGAATCCAACCTCTAACTATTTTTGCCATGAGATAATAATGATAATTACTGATCTGAAATGATGTGAACTACTTTAGCAAAGAAAATGTCAAAATGAAGTTTTCAAGCAGCTTGAGATGTTTGGAGACCTAGGGATTTTCACAAAACCCTTGGTTCTCCAATGAGTTCAAGTAATTCTCTGTCCTGCATTACAAGGAACCCAACGAGCATTAACATTCTGAACCAGCAGGACAAAATTTTCCCTGATACAGTTTAGAGAAGAGTAAGCTTGGTCTTGCTCAGGCAGTCTGTGCTCCTTCTGTCCCACTGGAGGGTGCTTGTATCGTCCTGCTCAGTGGGCTGCTCAGTTTGCAGGAACTGATGTGTTATGTGTGGGGCATTCTTGATCAGGGGTACAAGCAGTAGCCAGTAGATAGGATGCTTGAAGCTTTATTTGAGCAGGGAGATAACCAGCTACTAAAACAGCTATCAAAACCATTGCTCTGGTAGTACAGTGTACTGTAAAAAGCTTTCAAGCTTTTTCTGTTGTTTTCTTTTATTTTTGTTCCTCTCCCTCAAAAGACCATTGCAAGAAAATAACTACTTGAAGTGCTGCTGAGACTTTTTCTGTTAGATGCCAGTATCTTACAAGTTCTCAGGCTGATTTTAGTTTCCCCTCAGGCTTAAAATTATGAGAGTTGTGTGAACATCCTTCACAAATTCCTAGTAGTGGCAAGAGACCTATTTATGGATTGCCATAATGCAGTTCCTATTAGCCTCATAACTTTATAGCATTATTTTTCATTCCCTGATTACTAATCATCTTTCCTCCACATTATTGCAAATTAAAAAATCAACAGTATTAAATATTATGCAGAGGGACATTTCTAAGGCCATGAGGAATTTTTTTTTCTCTAGTACAAACTCTTATCTAAATACCCACTCAAAACAGACTCTGAATGTATATGAACGACTCGTTATAAAGTCATGTCATCTATTAAATTCACTGCTCTTTCTTGCACCAAATATGGTTGGTGACCATTTAACTGTCACCACTCAGTACCACCCATGGTACAAATCCCTCAGAAGTAATTCCAGAAGTAGAATGTAGTCTCTGACTACATTTACAATTTTTGGTGATAACAGGTACCTTAACTTTTGATAACCTAATCTGAGACCTCGTTCAGTGTTTATCACGGGACTGCTCATAGGAAGTCACGTCTTTAGAATTTCTCAAACTGGAATTTCAAAATCATCAATTCTGCCTGCAAATCTTTTATAGTTGTGTGCACTTTGTCACAGGAGCAGTTTTAATATTAAAGATGGTTTACATGCCTGTCAGTTTTAAGAGGAGGAATAAAACTCATGGTTTATATAAATGACAATCTTTATTTATTAAAGATTCTACCTCAAAAAGAAATTGCCATCTGCTAAACCAGTGAATGTTTGTGAAACAAAATGCTGTCATTTTCAGTAAACCTTTCCTGGATCTGCTGAGAGTGGATCCCACGCTAGCAAAGAGTGTGGGCTAAACAATGAAAGGGTTTGAAGCAGGATAATGAAGCATATGTATCTGAGGGAGATCATGCAGGCATGGCATTCATAGTAGAGAAGACGAAAAATATCGCACTCCTCAATTTAGGAATTGTAACCAAGATGTATGAAGATGACTGAGATAAGCACTTTATAATAAAAGATACCTCCCTCTTCTTAATTTGCAGGTTGCCTGAGGCCATTGGTTCTTCCTCATAGTTACATTAACATATCTGAGTTCGAGTCCTCCTTCCCCGTAGGAACAGTGGTGTATTATCAATGCTTTCCTGGATATAAACTAGAAGGGGCAGAGTTCCTTGAGTGCATGTATAACCTTATCTGGTCAGATAGCCCACCTAGGTGCCTTGACGTGGAAGGTAAATGTCTTATTGTTTGTTTATCTTTCAATTTTGCAAAACCAGCATGCTCTATATGATTTTAACTCAGGGCTATAACCACAGTTATGCTATATGTAATGTTTCCACAGGCCATGCGGAGTGTATCTGGGTTTTGTTGCATGCAACCTACTGTGGTTCACTGCACCGTTAGCCCTTGGTGTTCCCTAACTAACATTTGCTCTCTCGGTGTCCAAAGCGCAAGAGAGGAAGCTCTTAATGATGATTGCTTTGCCCTTAAAGAGTAAATTCTTCACAGCTTTTCTAATGAAAATGCTGAGGAAGTTACAGAATTCACATTCGTGCGCAGATGGTCCGAGTTTCTATAGATACAGTTAGATATCTATGAAAAACTAAAAAATACTCTATAGAAACTCTTAGTTTGGGCTGTGCCAGCTGCGAACATTATTCAGTGCTACACAATGCTGCATGCTTGAATATTTGTTGTCTCTCGTAGTAGTTAACCTTAAAGATGGATTTGCAACTGAAATGACTGAGCTCATTTATTGATTAGGAACATAAAAACTGTTCAGTGTGAAACAGAGGTAAATTGTACCAGGCCAAAAGGAATAATCTGTGACTATAGCTGCAGCGCTGGAATGGAGGATATTGTAGTGCATTTATGTTTGCATCCCATACATTTAAAACAAAGATACCGAATGTATTGCTCTATGCACTGTCAAAACCTTGTGAATTACCTTCCTCCATCTTCATACTAATCTTGAATGAAACATCCTAGGAAGTCATTAGAATCCAAACACATCCTCTACATTTCATTCCCCTAAAAGGACTACTTTTTTGCTCTATTTCAAGCCTGTAGAATTTAGGTAAAAGCAATTATAGGGATTCATATGTGAGGCTTATGTCACTGAGCTAAATGCTAAGCATTCTGGAAGAGCAAAAAATTGCCAACAGCATCACCAAAGTGACATATACCGCACAAAAATAATAAACTGATCCTTCTTTTTAACTGAAAATTCAAGTTCCAAAATTCAAAAATGCCTCTGCAATTTTGGAATGACATAGCAAAATGATTTTTTTTTCATTTAGCACACCATAAAAGATTAATCCCAAATCAGCTCTATGTAAGCTATTTTTGGAAGGTTTGTTTGTTGTTGTTTATAGCATGGAAAATACATTTAAAAAACCAGAAGGGCCCTGTTAGGCTTAATCCAAACATCATAACTGTTTTGAAAAAAATTAAAATTCTCCAGTTCAGGAAGATAAGAGCATAAAAATACAGACACTGAAGTGTATGAAACAGAAAAATTTGTGTCTTACCCTCACTTAACACAGGTGAGAATTTCAGCTCCTATCAAAATACCTGGGAAAACTCATGTGCTCATTGTTTATTGCTTGTATTATAAAGTCATGGAGAGACTCTTTTTTCCTGATAATTTAAAATATGGCATAAGGACTGCTGCCCTGAAAGTTCTACATTTTAAATAACATGTCAAAAGTTATCATCCCCAGTCAACTATGATGATCTGTGATAGAGGGGATCAGTGTATGCCAGCCGCTAAGTCACGGCCATCTGGGAGGCCTCCTGAGTTTTGATTTAGATCCAGCCTCCCTTTTAATTGCTTGCTTATTACTCTCTCTAAATGTTAAAACTTTCCATGGTGATTTCATGTTGGCATCCCATCTGTGCATGTATTGAGTGAACCACAGGAGACCGAAGTCTAGAGCATAACGCTTGCAGGAGCAGGTTCTCCTCAGCTTTGGGGCTGTCCCTACTTCTGTTGGGGCAGAGGAAAGAGCAGCAGCACTACAAGGTCACCCCTGACAACCCCCCTTGGGAACTCTGTTGTAGGGATGCTTCAGCTGGTATGCGGCAAACTTCAAAATTAAATCCAGATAAGGTAAATCAACTTGAGATGTCCTCCTTTGAAAGTGTCTGTTCAAGTGATTTATGCAAGGACTGCCAGTCTCCAGGAATCTTGTTACAATCCACTACTCTTAATTAGCAGACAAAACTCCCTCCCTGCATATTTTTTCTTCTGCACCTTGCATCCTGATGTCAAACTCATTTTTCAACATTCCTTTTACGTGTGAGACATAATCTCGCCAAGCAGTATTTTTCACAGAGGAAATCTGCAAATAACAAATGCATTCCATTTATTTATTTCCATGATCAACTCAATATTTATTCTAATGACATTTCCTGCTTAGTATTTTGATATGGTAATGATTAAAAGGAAATGGTTGTTTGGAAGCTATAGTAAACCATTTAGACCTTTTATTCTGCTATAAACAATGCTGCTTACAGCTTTCTCATTTTGATATATGTTCTTGAAACCTTCACAGAAGGAATTTCTTAAATGTGTGTGTAATCACACAAATACTATATGTCAGTCTTGTGAGTTTTTCCCTCTTCGTTAGGCCAAATAAATTCTGAATGAAGGGTTTGTAGCTCCATTTAAATAGTTACACCAGGGACCACTCAGCTCCCATTGTACAGCATGCTTTCTAATGCTCAGTCCAGTCTTATTCTCAATATTGCCAAGCACAGAGCTTCCACCAGCCCTGGCAAAAGACTAATTTTTGCTGATAGGGAAGACAATTTTTCTGATAATTAAAATGACTGTTGTTTTATCACAGCCGTATATAATAATTGTTACCTGGTACTGAAGTGCAGCCAAAACTGCAGAGTTATGCAGTTGCTTCTCAGAAACAGCTGTTTGCATCTGATCAGGGAAGTTGTTATAGCTCAGGCAAATAAGGATGCCTCTAGCTCAGATTGCCAAGCATTTACTGGTATGAGATCCACTTCTTAAATGCTTGTACCTTTGCCAGATTTAAAACATTCGGATGGATTTTTGAGTGTCTCCCTCAACCTGAATCATTTGGGAAGCTTCAGTTGAAATGGTTCAGCTATATCTGAGAATGATGGTAGAGGAAATGATATTGTTTTACCAGTGCTAGAAAATTTTACAGTCATTTAGAGGATAAGATAAAGCATCTTAACACTGAATTTTCTTCTCCTTTAAGTCCTCGATTTACATCTTTAACTTTCTTAATATCCTTTTTTCTAGTGGAATTTCATAATTATGCAGTTTTTTAAACTTTCTTTTGTACTGAAACTCACTAGACACTTCCAAAGATACATGAAAATCTAAGGAAATTTTTTTTTTAATTTATATTATTTTTTAATTACCAGTTAGGGGTTAATCATCTATCTGTAGAAACTGATGTAAGTTAGTGATTGCCTTCTGTAAAATCAGATATGCAGAAGATGGGTGGAAAACACCTTAAATTTAAGATTACTACATGGGGTATAATCATTAACTGTAAAATCAGATGGCTTCCAAAAACATTGGAGGAGAACAAACACTTGAAAATATATTAGTAGGGAACTCTGTGAAATAAAACATCTAGAACTCGAAATGTTTATGATATGATACTTTAATGTGAACAAAGACATTACACAGGATTTGGAAAAATTTTTAAAAAACCCAAAACCAAACAAAAATGCCTGGTCATTAGTACTTTGTAAACATGATCTGTATATGATTACACACCTTGCCATCTGGACTCTGTATTTTAATCTTTCATGCCCTTTGGAAGAATTCCAAGAAGATGTAAGGAATAGTTCTTATAAAGAACTGGGGAGGAAAACAGGCAAAGAGAGGAAGGGCTGGAAGAATTTGATTACAGTGCTAATGCTAGAATATAAAGCAGTTGTATGGATAGTGCAACTGGGAATTCCCAGCTTTGTATTTAAAAGGGAAAACAGGTTGATTGAACTTGCAAAGAACAGACATGATCCTATTATATGGAATGTCTGGTTTCAGCATCATCCCAGCTGAGCAGAAAAGCTAGTCCTGAAGGAAATCAGATATATTGCAATATCAAAACTTCATTCTGCATGCCAGAATCAACAGATTCTCCAGCTGAGGTTAAGCTTGAAAGAATATAAAATAGAAAATATTTCAAATTTTTGTAGGTAGATTCAAAATTAAAATGAAACAAACATGAGGAATAGACTTCAAAGGGGAGTTTTGATAAGTAGAAGAGAGGAAAAACATAGAAGAAAACTGAAGGCATTTCAGAACTCTGGTATATCAAAACACCTCCTTCTGAGGGGAGGTGAAAAGATACACTGCTAAGCAACCACCAATTACAGACAGGATCCTGAAAATTATAGAAACTATGGAAGAAACATAGGAGAATGAAGGAATTAAGAAAATTGCACAACAAAGCCAGAAGAAGTGCAAGGGAACCCAAGAAACCCTACCTTGGAGCACCAGGAAATTTCTGAAAAATAAAAGTTAGTCATATGAAAATTAAAACCATTAGAATATGCTACAAATAAAAAAATATTCTGCAAAGACAGGCAAGAATACAGGACAGAGCTTTAAAATTATTCTTCTCATAAACCTAAGGACAGACACTTAGAGGGAGGTTCTGGTAATTCTGACATAGAACCTAGAAGGTAAAGCACATGAAAGAGCACTGGAGGAGGCTGATACTACAGGTGAAATGCCATAGCTGGTTAATATTTCAAAATAAACTTTCTAACCAATTATACGCAGGATACTTTGAAGGAAACCTTATAAAACCTTCATTCTTATATAACAATTGCTAATGCCATAAACAGTGGTTGACACGAGCTATAAGTTTTATAATCTATGCCCTTAAAATATTTTAAATTCTTGATGGAACATACAGCAATACACTGAGAAAAAAGATACAAGTCAGCCTGTAATCAGTTTATGTTCAGGAGTCAGAATAAAGTAGGCAATCCTAAACCTGAGATACTCTACATTGGTGCAAATGGAATTCTCTCTGTGTTTCCTTGCTGACATTTTAGATAAATTCCAACATGACAGACTGATGCGTATCATGAGGGAAGATAATGTTGATGCAGCAGATCTCCAACAGATAAAAATCCTGTAGAGGGAGCAGAGGGCAGCAATACAAGCAAGTTGTGAAACACTGTGGTATTAAGAAATTAAGAGAGGTAGATACCAGGATTCTGTTCTATGTTTACACGTACTCAGTTTGGAGGCAGGAGGCAGAATAAATTAAATATTGCTCAACTGCCAAAGAGGTCATCCAAGTTAACTGAGTTAATGTTAACATAAGACGCATTGATAGCCTTGTTTTTAATAGCTCTGACTAGAGTGGCATTTCAGAATATACTCACTGCCTACAGCAATACTTCTTGCAATTCAGGAATGACAACCAGCAACAAATGCTCAAATAGCAGCAGCCAACAATATCTGTAAGCACCTTTACTTGGGCAACACCTTTATATCAGTGACACCTTTAGCCTGATATCCAAAGGATGAAATGGGCTGACAGTGTTTCACCCTGAGGGTGACTAAGTTTTAGAAAGCAAGTGTGATGAAGAAGTTTAAAAGGACAGGTATTTTTTAAAAAAAGTAATTCAATAATTCTGTATGTTTCTGCACTGTAGACAATTAATTTGTTCATCACCCAGGAGCGCAGAAACGATATGCATCTGGCCACCCTGTATGAGCGTGGAAGTCGAGCATTTTAAGGAGCTGCTCATAGTGACTTGGAATATCAGGATTTTTGTGCTGTTGGAGAATGCTGAAATTCATCTGTACACATTCACCCACAGCTGAAGAGGTGTGGAAAAGAACTGAATTCAGAAACAGCACAGTGCCATAAAATACTAGGCAGACAAATCATGTTCTGTGGATAGACTGCTTAATAATCATCCAATCTTTTAGCTCCAGCAGGTGTACTGCAAAGTGAAATGGAAAGAAAACCAGACCACATTTCAAGACAGAATGATACACAGAAGTGGGCTTTTTACAGCTCTCGTTATGAGGGATGGGGCGGTTTAGAGAACAGTCTCCCAGTTGAAGACATTGTTTGAAGAAGATAAATACCATTATATTTCTAAGTGACTACTCCTTTTTTGCATTGCAGAAATCTTCTTTGATCTTGGCTGTGATTGAAATAGATGCCTTCTCCACTGTTCATAGCTTTTCAAGAAATCAACAGAACAACTTGTAATCTGTTTCTTTTATGTCTTCTGTTTCTGCTTGATGCACAGGACTGTCACAGTAGATCATTGTTTTACACCTGCTTTATCACCTGCGTACCTTTCAGAAACTCCTTAGTATTTCCAGAATCAGCCAGACATCCCAACTTGTTTATGGAGCCATAATTTCTGCCCTGAAGTTCCATGTTAGCTGCCAGATGCATGTAGTGTTTTATCCATGGTGCTTTAAATATGCTAATGTTAGGTGGGGGAAGGCAGGAAAAATTTCTCCCTGAGGGCTGTTTCATAATATTTATCTTTAACTGTATCTGTCAGGGCTCCTCAGAAAGGATAAGCACACTACATTGTCTACCTTGAAATCAAATATCTCTGTGCTTTATGGACACGTTCATTAAATTTGGCTACTTCTTCAAATGCAATCACAGAACATCTTCCACAAATGGAGGAAACTGTAGCTACAGACTCTATGCATTAGAAAGTCTACTTGCTGTTTAGGTTTGTTCAATTCTAGAGATAAAAAATGTACTTAAAGGGTGGCAGTTTCACCAATCAGTGTAGGCAGGCACTTGATAACTAAACGTAAATAACAGAAACTGATACTCTTCCACCCCTTCCTAGTCTTGTAAGCTGGTTTGTGGTATTACAGTGCTAAGATCACCCGCTGGTTTTCCTCCCCCTTTTTTTTTCCTAGTAGCACTCCACTGAGAATGGGACCTTGTGTTTTTCCTTCTCCCATGTGGTATAGCTTGATTTCCTCAGCCTTCACCTAAGCCCTGGAATACAGCTTGTCTATTCCAGCATTCCTTCTCTCCATCGATACCTGATGACTCATGTAGGTGACACACACAGGCTCAAGGGATTCTTGCTTATAAACAAAGAGGAAAAAGCTATTAAAGAAAGAGGGATTAAAATAACATAAAAACACTGATATGTCCAGCTCACAGTGAGCACTGGCTTCTTCAGACATCCCCATCAGGTGCTTTTTACCTGTCTGATTTTCTTAGCCAGCTTCTCAACAGCTCTCTCCCCCTCCTCCACCTCCATTCTACTGCTAAGCACTTCGACCTTTTCCAGGTCTGGGGATATCCTGTGACGCCTGTCAAATACCCAAGCCTTGACGAATTTTGAAGCTCTCTGATTCCTTCCTGTTAGGTGTCTATGCGGTCCCCAGCATCTGCTTCTCAAAGTCCTAAAAACACCATTACTGATCATAAAGTCAACTACTCATGAGAAACAAAACTAGAAGCAAGTGATGAAGAAAGCTGAAACAGTCTGCTGTAAATGAGACAGACCACAGTGCTCCAAGCACTCCCATGTGAATAATGAGTATAAAGATTTTCTTAAAGATAATTATGGGCCTCTTGCTAAAAGAACTCCTAGCTCTCCGTTGCTGCAAACTCGTCATCAATTTTTTGTTTAAATGAAAATTGTACTTTTTATCTTCTCATTTATAGTAGAAAGATCACTTGGGATGTGTTTCATTCTGTATCCATTGTGAAATGCATTTGAAACTAAAGACTTTGGCATTAAGATCAGTGTTTCACAAGTTGCTGTGCTGGGAATGTCAGGATTGTTGAGGATGAGTGTGAATTTGGCGTGATGCTCCTGCAGGAGCTCATCTGACTGGAACTGCAAAATGGGCTCCATAATTTATAACTCCAGTAACAAGGAAGCTCTGTGTACAATAAGTGATTGTAAATCACCTTCTGTTTCCATTTAGGAATCAGCTAATATTAAACTATTATTAAAATAGGCTTGAAACTAGTTTTATACTGCTTCATTTAGACTCATACAGGTGGTGTCAGTGATAGAAATTTTCAGCAAGATGGTGTTTGTCAAAGGTAGAACAGAGAAGCAGCTTTTCATTAAAAACTTAATTATTCAATTCATTTCACACTTCGTAGAAGGTGAAAAGTGCTCTCACTATGTGCACACTGAAAGGCTTACCTCTCTATTGTAGCTGGTACAGAATTACCCAGGGGTGATTGTCTAGGGGTAGAGCAAGCAGCTTGGAGCCATGAGATCTGGGGCATGTTCCTAGTTGCTTGAACACTGACTTGCTGAATGGTGGAGAAGTTGCTTAACTGTTAAGTGTCTTATCAGAAGAAAACATGGAAGTGACATTGTGAAGGTTAAGTAAGTGAGGAAGGTTAAGATTGAAAAGAATTTGGAAATTATTGGCTAAGAATACAATATTTTTAATAATTCTTGTTGTAGGCTTTAAGAAATAAATTTGCTGTCAACTTCAGAGTTCAAAATAAGCATCTTGTATCTTCGTTACTTTAAGTCTTGTCTACTGTCAGGCTTAATAGGAATTACCTTGTATATTAGTGCTCACTTTGTTGTTTCCACTAAACTTTCTATTCTGGTATTACTATTGGTGCTGTTGTTTTGCTGTGGGAATGAGTAATCAGAAAAGTTCCTCCAAGCATGTCTTCACTTTCAAAACACAAATTCCATGGTCTCAAAGTTTTTCTCACTTGTTCCAGAGCAGCTGTAATATGCACTAAGTCTCCCTTCACAATGCTGGCAGCATTTATTATAGGAACGTATCCTTAGGAT
Source organism: Strix aluco (assembly GCF_031877795.1). NCBI lineage: Eukaryota > Metazoa > Chordata > Aves > Strigiformes > Strigidae > Strix > Strix aluco. The sequence goes on from NC_133933.1 coordinate 25,004,569, forward strand.
ATTTTTAAGCTGATGTTCATGATAAATAAAAAGTTACTCTAGTAATGCTTCCTGTTCTGCTTACATTTCCGAAGAGTGTCTTTAGAAATAAATTCTCGTTAAGCAGCTGTTCTAGACTGAGATGTTTTGACAGGCCTTATTTTAAAGCAACTGGGTTTGCTACTTCCTTCCTTTTACAAACCTCTTACTTTCTTCTTCAAGCTCTCAACTGGATATGAGTGGTTGAGTCCAACAGTTTTTCTTCCATCCTACTTACAATACTGGACAGTTGAATGGGGATTTTTGTCATGCAATTTTAAGAATTAAAATAGTTTTGGGTTTTTTTTTTCACATTACTTTAAACTGAAATCTAAGTATAGAATAGAAAAATCCTTTTTTATAAAGTGCAGAAGTAATTTTCTTTGCCTCCTCTTCTTCCTGTTGGCCATCCACTCCCCCTCCCCCCATGCATTTCCCTATTTGATATTGCATTAGAAATACCAATTTTTGTCTACCAGTTTCTGTATTGAGATCTTTTTGGCTAGCAAATTAAACAGTGTAGTATCTTTATGGTTTAATAATCCACAACTAACAGCTACATTTTTTAACAATACTGATTTATTTTCTTTTTGTTTGTTGTTTTTTACAAACTCATAACTATTAAGAAATATTTCCTTTGTGAAAGATGCTAATACTGATGCTCCATCAACTGAACATGGTATATAGGCATTACACTATCATACAACGTGTTGTTATGTGTGTGTGAGAGGACGAGGAGCTTGAAATTAAGGCTCTGTACTGTGCAGTGCAAGTGTGATTCATGTTCTGGCAATACCTGTGGAAATGGCCAGGTCTGTCAGGTGAACTGGACAGGAATTGTTGAGATATATGAGAGAGAGGCTTCTTAGTTCGGTATTTGTTTTAGTCTGAAAGGTGATGACGCTGAAGTAACCAAGGAACCAAGTTTTATTAGCATAGTGTTCATAAAAAAGCAGGAAAAGGAACAAACATAATCTTCATTGTCTATGTTCCTGTAAAAACATGAATTTTCAGATCCTGTGTACACAAGCATGTGTTTGTATGAAGGTAATATATGGAAAAGGATCTTTACTGAGGCCCCAGAAGCCAGTCGATAAAGCCTCAGGTGGGCACTAGGCCACCTTAAGTGGGAAGAGTCAGACCTGCTGGGACCTATACTGCTGCGTCTCATGGAGTAAATCATGGCTCACATTAAACATTGGTTGGAATGCAGTAGCCAGATGACAGGTGTCCAGTTTTCTGGTGTTAATTAGTATCCTGATATGTACAAGAATGACAATGAGGGTCAGGAGAAGCTCTTGTTCTCTTCCAGTTTATGCATAAACCAGATATTGTGTCCACCTCTCTGCTTCCTATCTAGCGAGATGCACCAGCGTTTCCCCGCACATTGGAACTGAAAGTTTTTTATCTGTGTCTGTCTCATCATGAAGTTTCATCTTAATCTTTTCTCATTCTTTGCATAATGAGCAGGCATTCATGGTGGTTTTGGAAGAAGCATAATTTTTGATTAGCTGCAAATGTCGCTAACCCTGTCCATCCCTATGTCAAACAAAAAAAGACTGGCCTTACACTGGGTTTTCCTGCTAACCCAGCTAACCAAGCAACTAATGTTCTACATGAAAGGCAGACTAGTAGCTAGAGAAAAAAATATACTATGCAAAAAAATCAAAGGTGGAAAATAAGCTTCTTGTTTATTCCTGGCCCTTTTTAATAAGTAAGTTCCCTGCATTTCAAGACATTTTTGCTTTTATTTTTTGGCTCATGTACAAAAGCTGGGAAAAACCTGGATAATTTACCCCCCGCCTACTTTGACCAAAGACTAAACCAACTAGCCATTGAACTGATTGACTAAAAAGAAGGTTTTGAGCACTATAAATATCTGTAACTCCGCTGTTAGCTCTCTACCAGTGGCTTTTAAAAAGTGGCATGACATCTTTATTCTGTGCCATCAACGTTAATTGAGAATATGCTAATGCAAAAAACTCTTCTCTCCCTCCTACAGTTCCAGTGTCAACAGTGCAGTATTACTGCAGTATCCTCTGAGCAGAGTTTAATAAGCTTCTTGACCATAATAAGTAGGAAAAATTACTGGGTGAACTCCATTTAATCCTCTAGTGTCTGAGCACTAAGCGTCCACAGCCTGTGTCACCCTTGCTGTGACCCTGGTCCAAGGTATGCGGCTGTTGCACTGTGGAGGCTGCCATGGAGGGGGCACGCCATGGGGCAGACCTGCCTTTGCCTCTGCTCCAAGCCAGTACGTGACAGTGTTTGTAACACAAAGCTTGACTCCCCAGGTTTTAAGCTCTTCCTGAGAGTGCTAATCTTTCATTAAAATCAGTCAGAACAGAAAGCCCATAGCTGATCTCAGAGGAGAGTCCTCACCTCCGGCAGCTCCTCAGAGCAGGCAGGGAAGTCCATCAAATCAAATAAGGAATACCTCCCTTCAACTTCCTTGAGTAACAAGCGCCTTGAGCATCCCGGAAGGGATTTGTTTGCCAAATAAACACACTTGTTCTTTTTGAGGAATGATTCAGCTTTACAGCTGAGAATGCTGAGCTGTAAAGTTCCTGTAAGTCCCTTTACAGTCTGTGGCCAATTGCTCTACAAAGACAGATCTGGAGACCCAGGATCACATGCTGCAGAACCACAAGCATACACTGCTTGAATTATGTCCATCCCTCTGACAAGCTCCGAAGTTAAGGACACATGCATGTTGGTCATCAGAAGATACTACTGGATTATCCATGCTGGATGTTGTAATTAGCACATTAAAGTCTCAAAAGCATTATAAAATGAAGATGCTGAAAGCTATGGGTAATAAAGATTTGGTGTCATATTTAAGAACAGCACCTAGGGCTTTTTTTAAGTTGCAAGAACTTCCTGAAATAGAATTCATTTGTTTCTATGATTATTTATCATTCATACTGCTGTCGGCTTTGACAGTGAAAATGTACTTGTCAGACACACTTTTATTTTAGTCAGTTTATGGCTATTTTCATTCTGTAAGTTTGATGCATTTCCCTGAAGTCCATGGCCTGTAATTTCCAAATACAATTAGGGTTGATCACTGGGTATGCTAGAATTTTAACTTTCCTAGAAAACTTCAGTGGGCTTAGGTTTGGCACCTGAGTTTTCCTCCATACTTGATCTGGCACATTCCTTTAATCTGTGTAACCAGTATCATAACACTGGTATCCAGCATAAGTAAGGGATCTGACCCTGTAAGACAACTAGATCTGCATCTTCTGTCTTTGAGAGCCAAGAGTGTTCAGCAGCCCTCCAGACTTTCATAATCTTGCTTTTCTACGATCAAAACTAAGGCCACTTCATGGCCGCCCTTCCACTGACTTGAAAGGATCTTGGGCCAGGTTGACCATGGGAATGGATCGAGTTGAGGAAGAGACAGGGTGTATGACTAACTGCATGACTAACTGCCCAGAGCTCAAAGCGAGTTCATTTTTGGTTTGTGATGTATCTTATTTGACTTGATTTGGGAAAAAGGCTCTGAACCTGAGTGTTACTGATTGTACATGGGGGCCAGTTTGCCCATACAAATGTTGAGGGATCCTGAAACTGGATGAACATAAAGTTTCCAGGAGGTGGTGAGGCATACCCCAAGTGAATGAGAACCCCTGACTCTGACAGTCCGGTTGACGTAAGAATGAAGCACTGTTTCAATTGAGCTAAACACCCTCATTTTCAAACCCGCTCCATTGCATCTGCTGATTGTAAGAATGCTTAATGCAAGAGCTGTTGGCAGGTATGACTGCTTAAAAACTTGACTAATTCATGACTAATGCTCAGCAGTGCATTAATGAAATGTTTGCATAAGTTTCCAGGCAGCAGCAATAGATGAGCATTTCCCTTGAAATATGGAGGGTGTCAGTGGAAGGGGTGGCACTCTTTTTTAGCACTGGGGACATACCCTACACAAAGAGAGATGCTCTTGTTTTCAGGTTTTATAAAATACATCTCCATTTGTAAACAGTCTGACAGCTCTGTATCTGGGTAGTCCTCACAGTGTATTGTTTTTAATCTGCCTGGAAATGTGTCATTCCAGAGCTGATCCACATTGCTGGGAGACGAACTTTGAGGCTTTTTTTATTCAGCAGGCTGCTTTGGCTCTTAATGACATTAAGATGTTAGGGATGAGGCAGCAGGTACATTGCTGGAGAGAAAAATTTCTTTCTCTGAGTCTTGCTCTTTGTGATAAGGTGTGCTCTACTTGCTCATTGCTAGAAAGGTACTGGGCATCTACACATCTCTTGCAGCCTGCCGTAGCTTGGCAAAACTCAGTTGCAAAGAAGCTTAACTTGCTGTTTTCCTTTGTTCTCATGCCCTAAGCGTAGATAATAAAAATATAACAGGTTTCCTTATGGCAGGCCAGAATCGTTGCTTTGACTGATCATTTTCTTTTTAATAGAAGAATGATCCCTGATATGGACAAAAGGTGCTTTCTTGCTATTTCAGTCTGACACCTTTGCCCTAGTCTTAAGAAAATTGTTTTCAATCTTGAGTTGACTTTCCAGTAAAGCATTCCTCTTTCTTATGGGCCCAGAGACTTTGAAAAGTATGTGGAGTATTGAGGATCTGAATTTTTATGTGAATTACTTGCTCTGATTTCAAGTTATTATTAAGCTTGCCAGTGAAAATGCAAACAAAACCATGTCTCCAGGGGATGGGGAATAGACATTGCTGCACATTGTAATCAGCCTCTCTTGAAGATTCATTTAATATCTTGTGTATTTTTTTATGAAATGCATTATTCATGTAACAAGATTCACAGAGAGAAGCAGCTGAATTGTAATTTCTGGGAAGATTCTTCTTCCGAGAGATGGCATTTTCATTATTTAAATCAATGCAGTAGGTCTTGCCTGCATAAGGGAGGCATGAAGTGAAGGGAACAGCCTGTAGATGGGGCACTGAGCCAGTTAGTTACTACCTCTGAAGGGAAATAAAATCAGCCATCCAGTAATTTAAGCCCTTTTTGGGTCAGTGTGTAGCCATTTGAGACATCATTACACTTTGCAGGGTTTTTTTCCTCTGTGTTAGAAGCACTTAAACAAATAGTAATCAACTAACACTTACTCAGTGGAAAAGTTTCCTCTCTTACAAAAATACTGCTTGCGAGCTGCTTCTCCTGATGCTGTTTCCTAGGGAGTGCTCCCTCAGTTCTCCACTGAGTTCATCTGCCCAGCCATATGAGAGGACATTCCGTTTCAGGGCCAAAAATAAAAGTTCCACATGTTTGTATTGCAATTCTCTCTTATTTACCTAACCTTATGTAAACCACTGTACTTAATTAACACAGGCTCAGCCTCTGTAATATTTAAGATCTCACTCCACCAGCGGTCCCACTGAGATCAGTCAGGCTGTTCAGAGATAACAAAACACAAATAATACTGGTAGAGTTTAAGTTCAACTCAATAATATTACTGCAGTACAGACTGTAAGTGCTTAAGCAACGTTGTGTGCTGTGCATCTCTTGCAGCACAGTTGATGGTAAACTTATTTTTAAAAGTGAATATTTAGGAATTTAATTAGTGCATATAACCATTTAATTATGTTAGTGAAACAAGAAATAGGACATTACAGGTGAATTAGAGATGCATAAGGAGAGGGATTCTCCTTATTTTGACTGTCCCCTTCCATCCCCATATAGCCATCTTATAGGCATATGTGTCCCCTTTGGTCTTCCTCTCACCCTCCCCTTCCCCCAGAGGATGGGAAGCTTCCCAGATCCCATCTCTCAGGCCTTTAAACAAGCAGGTGACAGCAGAGCTTGCTGGTGTGGGTGAGAGCCGAAAGCGGCCCCCCCGGCGCAGGTTGCCGCCCAGGAGGTGTGTGCATGCATCCGCTGGTGCAGATGGGTGCCTGGCCTCCCAGCAGCAGCGGTCTGGGACTGCTGAGACAAAGCCAAAACTGCAGGGAGCTGGAAAGGGAGCCTGAAGCGAGCCCTGTGCATTTTGACACACTGAAGCTACCCAGCAGTGGTTTGCTGGCATTAATGTCTTTCTCCTTTTCTCTTTGTTTATTTGACCAAGTTTGTCCACTACCTCCAATGGTGAGTCATGGAGACTACATCTGCCACCCACGGCCTTGTGAGCGTTACAACCATGGGACGGTGGTGGAGTTTTACTGTGATCCTGGTTACACCCTCACCAATGACTACAAGTATATCACCTGCCAGTACGGAGAGTGGTTCCCCTCCTACCAAGTATACTGTGTCAAAACAGGTAAGGGAGCAGCAATGACATTTCTCCTATCCTCTTCTAGTCCCTCTTTTTTAAAGCAAACTTGTTGGTCTGTAATACTTGGTGAACTTCATCTGTTTCATGGTTAAGTGATGAACATTGATTTTAAGATGCTATTAAATATAGTACATTTCCAAGATTCTGAATGATCCTAAACCATTTCAATCATTCGCTCTTCAAATATATTTTTCAACATCTTCTGGATATTTTTATATGTGTATAAGCAAAGGTCATGATTGCATATATAAAATTTTATAAAGTCAAGGGGAAAAAGCAAGGTCCAGCTCCTGTGGCAGTTTAAGGTTGCTTTTGGTATATGGCATTGAGTTCATGTGTGTTTTTACAACATCGGTGTGATGTCTTGTCCTAACTGGCACTTCTGAGTATTGTTGAAGTATTAATACAAAATAACAGTGGTAATAATCAAGCACAACTCTTGTATTGCCTTTTTGTTACAGAACAAACCTGGCCAAATACACAGGAGACCCTCCTGACTACATGGAAAATAGTGGCATTTACTGCTACCAGCGTTTTATTAGTACTGCTACTGGTTATTTTAGCCAGGATGTTCCAGACCAAATTTAAGACACATTTCCTTCCAAGGTTTGTACTGATTTCTGGTTTTTTGAAGATTGAGAGCCTTGATTCAGTTCTCACATTCAGCACTCCTTGTTGAGGAGATGGAGTGCCTCACGAGCCTTGCAGATACCTTCTTCTTCTGCTCTGAGCAGAAGTCTCTGAACCAGCAGTGTGGAAGGGCATCCCTAAAAACTCACAGTAGTCCTTTCTGCAACTAAGATAAGAGGCAAAGTTTGCCAGATTCGCTTTGGGAGTAATTACAGCTCTGCTACTGAGAATTGCTGCTTCTGCATGTAAAAATAGCTGACAATATTTTTAAATACTCATTTTCAGGTGCTGGGGTAATTAATTTTTTAACTACTGTAGACTTAGTAATGTAAGTTTTAAGAAAGAATTTCTTTTTTCTCTATGGACAAATTTATATTAAAAGTTTGCTTTCCCTTCATGACTATTATTTTAATCATGATTCATAAACATCTCCTACATCTTCCTTTATTTCCATAAAATACTGTGCAGCTATGAGCATTTATCATTGATTCTCACAGCACTCCTTGTGAGACAGGTAGGTGGGTATTATTATTATCAGCTTACAACTGGAAAACCAAAGGCAGCAATGCTGAATTTTAGGTAAAGCTAGTACTGTATTGGGGTTTAGACTTGTTTCTAGTCTTCACTCTGCTCACTTTGCTATGGATCTTGACTGTGTGACTTCTTTCCTGCGCTTGCTTTTTTTCATGTCTTTATTCTACCACATGTAGAGAGGAGAGGTGAAAAAGCTGTATGTCAGCAAATATGTCCCCATGCCCAAGGACTTGGTGATCTTAATGTTAAATAATTATGTGCACATAAAAGTATACATATATATAAGTAATGTGTAAATTTATATACATGTATATGTGCATATATAAAGTATATGGGGAGTAGTATACATATACATACACATATACATAACTAGGAAGATCTTTGGGGTAATGGGTTGCACTGTGGATAGCTTTATAACCCATATTTGTCTAGCTTCTTGAAATGGCTTTCTGTCCTCTGCTTTTCAGACATTTTTATGTCCTACAGGTACCTGGGACCAATTCCCTCCCACTAGGGCTATATTGTGATTTAATTGGCTACTAAACAGATACTTTAGGGTTTAGCAGACTTCCCCAATTAATAGAAATGTTTTGCTTAAAAAAGAAACCAGCTTAGTACTGGTTAAGGAAACCTTCATCCTTTAAAAGTAAGACCTGAAGAAGGCCACAAATCTGGCCACCAAAGCCCTGTCACCTAGTAGTAGTCATCTCAGTGCCTGTTTACATAGGCTGTAAATGCTTTTGTGCGCTAGCACGCAGCTTTCCAGGGGTTCAGACACTTTTGGCTGGTGAACTACATCTGTGATCTTATATCCATGATACCTACTGTGCACAGCACAGCAAATTGTGCTCCTTATCTCTTCCAAGCACCTGTTTTCCTTCCCTTCTTGAAATTGTTTTTCACGTTACTGGTTTCATTTTTCCGATTGTAACAGATTCCATCTGACTGTCAACCTGAACAGAGTTTTGCAAATCCACGAGACAAACATTTCTGTGAATGTTAATGACCCTGTAGCTTCATTTTGCATGACTAGGAAGTGCTGTATTTACTTAAGTTCAGTGTTTGCTCCGAGGTACGCCTGACATGCTCCTGCTCTCTGTGATAACTCGTCTGTGTTTGACGTAGAGGCAACCAGGAGGGCTCCATGGGTGACCCCGACTTTGTGGTGGTGGATGGCGTTCCTGTCATGCTGCCTTCCTACGATGAAGCTGTAAGCAGCGGCTTGAATGCTCTGGCACCCGGATACTCAGCTACCACAGACCAGGGGCATATTTTGCAGACAGAAGATCAGAATCCTCCTGCTTACCCTGGCCCCAGGATTACAGACACACTGCCTAGCGAATTTGAGACCTGTGACAGTAGGTCAGGCTCCTCTGAACAGCTCCAAAGTTTGTACCCGTCCCCAGCATGCCAAGCAGCAGCGCTTCCTGGATCAGATCGAACTGACGTATCCCGTAGCACTGCTGGGGAGGCGGCGTCCACGAGTCCGCGGATCGATATTGCAGATGGTGAGTCTTGCGTAGGTGCAATAGGTGAGTCTGTGAACAGGAGCCATCATTTGTTTGTACTGTCAGAGCAGTAATAAACCCACCTGGCTTGCTCGTACTTTCTCCATGTTTTTGTCCACATCTTAATCTGGACATTTTTTGAACCATACTACTCCATGGTCATAGAGCTTCATGTCTGCAATATGTCCTTGCTAGCTGTGGTGCAAGGGATTTGAATCCCAGGCCAGAAGGTTCCTGTCCAGACCCCGTAACAGCAGTTTCATCAACAGGGGTGTCAGCAAGCACCTGTGTACAGCAGCGAAGCCAACCATCATCTTGCCTGTGTTGGTGTGTTCATCTGCTCCTCAGCTCCTACGCTCACAACTCCCTCACATGCCATGGCTTTCACAGCAAAGAACAGGATTTTCTCCTTAAAATGGAAAGCAAATCATGTTTTCATACTCAGACAAAATTAGCAGCCTTTGTTAACAAACCCATCATGGCTGTGCATACAGTAAACGGTTCAGTCTGAGGCATGTACGCATCAAGCCATGGACACAGGAGTCACAGCATCAGGGGAACGTACTCACAGGACCATGTATGAGAACGGAGATTGCCATATATTATCATCTGCATTTAAATCGAACATGAGCATGCATTGATATAATTTCATTGAGTTCTAATGGAGCTATATGGTGTGTTAAGGAAACTAGATAGTTTTCCTCAGAGACATTTAGAAGGAGTGGCTCTGATCCTGCTCTCCACAGTCACTGAGAGTAATTAGGCAAAGAGCTGAAGCCCAGTGTCCTAAATTGAGTGTGGTGAAGGTCTGGATGGAGGAAGTCTTCCTGCTTTCATAGGGTTGGGGCTAACTGTGGTATCACAACGGGAAGAGGACAGCTAGGAGGAGGGAGGAATTATGCCAGTAAAAGTCCCTGACTACACTGAGTGCTGTTTCAGTGATTAATGTAGTAGAAAGGATGTTTGCATTTAGGTTTTTGCAGGCCTAACTTGTTTTAGAAAATCAGGGCAGTTTTAGTAGTTTAATTTTCATATAGGTGCTAGAAGGTAAGTGGGTCTAGAATTGGCGATACTGTATGTCTTATTCAGATTTTCGCAATGTCCATTTCTATTTCTACAGAATTGCTAATACTAATACTCTGCAAAAGCATAAAGGAAAGTTACAGTCAACAATCAATGCTATTTCTTCTTTTCCCCTAGAGATTCCTTTGATGGAAGAAGACCCTTAGCCTGCACAGAGATGTGTCTTCGTCACATTGCACTGTTGGGTGACATGAATCATGAGGATTTAGAGATAGAAAAGACTATCTGTGGATTTGGGGAGGGTATTTTCCTACTTATCAATCTTCCACGCGATGATGTCACCAGATTGGGTGTACATCTTAATCCTCAGCAGGGATAACAGCATCAGCATTTGGAACAGCAGTAGTTTTATGAATGAATCCTGGGGATTTGATGAGAGCAGATGTAGAAAAAGAACTGTGGCTTTTTAGAAATGAAATGTATATCTGCATCGCAGAAAGTCATATGGTTCTGTAAGAAATGCTATTGGATTTTGATACTAACTGCCTCACAAAAGCATGTCCAAGTATGTAAATTTGCTTATAAAGAAAGACTGCTTTAAATGATCTACGGACCTCTAGTTTATGAAGAATCCTTACGAGTTTAAAAAAATACTAGTACTGAAACATGAAAAAGAGGAAAGATCCTCTTTGGCTTTCCTATGATAACCAGGAAGCATTTGATTTAGTTGTCGGTGATTTTGTTTCAGACCATGTCTGCAGAAAATATAACAGAAATGATGGGATTCATATATACTTTGATGTATGATAGCAAATATATATAAATATATATATATATTTAAAAACTCTTAAAGAGAAAGAAAAGGAAAGACTCCCAGGTCACATAATGATCTGGAGATTTTTTAAAGGTAAGGCAGAATTTATATCATATACAGTATTCAAGGTAAAGTATCAATATTTGTATTTATGCAAGACTTCTGTGACTACATTGCATTTGATAAATCCTGCTACAATATGAGAGATCTAGAAAATGTTAAAATTATTAAATACGTGCTTAAGAAATGTTGAACGTCCCTGCTTCAACCTTTCTTAAGCTCTTACAAACGTATATATACTAGAGTAATCTACAGTCATAGCCCAGAGCACTGCCTTGTCCCTGTACGTTGTGGTAGTATTCTGAGCCATTATTGTAGAATACTTTTTAAAAAAATAATAAAGTTCAGTTTCAGTTCTTTTGACTTATCCAACTGTGTGTAGTTGGCCTTTTTTTTTCCCTTCCTCACTTCTTTCACCAGCTCCCACCTGAAGGCTGAGATGTCAGCAGAACACCTGCTTCATGGCATTTTCAGCTTTATATTCATTATCCAGCTACAAATGGAGAGAGTGGTTTTGGTTAAGCAGAGCACATGAAATGGATACAGCAGTGGCGCAGCTTCTGTAGATGCTACATGGCTTCTGTACAGGCTCTTCTCTCCTCTGCATGCTACGCCAGAGCATTGTGCTAAAGCCAGTATGAACGGTTCGCCTTTGCAGTGTTACAGGTTATTCGTTATTTGTCAAGAAAATTCCTGGCTGTTTCATATACTTATTGAAAGCCAAGCAGATTTTTCTCGTCTTATTTTTGGTATTGTGCAAATGAAACATATGTTAAACTGGCAGTGTTTGAAGGAAGAACTCACCGTATGCTAATGACAGAGATTGCCATCATGTGGGTTAATCTAAGCCAAAGGAAAAAATAAGACTGAGTTCTGATTTAATGTACAAAGTAAACCCATAGTATCTCTGTTGCTCTAAATAGAGGATCACTACAAGTTGCTCTGTTATTTTTTCCTGATTGTTTAATTATTTCTATCGTGGTGGCACCTAGTGGCCCCACCTATGAGTCAGGCTAGTAGAATGAAAGATGTGCTGCAACCATTCAAGAAAGTGTTTATTAGCATCCTGTCAGCAACTGTATATGACAGCAAGAAGCAAATGGAGACAAAAAAACTGTAATGGAGAGACAGTTATTACAGTAATCTCAATTATTCTACACTATCATTGATGAGAACGTAGTGATTGGTATTGAAAGATAAGACATATTCCACATTACTCTCCATTCTTGCTTACATAAGATTTGCATTTTTTTCTACTGAAATTGTCTCAATTGCAGTCGTATCTCCAGGTTTATCCCAGAGCTGTATTTATCAGGTATTAGTACTTTCTTTGCTACCCCTTCCTTTTCAGGTCCCACGCTTTCCAGAGGTGTTTGCACTACCAACTGAAGTTCAGGATTGTCACCTCAGCAAACAAGACAAGAGTCTGTAATATCAACCTTGAATTGAAGCACATCTCAAGTCTACAGTCAGTTAAGTGATTTTTGTTTCATAATGCCATTGAAAAGTATTGGATTTACTTTAGATGCCCTATAAAATATTATGAAATCTGTCTTTGCTGGTCTTTTAACAGCTTGTGAAATTTCATTCCTTATTAAATTTCTGGACTTCCATTTATTAATTTCTGTTATGAAAGCTTCTGATTAATATTTGGAGCTCTACGGTTTTACAGATTTACACTGCTGTATAAATTGTATTGCAGTCATTTTGTTAAGGGAGCCAGACAGGGTAACTTAAGAAATGTAAATTTATGGCTTATTAGACCATTTTTATTTTAAAAAGTGCAGAACTGCAAATACACTAGAAAATGCTGATGTATTAATGTTGCTTGATAGTCCTTTGATAGCACCATACTAAATATCACTTGCAAAGGTAGAAGAGAGGTTTTTACCATTTTTTGCTCATGATATGTAAGACTTCCTGAAACGGTGTTTTGGGGGGATTACTTGTGTGGTTGAGTTTGGGGTTTTTGCATGCTTGAGTATCTGGGGGGGAAAGAGAGAACTGTTTCTGCTGCTTTTTTTTTCCACATGGGTCTTGATTTCTCATGAGAGGTCTGCCTGCCCCTGGATCCACACCCATGCCCTGATCCCCAGGTTGATGCCCTGGGCTCAGGGCTGCCCCCAGGTGCCCCCCAGCCTGCCCAGCATCCTGGTCACCCTACCAGCCTGGAGAACCCTGCAGCAACCTGGCCTAAGACCTCAGGTCAACCTCGAGCACTCCCTGAGCCCCACATCCAAACCTTCAGGAGGGTGGATGCTCTTAGGGCCCCAAGAGACTAGAGAGCTGGTAAGATCATGACAGTATGCTTGCTGTGAAAATGAAACCAGATGAGAGGATGAGCATGTCTTATGCTGATCATAAGCTGATTTCACTTAAGCTAACTAGGTGTGAATAAAAACTAACCCAGGAAAATCCTTGTTGCTGAGGAGAGAAGCAGCATGTTAGTGAAGACGGACAACCCATGTGCCTTCAGCAGAGGGAGGAAAGGGTACGTATTGAGAACTCCAGGAAAGAACTGGCTTGTTGTTTTTCTGCCAATATTTCTAAAAATGAAAAAGGAGAAGGAGAAATGAGCAATGTGTCAGCCTTCAACACTCACTTATGAACAAGGGCTTGACCTGCAGAGTGCTGGGGGAAGGGTGGAGATCCAAGGTCTCGCAGCAGCTATGTGCGGAGTGAATCACAACCCAAGCGTGAGTCAACAGGACCTGGCTGCTGTGAAAATGTTAAATGTCAATACGAGGATGTTTACACAGAACTGTAACTTATAAAATGCATGAAGCAATCCTTCAGCTCCACTGCTGCTACAGCAGTGTCTTAAATGCTGAGCAAATTTTTTCCTCTTCAAGGGGAATGTGCAGTAGCTGGAGGAAAGCCAAGCAGAGACAATCAAGAACTATTAGAAGTTTGGAAGAGCCTGTCCTCACAGGTCATGTTAGTGATTATGTAGTGTTCAGTGTGAACAGCAGAAGACCAAAGGGGACACAAAAACTTGGTTTTCTCTAAGAAGCATATTTTGTGAAGAAGAAGGAATTTATCCATATAAGTAGGACAAGAATAATAGGCTTAATTGCAGTTTGAGGGAATTAGGTTAGATACTAGGAAAAACCTTCTAGCCACAGGGATGGTTACAAGCAGGGAGAGATGGTCTGAGGAAGTTGTCAAAAACCTCTGTTACAAGAGATTTTTAAAGACTTTTAAATAAATAGGGGTCAGGAAAACACTGGGGCAGAATGCACTATGGGAGCTTTGGGGACCCTTCTGATTCTCCTTCTGTGTGATTCCCAGCTTTTGAGAACTAAACTTGGCTGATGCATGGTTTTCCCCATATAGACTAAATCCAAACTGATGGTACTGGGCAAACTGGTCAGCAGCCATCAGAATCACAGCCAGAAATACTATCTATTCCACCAACAGAAGCTTTTCATGTAGTGAGGGCTGAACTCCAGTAAAAACCTGTGAATTAAACTCTGTTGCATTAAAGTGACATTGATTTCAGAATTTTGTTCTGTGACAAATCCAAATTTGGGATTTTCTGGTCTTCATGTCTATCTTAGGCAGTTAAATGAATGCAGGCCTTCTAATACTCCCTGTGCATTAGATGAAGTAAATCCTCTCTCAGCAGCTATCTGAAGACACCTATTGAGTTCAAGGAAAAACAGCAGCTTAGGCACTGGAGTGCAGAGACATTGTCATGTTTATGCAAAACTTGTTTCCCATGCCCCAAAAGCTGTTTGTTCTTCTCTGTGCTGTGCTGCAGTTGGTAGCACAGCTTACCACATCAGGTGTCAGAGGAGGAATAGCACAGATGGGAGAAGCACATCTCAAGCTCCCGTTCTTGGTCTCCTGTGGATTCCCAGAGAGGACTCGGGGGCAGGAAGAACTAGAAAGCAAGTAAACATCTGCCCCAAACCCAGGAGCGTCTCCTATTGTCAAGGGCATGTCCAGTCCCTTCGACATGGTTCCCAAAGGAATTGCACTTGGAGGGGAGGCTCTACAGCAGAGGGGAGATAGGCCCTGCTTTGCCTATTGCTCTCCCAGGCCTGGGTGTGCAGCCAGAATAGACAGACAATTCCTTCTCCCCCAGAATAATGTACATAACTTCCTTCATGCATTATAGATTTCTCTTGTCATTACCATTATATAGTAGCATACAGCCCATTCTTCCAGCCCTACCTTCTCCAGGACAGTAAAATATGTTATTTAACAATAACAGAAAGGGTGTTAGCTTGAGATTAAACTATTTGTTGTCCAGGTGTCAGAGCAGAGTTTTCATAACTCACAGAGACCCCATACAGAAATTGTACAGATAAGGCTGACTGGGATTCTTGAGGTAGCTTTCCTCAGCAAGGCAAAGGGACTGTCCCACAGGGCAGGAGGAGCTGGTACGTGGAGACATTTTGTAACCCAGGAAAACTGGATTCACCTGATAAAATATATTAAACAGAAACTTGGAGAAGAAAGAAAAGACACTTAAATTTTAGTAACATCCAGGGGACATGGTAAGTTACCCGTGTTCTCCAGTAAGAACAGAGGGAGCTGTTTTCTTAATACAACTGGTTCAAAAGAAAGTCAAGAGGCAGGGAGGGAAGACAAGCTTCCTGGTTTGGGGGTCCAGCAGCTCTTTTCCATCACCCCTGCATTTCAGTGGTCAGACTGGTTCTGCTTGCAATAAGGGCCTTGGTTTTGGTTTGGATCCACTTTTTCCATTTTATTGTGTTTTCCTTCTGTTTCCCCTCTGCTTATCCTTCTACTCTCTTTCTCCTTTTTTTTCTGTAACTAATATTGTTGTTCCAGTTCCATCCTGCCACCTTGGTCATGCTGGGAAGCGAAACAAGTTGCTTAATTGCAGTGCAGTACCCAGCAGGACACCTCCCCTCCCTCATAAGAGGTTGCTCTTATTTGCCTTCCTCATTTACATTCTCAGCAGAGAGGACAAGAAGGGACATGGAGCTCCTCACTCTGCTGACAAATGGTCCATGAAAATGGTTAGAGAGGAACACCGAGGGGAGCCCACACTGCTACATGCATGATGTATTGGTCTCAAGCCTGTCAGCTCATGATCTTTCATTGGCCCAGAATTCACAGGTGCACATGAATGCTCCTACACAAACGCAGTAGCCAAGATTTTTAAGAATTAGATAATATTTTAGGGTGTTTCAAGGTAAGACATTTTGAAGAGACCCTCCTTTCTGAAACTGGTGAGCTCACAGCTTCAGAAAATGGGCACTGATACGGCCCAGTTAGGGAGCACAGGGTGCACAGCAGGTCACTTCATCTGACCACTTCCTGGTGCTCCAGTATGAATTTCTTGTCCCCAGGATAACTGCTTGAACTAAACAGTTGCCAGTTGCTGAGCTGCCAGGTTCACATCTTTTATTTTTTTAACCTAATTAAACTAGATTTATTTTTAACGCTCCTTATTACCATCCGCTTCTGACTTCCATCCATCTACTGCTGAGTACATGCTGCTCTTGCCAAAGCAAGTGTCTTTCAGCAGCTCACTCAGCCCCCTGGAACTGTACTACCCTGCGGGAGATCACACTTGCCACCATTGTCCCTTCTACTAATTCCATGGCAGCACATGCTGTTCGTCTGCCTTGTTCAGTGCTCTCATGTTAATAACTGTGCAACCAGTTGTTACTTCTTTCATAACCATTACCATAGCTGCCCGTTGTTGATAATTCAGGGTTAATTACTTACTAAAAAGTTTAGCAGAACAATTTAGCTTCACTTAGCCTGTTCATCGATGAAGACTATAAATGTCTGCAGTCTATCACTGATACAGATGTTACTGGAGTTTGGTATAATTGGCTTTTACTGAAGTGCTGCAGCAAAAATTATGGTTAGTCCAACTGGCAAAGTCAGCTGCCTGCTTGTACACCTACTGCTTGGTTTTCCATTGGATTTTGGGCAAGCCCTTGGGTGTGCAGCGTAGACACAGCTACAGAAGTGCTGAAGCCCGGCACTAAAAAGGGTATCACGGCAGCTGTAAAGAGTCCAGCATTTCAATTAGGTTTACAGTGCTGGGCTGATCTATCACAAATACATTTTACTGGAGATAGGCATACCTATGACAAGACTTAGATAACGTTCTCTCTGTTTTATGGAAAAAGCAGTGGAAAAATTGCCAAGAAGAAGCATCATTAAAGGTAATGATGCCTCTCTAGTCAGTTTTCTCTGGTCTGGCAGTGTCCTGTTCCCTGAAATTTCAAATCTAGGAGCTGTTACAGTCAGAAGGCTCTGGATACATCCACTGCTCTCAGTTTCCAGTGAAATGGATGGAAACTGGGACCCCTTTCAGCAACAAGCTCTTTCTGACCATGCAGTCAGGAGTCCCTATCTCCTGATTCTTAGAAGCAGAAGAAGGGCCATGTGCTCCCATCCAAGGGGAAGTGGGGTTTAGCATTACACTACTTTAGAGCAAAACTGGACTTTGGAAGCTCCACCCAGCTCTCTGATTTTACGTCCATGACACTATTTGCAGTGAACTGAGGCCGACTTGGTGCATTGTGGTACTCTGCATTCATTTAAGCCTTCACAACACAGGGCTGTGCAACACATCAGCGATAGCCTTTGGCTGCTCTAGGCACTGACAAGCAAATGAAAGCAAGACAGTTCCCCTCCGACACTTTTTAAATCCAGCATGGTGCTGTCTTCTTCTTTGGATGCCTAAGTATGCTAAAAATGCCTAAATATCTTCATATTAAATTATGAGCAAGGAAGTGATTAATTGTTCCCCTGACCTTCAGTTTCTTCATTGAGACTGTGTCACCAAACCATATTTTATGTCACTAAGAGACAGCAGATGTAAATGAAATATCTGCCTGCTCTAGAATATCTAACAAGGGAGGAAATTACTTCCATCCGTTAACACAGACAGATTTTCTTGAGAGGATTTTCTGCCTTCCAAATTCAGTTTTAAAATGCGATTTCATCCTCACAGGTCTGTCTGTTGGTTTCCAGCACAAGGGGCATTGCCTCCGTTTGTTGGCAGCACTGGCAAGAAAAGCAACCTGCCACTTTCCTCATCTTAATGCTTTTTTCCACTGCATAATTTTAAAACTATAAATAATTTATAAAAAAGCTGCAACACACAAGATAAATTCAGATTTGGGGTTTCTTCAGAAGGCAAGGTAGTGGGTATTCTTTCTCAAGAAATTAAATTATAATTTAATTAGCTCAAAAGAAGACTGAACCCCATGCACTTTACTTTTGTGGTCCAAGACTGAGCATGTAGTAAGTAGAAAGGGGACTTTTTCCCCAAATCATCAGCAAGAAATGACAGTTGGCCTTAGGTCTGTGAGAGCACCCATGTCTGCAGCACACAACACTGGCACACCCTGTAGCCACATCTGTGGGTGACACAAGTACTGGGAGGCCAATGCCTTTGCACGCAAGGGGAGAGAGCAGTGCTCTGCCCCCCCTGCCATCTTGTGCCACCCGTGCTGCTACTCCTGCTTGCTCAGGTACGCTGGGCACTGCAGCCCCCCGCTGAACCTGGTGTATTTACAGTCTGTGGCAGAATGGGCCGCCTGCTGTGGCAGTGTTTTGTAATTTCTTTTCCTTTGTTTGTCCTCTTTGTATTGTCTTTTCCTTGGTTTGTCCTCGCATCAGCAGCTTTCAACACTATCAGATCATTGTATCAGCATGTTCTTCAGGCCCAGCTGTATGCAGTAGTGAATATTTTCAACTCACCTCAGCTCCAAAGCGAGTGCCATTGAAAACTAAACTAAGATAAAAAACCTTAAACAAAAAATCAAGCTTAGGAGTAGCCTTGTTGTTGTGTTGGCCCTGTGCATTCATTTTTCTGTTCAAATTAGTCATGCACTTGAAGGATAGGAAGTTCACAACAGGGCAGCCAAATCTCATGTTCAGAATCAGGACCCTGGAAGGAAAAAACAGCATGTAAACCAGAAAAATATTAGCCCATGATTGCATTGAAATCTCAAAGCTTAATGCAAGATGTGTTCATAAGTGCTTTTGCTGGAAAGAAACAGCCTCTGCCATGCAATTACATACTTAAGCTCTGTGGAAAAGATTTGTTTACTGAGTGAGAAAGGCAAACACCCCAGGCTGCTGGTCAGAAAGAGTCCTCTGTAATCATCACAGGCTGCAACACAAATACATCAGTTTGAAGACCTTTGACATTTGATTAGTATTTTTCTCATTTATAGAGTGAAGAGAGTTTGGACCTTAAAAGGAAAATGAGCTAAGGCTTTAATTAGTGGGGCCACAGAGAAAGAAATGAAGAATGACTGTGGAGAGCAGTAAGTATAAGCAGTAAGTATATGCTGAAAGCTTACAGGGAAACTGTTGCCAAGCAGATTGCGATAGATTTTAAATTCCAAATGTAGATGGACTCACATGGGCAGACGCCAAACACAACTGTTTCTGTATAATTCTAAGAAGGTAGGAAATGCAAAAAAATTCAAAAGCACAAATTTGTGATAACTGGGAAATGCTCTACCTGCTTTACCCCTTGGCACGGTCACAGAGAAATGATTCTGCTCTCTTAAAAACAACAGCTGTTCATTGCTGAAGGCTGTTTCTGGATTTGCACCATATACACTAGTGCAAAAGAGACACAAGTTTATGCTATTTTAGCCCATCTGTACTGGGCCTTGACCCACACAGCTCCGTCAGTACAAATACCATTGCACTGGCCAGGAAAACCAGTAGCAAAGGTGACTAGACACAAAATTCTCTCAAATGTACAAAGTAAACGAAGAGTATCAGCAATATGTGGGGATAGTGAAAATGGCAAGTGTGCTATTTTCAGGCAAACATGATTTGTGAGGTGATAGTTGCTTGACAGGCAGTGAGTCACAGAAGCTTACCCTCTCCAGCATCTCTTTTCCTTAGACAGCACTTTCCACAGCAGGAACAGGTGTAGATAAGAGCAGTGTTTTAGGGCTTGTGCTGATAGCATAAAACGAGCAGAAACTGCTGTCAGGTCAAAACAGGTAGGAGACATACAGGAAGAGGCCATGGAAAAGTGAAGCACATTTCATGTTGGAAAGGTTGGACTCGGGTGGATGTAGCTAGAAGCAATGTAACATCCCGCTCCAAGCACTTTCCCCAGTTACTCCTGGCTGGGAGCTGCTGTCAGCCTAAAACAGGAGTGCAAGCAGCACTGGTTGGAGCTTGGCTAAACCAGGCACCGGAATGAGATCCAGCACAACTGCTGTATTTTTCTACCTTGGCAGGTGAGACCCCAGTCGATGTGATTACCTGCTGTGGGGCAGGAGGCCGAGTGGCTGGCCACCTCTCCAGAGAGGGCTGGGGTGGCAGGGTGCTGCTGGGAAGCACGGCCTCTGGCACAGCTTCGTGGTGGGCAGGTCCTCCTGCCACCACTGCTCAGGGGCCTCTCCTGCTCTGGGCATGGGTGCCAGAGGCCACCGCAGCAGCAGAGGGGCTGCCAGCCAGCCTGGGAATGTGCGTGGCCACCCAGCAGTCCTTCCTCTTGAATCTGGGTAGAAGATCACTTTCTCCTGATTCTTGGTAAAAATGGGATCTAGTAGCGAGACTCCAGATTCTTATTCTGATGCCTGAAGGCATCTTTCCATGTGAAAAAAATGTTACGGACTTTTTCTCTAGGGTATTATGTGCTTTGCTAATAAACCTCTTTCGGAGATCCTTAAAAGAAAAATGTTCCTGGAGTGCAAGAAGTGATGTGCTGTTTTTATGCTCTCCTCACCCTTAGTGTTTTTGAGTGACACACCATGACATGTTGCAATTCATCTGTCATTTTCACATTTAGGGAAGTGGTCAGAATGGAGCAATCCAACCATCCCTGCTGAATGCACTGTTGTTAACTGACAGATGTCTTGAGTGCAACAGGAGTCATGAGGCTGTTGTGGAGGTGGTGCCTTTTAAATCCCAATTGCATGCAGAACCTTGGCATATTGTCACCATGTACAATTTTCAATTTCACGGGACATTTCTTTTGGTGTTAGAAGAGGATTTTGTTTTACCTTCATCCTCCCTTTTTGTTAACACTGCAGGAATAATTTCTCGGGGCTCTCTCCTGTCTTCCCTGATACTGCGTGCGCTGTGGGATTCCTGGGGGGTTTCTGTGGGCAGAGAGCTGGCTTGCACGAGTGTGTGCATATGTACACTCACATACAAATGCCAGACAATTCAATAACATGAAAGCTGTCACAGGCCATTTTACTACAGTCCCAACGTTTGAAAGGTATTTAGGTTAGTATAAAACCAGGTTTCAGCTCCGGTCAGCTTTTCTTTGCAGAATACAGGGAACAGCTGCCTGGCCAGCGGGCGCTGCCTGAACAAAGGTCTCCTTCTACTCCAAGTGGCCTCAGGGGGAAGCTGCTGCTGCGTCTGGCCGGCCTGGCAGCAGGGCCTGAAATAGGGATTTGCCCTGTACAGCTGTGGAGGTCAGACAATCCGGGGCTGTATTTTATATATATGTATTTTAAGTGTGGGAGTACATTTTTCTCCTACAACCTACTCAGGCCTTGGAGAGAAGCAAAGTGGGATGAATCAGTTCCTCAGACACTACCCTTTTGTATATTTTTACCTTATTTTTAAGAATCCAAAGCAGGGTAGGAAGCTCTGAGGTTTTTTGCCAACATCTGACCATGCTAATTTCAACAGATGAAACTTTGGTTTCAGCATGTGTTAAAATGAAAATATCAGCATTTTCAGGCTAAAATGTATTATGTTGAATTACTCATATGTTGTGGCTGATAAAGCACTTTCATCAATTGATCAAACTTTGCTCAGTTAGACTTTACTGATCTTGCTTTTCTCTTCTTCGCTCAAACTAACAGAGTCATATGTGTAACTGAACTCAGTGGTAGCCAAGGCTATACAGGCATATAAAGCCTGTCTGAAGTCATCAATCTCACTAAGAATGAAGCTCACAGAAGCACATTCAGACCAAAATCGATGCTACTTAAACCAGGAAAAAATTCACTTGCAGAGGCTCATTTTTGGATCCTTCTATATGCATAAAGAGAGAATAATTATCT
Organism: Strix aluco; assembly: GCF_031877795.1. Classification (NCBI taxonomy): domain Eukaryota; kingdom Metazoa; phylum Chordata; class Aves; order Strigiformes; family Strigidae; genus Strix; species Strix aluco. The sequence goes on from NC_133933.1 coordinate 25,026,407, forward strand.
CTGTACATCTAGAAATTTATCTTTTCTTATTCTATCCATTCTGTGGACAAACTGTTGTGTTCACTGCTTTGATAAAAGCTTTCGAAAACACTTTGATAATTCCCCAAACATGCAACACAACACACACTGCCTTTTTTTTTTTTAAAAAAGCTGGAGGTTTATTAAGAAGATCACAGATTTTCCTGTTGTGAAATCCAGGTGGGAAAAAATCAAATAAATCTTGGTATTTAATATGATAATTCTAACTGAGACTCATAAGGTAAAGGAACTTAATGTCATTACCTATGCAAGATATGAAAATGCGTGTCTCCAGAAATAATGACCTTATTACAGCATTGATGTTGTGTGGGTGGAAGCCCGCTTTAGAAGAAGCCTGTGGGAAATGATCATGTATTTCACCTGCCTATTGTACATTATAGGTGAGCCCAGAGGTACAATAAGATACACATTTGGTAAGTGTCTTACATGTAAGAAATCAGTAATTTAATGCATTAATCACCAGAGCACAATTATAGACCTTAATTTAGAAGGTATTAGTCATTCACCACAGATAACCTTCAGTGGCTATTAGAATTTCATAGTCTGAGTTCATTACAACTGGCAAATGTCATTTGCACAACCAGCACACACAAGGGCCTGTTCTTTGGCTGGAAGCACATTTTTTCAGTATTAAATCCACTCCATTAAATACAAGAGAGAGAACCTGTTTGGGTCTTATTTCAATAAAGATTATATCCTAGTTGCATTTTAAGGGGGCTTATAAAGATTGCACATTATTAATATATTTTATTAGCATGTTTAAAATGGAGTGGGATACACTGGAAATATTACAAGCATATCAGTAGAAGACATCATAGTTGGTGAAAAACCATGGCAATAAACAGCCTATTAACCTGTTGCAGTCTTTATCAAAATATGAGACAAATGACTGTTTGTTACAAAATCTGTTAAAGCATTTACTGACTTTTTATAAATGAACTTTCATATATGATATTTTCTTGAAATCAGTAATATGCCTAAAATTAGGTATCTCAGTGCTTAATTTCAAGAAGCTGCATAAATCTAGGACACAGTAAAATTCTGTAAGTAATTGTTTCTAATTTTTGGTGTTTTCATGTGTATAGTGGAGAGGACATCTTTTCTTTTTCCCTTTTTCCTAATCCCTTACGGTGCCTGCTAGGTGTCTAGCTCACTATGTGTATGTGACCTGCATAAGACAATGGCGGAGCAAGAAACATGTCTCTGCTTAACACAGACACCCTGGCAGAAAGACAACTTCTGTTGTAATTTCTTGCAAGTGACAGAACATGAGATGGTTGTGTAGGTGTGCCTTTTGTAATCAAAATATAACATGCTTATCTGCATCATGTGGAATTACATTACTTCCTCTGTTTACGAAGGCACTGAAAGATTTCAGCAGGGTGCTACAGAAAATATGGCTGCATTAACAGACAACTTAGCTGTTTCTTTTCTGAGTTACACAACCAGAGTCCTGTGATTTACACATATTAAACTTGGAGGGTTTTAATAACTGAACCAAAAAGATTTAATCCAGAAGCAAGTCTGCAGTTGTAATAATAGTGTGTGAGCATTGTTCAGTGATAAACCAAAGTCAATGCACCGAACTAAAAGAAGTGCCAGGTTGGATGTTCAACCATAACTTGGCAAGAGCTTTTGCAAAAGACACTTCCATAGATTTGTGACCACTTGTTAGCAGCGGCTGACTGTGCAAGAAGCAGCAGTGAATACCTTGCTTCCATGCTGAAATACACATTATGTATTAAACAAAAAGATCCTCAAAGAGTATAGCCATGAAAGTTTAACAGTCCTGCTTACCTGCTGCTTCAAACACTTCAAAAGTTTTTATTCACAATCTGAAACTGGCTTAGCTGGCACCTAAACTGTCACTAGATTCTAGGCCTTGCTTCAGTAACTTCAGTATAAATATCTCAGCCTTTTATGTATGTTGGCAAACAGGCCCAAGCTGACTGGATCCACAAGAACCTAGTGTTTCCCACCTGCATCAACAAGCTACAACAACAGGATTATAAGTGAAGTATCCACATTAGACACATGTTGAAACATGTAAACTGGGGGCAAACATGTCTAAATCCTGATACTGGTTCTTACTGTCACCACCTGGAAAGAGGTGCTGCGGTGGTAGGCTCAGTAGAAATAAGACTTACTACAGACTTACTCTCTTTTCCTATTAATTACAACTGACAGTACTCCCAAAAATATTCAGAACTTCAGGTATCTGGTTCCATCTATTCAATTAGAAGAGGAGGACCAAACAGAAAATAAATATCATATATTTCAGCGTAAGTATCACAACCATCTCTTACACTGTAAATTCGCACAAAACACTGGGTACTTCCAGATACTTAACATTCCATGTGACCTGACAGAATTCTGTAGGACTTTTCCTAAACTGGTTTATTTGACTTTGTCCAATTCCCTGTGTTTGGTTTAAACACAGTATTCCAAATTTAGCAACACTACATCTCTCCAGGTACACAGGACCTGTTTTCAGTGGCCTTAGAACTATTGTTTCAGTGCCTGAACATGTTGTAATCTTTCACCTGATTTAACGTAAGCAGAATATATCACAGGCAACCAGAGAGGTGCATCAATACCATTAAAATACATATATATGCAATCACTTATAAATACTTAATACAGGAGTGATGTAAGCATCAGTAATTAAAGGTGCATAACCCAGATCAGCATGAAGATAGGCACTTTGGTGTCATCGCTGGCCCAGTCGATTCCATACAAAGCAGGACAGGTTAAGCAGGAGAGTGAGAATTTCCTATCTAGATATCCCCATGGAATGGTGGGACATCAGCAGACACCAGGGACAGAAGCAGAGTTCAGATCCTATTAGGAAGAGAGAGGCTCCAGAAGGAGCAATCTGGCTGTTGAGTGGAGGGATAGGAGAAGGGTCTACAACTTGCTGGGAGTTGTGAGCAAGAGCTGCCTTAGGCATTTAATTCCAAAAGAGGTTGAGAGTTGTGCAACCCCAAAAGAGTGGAGCCTCATTTTATTTAATAGGTGAATCTTAAGACATGACCCTCATTCTGCATTTCCAACTGTCCAGATCAGGTCATGCTTTGGTTGATGTGATGTATATTGTAGATGCAATGCTTTAGGCACCTATGTCTCCCATGCAGTGTTACTAAATCTGCAGCTCACTGCTGTGGGTATGGCCAGGCAGCAGTGTGCTCAAGAGTTAGCTCAGAAGTGGCCACTTTGTCAAAGAGCATCAATTTCCAGAAATTGTATTTAAATGCAAAATGAAAATTTAAATTACTGTAATTTTTTAAAATAAAAATTACCCTGTCCTCTCTTTTACCCCCCTTTTCATTCCTGGATTCCTCTTTAAGAATTGCATTAACAGGCAAGTAAATCACTTGAGATGATCTATCATTCTGTCTTAATTTCTTTAGTAAGCCTAAGTATTCTACTCAGTAGAAGGTAATGCAGAAAATAGCACATAATGACCATTGGAAATGGGATAAGAATGTGAGTAGAGGATCAGCTGCTTACAGGTAGCCTGGGTCAGATGAAGGGCCCATCAGAGGGTCAGCCATGCTGGCGGCAAGAGGCAGAGAGCGTGTGAGCCAGCTCTTCCCAACTGCTGAAGATCAGAAGAAACAGCTTAAGCACCAGCAGCCAGCAAACACAGATTTTTACATTGCTTAGCCTGCGATGAGTCGGTGTGATCATCTCCTACAGACTAAAATGCTTACAGTGAGCAAAGCCTGTAAAAGCTGGCTCCTGCGCCCCCGCTGCACCCCTCAGCCTGGCTTCCCCTGGCCTGACCCCTTCTCAGTGTCCAGCGACTGGTCTTAGAAAGCCAGGGAGGATTTCCACCCTGCTGGGGAATCCACCTGGCGGCGTTTCTTCACTGCTGTCTCTACCTTTCTTTCAGATTTTTTTTCACCCCACAGCCACATAACCACCGTTCTCCTCCGCTCTTCACCCCACCTCTTGGCGCTGGCCGTTATTGAGGAAGTGGCTCAGGTACGGTCCGTGGTTTCGAGGCCGGCTCCGTCAGCGGGGACGCGGCGGCTCCCCGGCGGCAGCTGCCCGGCACCGCACCGCACCCCTGCCGCACAGCTTGGAGCTTTTGACCACGCGTTCTCCCTTCAGCGGCCGGTGGGTGTGTATGGAGGGGGTGACAGACGGGGGGGTACTCCCCCACCCCGCGGCCGGGGGGTGGCCTAGGCCTTCCGTTAACAGCCGCTCCGCCCCGGCGCGGGGGTGGCCTCGGCCGCGGGCGGCGGCGCGGCCAGGCCGGGCCGGCGGGGTAAGCGCGGGCCGTGTGAGGCGACGGCCGGCCTCCGGCCTGGCGGCCTCGCCGGGACACCGGGCTGGGCCGGCCTGCAGGCGGCGAGCCGGGCTATGGGGCAGCACACTTTTTTTCCGATTGTTACACTCATTTTGTGGGCAAAAACAGATACGTAGGGTATAAAGCTCTTAAAAGGCACAAAGGCATCTGAGGTAGGACTTGAGGGACAGCCTCACGTGCTCTAGGGAAGAGTCCGGCCAGCGGGGTGACAGCGGGGTCCCTCGGCCCTCACTTCAGTACTCGAGCATGGAACATTCTGCTCTTGCAGGTGCCCAGCAATGCCCGAGTCTGGCAGGGCTAATTACTCAACATCTGCTCTAGCTACGTTGCACCGGTGTTTTGATGTAGGCATGCTTCTAGCTCAGACCCAGCCTAAAACACAGCAGTGGCTGCGACTTTGTTTTAAAATGGAGCGGTGAATTGTCACTGTACACCTTTAATTCAGTGGTTTACGGCTAGGAGTGTTCACCCAGGTCATGGGAGAGTTCATTCAATTCCATCCTCTGCCTGAGGGTGAATGAGACAAATGTCTTCCCCCTAATTGGCGACAGGCTTTTTTTGGCACTCTTCAGCCTCCTTTTGAAGCCATGTCATTGTGCAAGAACTTCTAGAAGTCGACTGAGATGGTAAGAGGCAGGAACTAGATGGGAGGGCAAGAAGGGTCTCCAGGCTGTTCTCTAAGGATGGTTTCTGGGTTGAACATGTGCGTAGTCAGAATATGGAAACTGCCCAGAGCAGTTCTCCCTCCCCTCCCTTGGCCCCCCATACAAAGCACCCCCCAACCCTCATTAGGCTGAAACATGTCTTTGATTTAGTGAATCTTGAACGTTATTCACTCAGTTGGAGGAGCTGTAACCAGAGGAGGAGAGTGCCTCCAGTCCAAAATAACCAGTGCTTCCACAGTTAATGGGTATTTGTGAGATAAAAGGGCTTGGTATTGCATTGTGCAGAAAACAGGATTGACTGTAGCTGTTTCGCATGATAGATTAATGTGCCAAATGAAGATATTGATACCTTTCTCTCCAGAAAGAGCTGGGTAGGGACAGAATTTAAACTACAACCTGCATGGGGATTTCTGTTCTGGCAGTCCCTAGGTGTCAGACTGCAGGTATTTTATGGATTCAGAAATCAGGTGCAGGTCTTTCTACATGCAGTGCATGGAGTGTATAATTCAGTCTCCTGCTTCCACTCTAAATGCCTTTCATGCAGGTTAGCCTGTGTGGCAGCTGCTCTTCTTGGTTGGGTTGGGACCATCTTGTATAAGGATAATCAGTAGATAAGCACTTGACCTGGGATATATATGCAGGTGAGCCCTACCATACTGTGAGTCGATGAAATAGGTAACTCACCAATGGCCTCACACAAGAACTGCTTCAGAACAGCTACTAGCTACTTTTCTGCCTTCTTCACTTGTTAGGTCTCCTTTGCACAATAGGTTCTACAGTACAAAGTTATGTCAGCTATACTTGTGAGTGTAATTTTCATATTTTTTCCTCCACCACCAAGTTAAGCGCTAACTCAAATTTATTCTGATGTAAAGCCTATTTCAAAAAAAATCCAGGAGGTATCCTTTCAACATCTCCATTCCAGGTAAGAGTGGAGCAGGTTTCTAACTTCACTTTAATGCTGGGCAGATTGGCTGTCTGTCTCTCTTTTGTACCAGGTACCTTTTGTCACTGGACATTTGTAGCTTGTTATCTTTTAATTGCTTTTTAAAAATATGTGTGCAAAACACATACTTGCAAAAGCACACATCTCTTTGTTATCCGTTGTTCTGTTTGGCTCCACATATTTAGGCACCTGTCTCCATACTCTTTTAATAGTTCCTCAGTAAATAAGGTGCCCAGATTGGGTCCCAGGCGTGCAGGTGTGGCAACCATGCCGCTTCCCCTCCGGCAAGCCATTTAGTCATCTTTGCTGACTTCAGCTACCCACCCATTACCATTGTTTTATGCCTAACCACTATTTCACAGGCATGACAGTGCTGATGAGCTTTATAAAAAGGTTAGCTTTGCAGGTGAGGCTGTACAGAGCTATGCTTGTGACCCTAGGAGTTACAGTCTGAATGCTGCTCCTCCACTTACTGCTGCTTCCTCAAGAATTTCTGTCCCATCAGTGAAAGCTGGCCGCCTGTACGTTAAAAACCTGGCTGTCATTCTTGAGAGTTCTTTCCTATTAACACTTTGATCTTTTCCACGTGACAGTTTTAATCCTGGCTGCTTCTAATTATCCCGTGAGCACAAAAAAAGGACATTTTGTCTCTGGGCTAAAAACACTTTGTGAAAAACACAGTCCAAAATGATAGCTAAGAGGGAAGGGAAACTAACAGGAGGGAAGCACGGTTTTCCTGGAGCTGTTTCTAGTTGAGACCAGGCAGTTATCACATGACAGTTTTCAAAGAAAAAGAAAGTCAACATGGATTCAGGGTGTGAGGCAAGAATACCTGAGTGGTGACTGTCACCACGCATGGGTGGTTTGTGCAGCTTTGAACAAGTACCTCTGCTGGGAAACAACCAAGTTCGAAAAAAAAAAAAAAAGAAACGAACCAGGAATCTTCGCTATCCTCACTGAAGCCTCAAGAAGTTCATTTCCTTAGGACCTGGAAGAGTGTAAAAAACCTTGTTGGTCCTCTTCTCAAGCCTAGCTGAGGCTCCCTCTGCCTTCATCATCCCCTGTCAGACACAGGGGCAGAGGAGCCCGGGCTGCCCGGGGCTGGCAGATAGACCAGTGCCCAGCGCTGGGCACTTCGCTGGAACAACCAGCCCCGCTGGCTGCTCAGGAAGGGAAAAGAGCAGGCAGGCTCTGCTCAGGAGGGAGACACTCCAAACAGTGCTAGCGGCTAAAAACAACTGAGCTGGGGCCAGGGGATGGAGTCTCGGAATACAGCACCCTCCCTGTGCATGTCTGGTTTACTCCTGTCCCCCCAAGAAATAGCCCAGATCATGTTTTAGTCTACATTTTCAAGTTTATTTTCCCATCCTTCTGGAGACTGCGTTCTTTTAAAGAACGGTTATAATAAGAATAGAGGAATCACACTATCTTTGTGTGTCCGCATCTCATCATATAACCTGAGGGGATATTAAAACAAAAATAAATCTAGATGATGAGCAGAAGCTAGATCATTACATCCCATAGGTAGCTTCTGATTACCCAAACCAGTGGCTGTTTTTTATGATCCTTCTGCTCTGTCAGGTCATTAAATGTCTTATTGCCTTGGGTTTTCCCCATCGACGATAGGAACTGTCACAGTAGTCACTCACCTTATAACATGCCTCCTGATTTTACACTGGAAAATACTGTATTTGAGTTAAGCATCCCAGCAACTTCAGGGAGAGGCTGAGGGGGTGGGAAGGGGCACTTCATTAATCATCTGATGAATTAAATTGTTTCTTTTTAAGATTGCAATTGGCTAGAGGGGCCCCATGAAGAAAAGTGTGTTTACACTGCACAGCTTTTTATGAGCACAAATGCATATATTATGATGGCTTAGAGCTTGGGCAAAAGCTTGGAGCTTTATTTTTGTTTCAGTAAGTAGATTTGATCTAATCAGATAACAGCAGCAATACAAATTTTCGCAACAGTTGGCCTTTATGTGGCCAGCCTAAGAACAAAGGCTTACTGTTTGTGATATATCTTTCAAGATCTTTTTTATGACCTAGATAAATATTACAAACAAACTCCTTGTCAGTAGGCTTTCTGTTAGATTAAAAGAAAAAGGGTGCTCTTTGAAGGTCTTAGGGTTTTTTCCTGAGAAATTTTACCAAGTGCCAAATACAAATAGTCCTTCACAGTCAGTGTGTGTCACCAGCTTCTGGGAAAGATGCCCATAATTGTTGCCATGAGTGAAGAAAAGACTAATGATATTAGAGTATTAGGTGAGGATATTTCACTTGTTCTGCACTTTGTCCAAGGAGTAGGAATGACTCTCAATTCCCTACAGAATTGTGACATTTGAATATATAGGGAAAACTGAAGAGGGAGTCTCTCTTATTTGGATGGCAGGAAGGGACTCAAGAACCAAATAATGAGATTGAGACACATTTGTCTATTCAGGTGAATTTCAGTAGATTTTAGGCAGCCAAGTCCCCAAAATCTGATCCGAAAGGCCTTTCCTTCAGTCAGAAGCCCCAGTGGCACCACCATTTCTGCTGCTGCTCCCAGTATGTTTAAGCCATTGTACAGGAGCACCCCAGGGTGAGGAGCCTTGCACAGCGATTGCAGATGTTGTGGAGATCAATATGAAGAACACGGCCCCAAGCAGGCCTCCTTGGGGGAGCCTGCATGGAGCACTTCTAGCAGAGCTGCAGCTTTGGGTCTAGTACAGGCCGTAGTAGCCATGGACATCATCTTTCAGACTTTAGCCAAGGGAAGGAGAGGTCTCTGATATTATGACCCAGTTAGACCATTAAAGGAAGTGGAAGACCTGAGTACCTAGGCTTCTTCAGTCTGAGAACCTTCAGTGTGGTTCTCACTCAAGGAAATTGCTTTAACCATGAGGCTATAAGCACGTAAGTATGTTCAGTAACGGTACCTTATATCTCTCCTACGGAAGCTTGGTTATGCAAACAAGAATGCGAGAACTGTGAGGATATCTTGCTGAGCAGAGGTTGGAAGATAAGCTTCTTGAATTGTTTCAGAATAGAACATTGCTTGCTCGATTTTGGTTGTTTAATCTGAAATGATGGTTTAGTTAAAATCCATAACCAGACTTCATCTTTAGAGCCCAGTGTTGAGTACAGAATTAGCAACTGATGTTACTGTCCTCCACTTTCCTTTGTCAGTACGTGCCTCTGGCATAATGTTGCATCCAATTGGTATTTCCCTGGTTTTCCAGAACTGGAAAACTATAGTTACCTCCTCAGTTCTTCTTTTAGCATCTCCTTTCACTTTGAGGTACCAGTTTCCAAAGTTACAGCTCTAGCCTCAAAGCTTTGATCCATTCTCAGAAAACTTGAAAGTCATAGGTAACCAGTTGAACCTCTCTAGATACTTAGAGGAAGTCTCAGCCCCATGACATATAAACAAGAGACACAAGTTTTGACCATTTGCAATGGGATTTGCTTGTTATGCTCCTCCCCGCCACAAGTCTGCTTCATTCTGTTTGGGTGTTTCCACAGAAGGATCAATGCACTCCAAATAAGACACAAGCTGCGTGAGCCACGTACCAGGGGATAGGGAATTGTGCCTGGGCTGCGTTAGGTTTGTGCATGCTTTCTAGTCTTTGTTCTGAGACTTTGATCAGGGGTTACCTTTCTGACTGGGCAGCTAACATCCAAAATTCCCCCTTACATCCAGATTAAATAGTAACGTAGAAAGACAGATGCAGTAGGTCATACTAATGTAGGAGCTAAACCCCCTTTATATGCTGGTGCCCTTGGTCCATGCCTAAGCCAAAGTATAGTGAAAAGAGAAAGGGACTGAAGAAAAGAAGATGGACACGGGGACTGAGATCATTCATTGACGTATCAAGTCTCAGGTCAGGAGTAGAGTCTCACATAGGCTCCAGCAGCACTTTTGAGTTGGCTGAGCCATCCCACACTGCTAAACTGTGAGACCCCATTTCAGCCCCAACTGCCAACAAGCTCTATGTGTGTTTCGTTGTATCTTACAGCTCAGCTTTGTCCTGTCAGCATGGCTGAGTGGTAATAGACTGTTGTATCTACCATAACCCTTTTCCTGGAGCCATTCCAAGCACCTTATGTGCAACATGGACAAAGATCAGTTACAGATGTACAAAGATTAGGTATTTAAACTTTAATACTGTCAGGATATGAACATTTTCTTAACATTTGTTCTCAAAAGTTAACTGGGTTTGAAAGAGGATGGAGAAGAAAGAAAGGATTTCTTTGAATTTTGGGATTCTTGTTCCAGAATTTGTGGACTGAATCAAGAGCCCTTTGAAATCTCAGAGTCTTCCTAGCTGAGGTTATCTATACTGTATCAGGCTTAACCTGAAACTAAGCAAAAATGTCCTCACTTACCCAAAGTTTCCAAACTCCTGTTCATTATTTCCCCTTCCCAGTGGCTCTTTCATGCCCCGCATGCTTTGTAGCTGCAGCTTATTTATTGATACAGTTTGCGAGTGCTGCATTTTGCCAGCTTCTGGCAGAAAGATCTGGGGTTAACTAACTCTTCTAGGAGTTAGTTAAGCCTTGTCCCAAAAGGATTTAACAGCTGACTGTTTTTTCTGGTCTGGGAAAGACATCCTGCAACCTTTGTCAGTAGTGTTGGATGCCATGTAGAGGCACCATATGCCAGACTGATTTCATACTAAGAGCATAACCACTTCAAGCAGAGTTCAGAAGCTGTATATGGTCAGGACCCCCAGTTTATTATATCACAACTATAAATGTGTCCATCCCTATCAGGTGAACGTAAGAGAGGGACAGAAGTTGTCAAAAATGTATTTATATTAGTATCTAACAATCAGAAGCAAAACATTTGAAATTATATGATTTTTTTACACAGAAACACCTATTGCTGATGAAATTTGAAACTGGAGAATTATGTCAAATCTTAGAATTTGCCAGAAAGCAGAAGTGTAGCACCAGTCTGTCTAGAAACTTAAACACTGTTGCAAACTCAGTGTAGTTTAGATTAGATGAATATAAAACACTCTGTTCAGTTAGCTGGACTCTGGACATATACATATAGAAGTTGGCTTAAATGTATTTTCAAAACATTCACAAGAGAAGTTGTACACTGATGACAAAAGCAGCGTGCATATCAAATTTAAAGTTAAGTCAGTGTAATTTTATACCCAAACACATCTCACTATAGAAAAAAATAGTAAGGGACAACTAAGATGGTTGTCTCATCAGTGCCTAATGTTTTTGGGTATAGAGGGGAGAAGAGAGGACTGTCTTCTATGCATTGACTTTACAGGCAAGAAATACCCCTATCTTTCTTTCTTCCCTTTCTCTGGCGAGCTTTTGTGCTACCTGTGACAACTAGTGGTGTTTCACAGAAAGACATCAGGGTAACAGCAGCACTCATGCAGGGTCCAAGAGAGCTCTCACATCTTGCTGTCCAAACAGCAAGACCCTTAGCTATGGAGGGGAAGAAAAGCCTTCCAACTTGGCAGTGGGATTAATGTTTATCCCTTAATCCTAAAGCAGGCTTGCGGCAATTAGGGATGAGATTCTCACACACTCATCAAAAGATACCGCCACCTTTATTTATATATACCCTACTCATCTGTGAATCAGTGACCTAGAGAAAATGGCCTGGATGTTTTTCTAAAAATTAGAATGAGCAAAAGATTTTTTTCTTTTTTGATGCAGATAATTGAAAAATTTACCAGCTTTATTTCTGTCTTTACCGACAGGTAAAGCTCTGTCTTTGCTCTGTCTTTATTCACCGACCACATCCCAAACACCTAAATGACCAGTATTCTTGGTCACAGGACTTCATCTTTGTGGAATTATTTCAAGCAATCTGTGCTTGTAGTGGGCACACAGTTCCTCTGGCTGACTGAGTTGCCATCTAGGAAAAATCTTAGGAGGATATCATGGTCACTGCAATAGGTTATCGAAAAGATTTTTAAACTCTTTAAATCTTACTGATGATTATATCAGACTAGCCTTCTCCAGAGTCCACCCAGATAGCCAGCACCTCTGCTGCTGGGTTCTCCAAAACCTATGGCTGACAAATGATGCCCACTGCTCATTTTCATGAGCACCTACAGTACATGTCTGATCACTTGTGCTGGTTAATCACATGTGCTGGTTAATATTTGACCTAGGGTTATGTGGCGGAAGCATGGGAGGCTGCTGAAGAGAGTGAGCATGCTACTGAATGCTGCACAAAACCACTTCTGAGACCAAAATTTTCCTTTCAGATCACTCTTTTAAAAAGCAAGCAAATACTCTTGGACATCACCAAGGACAAAAATAGGGTATGTAACCCATTCTTTATTTATGGGGACTTCAGTGCATTGTTGTAGGGGGTGTGGAAAAGGGAATGGCAAGCACTTTCTAACTCTCCATGGGAGAGTTGTTACTCTAACTTCTTTCCTGGCTTGTGTACATCAAAAAGGAAACAGTCTTAGTCCTCCTCTTTAGCTCTACTTCAGGCCCTGCTTACTGACAGACTCTGTGGATGTCCTAAGGTGTACACAGCTGTGCTGAGACGGACAGGCACTACTACTCTCAGGTACTGTCAGTCCCTTTCCTTTTTTGCTGTGCTAGTGAATGTTTCTACGTGATTTAAAGCAAGTTAACAGAAGTGAGTTTTTAAAAAATTTGTACAGTTCCAGACGACTCAAAGCATCTGCATCAGCCTTCCCTGATCCAGACACACACTTCCGGAGGAGACTGAGACCAGAGCTAGAGTATTTGCATTCTGTATGCACTCACTTGCTGCCTTTAGATCTAGGTAGAATATCCACCCTGCATTGTAAAAGTTCTTTCCATTGCTCAGAAACATACCCAGCTTTAGACTTTCCATCCCAAAAGCATTTGCTGTATTTTTCCTTCCCCTTCTACTTTCCCCCTTCCCTTTACCTCTTACTCCTTCTGACATCAACGCAGTAGAAGGCAACAAAATCTCAGATGCTGTGCTCTGGTTCCCTGAACTTCATTACTGCAGTTTTCAATAACGAATGAAGTATTTACACATCCCTTGATCTCCATGTCCATGCACAGGCACATAACTGAACGGGATGATCATCATTTTGTGGGAAGAATATTCTTACCAAAAGCTTTTAGGTGCTAATGTACAATGGTGAAGGGTTGTCTGAAATGCTACATGGAGGGATTCTGTTAAATTAAAAATCTTTGCTGTCCTCATGAAAGCAGTTTACTGCCACCATCCTCCTTATGCTCATGGAGGGCCAAGATTTGAGGGAGAAGGTAGTAACTTACGCAGAAAAAACCTGAGGGAGCAAAGAGTTTACAAATGAAATCTTCCTTGTCACCAAACCAGAGCGGAGGTGGAGTGTAATAACTGTTAAGAGATTGTTAGAGACTTCTTTAACTTACAAGAATGTGGAAAAGCAAGTAAGTGTAAAAGCAAAGGTGGCTAGAAATGTTTCACCATTTTCTTATTTTCTAATGATAAAAATAAAATTACATTTATAGATTTAAAGATAACAATGCCTACTAATTCTTCTGCTCTAAACATTTTAGCTTTCTCTTGTGAAAATTGAAATACATCTCTTAAATTTTGATTTCCAGAGTACTTTCTATTTGTCACTGCTTTTAGTGGTGCTCTGATTTTGCCCAAACTTTACAAACCAGCCATAGCATTTGGGCAAATACAAGGAATGAAAGTGAAAATGTTTGAAAGATAAATGTAATTTAAAACTATCTGTGCTAAACATATTATGGTGTCAACAAGAACCATAGTTAACAAACAATAAAAGGGAAACTTGGTGTTTTGTTTTCATGGCTCAAGCAGAAAGAACAGTAGAAAGTAAACAAGATCTTGAATGACCTGCTGTATGTTTAGTTGTGTCTTTTTTAATAACCTACAACATTTTGAAGTCATAAAGACAAACATTATATAGTTTCCTGTTTGTACTGTCCCCTTTTAACAGTGCACGCTAGGTCAAAAAAAAGAGGGCAGAAAACACAATTGTTTTGTAGTACTAGGAATTATTCCCCATAGATGCGGTTAAAATCTCTTAACAGAATTTTGATACGCGCTACCTGCAATTTTCTTTTCTTTGCAGCACATCCTAAATTCCTTAGTGAGAAAATGTGAATGAAATTGGAATGTCAGGACCTCAGAATTCAGCACTCTATCCTGTATTCATAATCTCTTTTACTTTCAAGAATCAGATCTTGTTCCAAAACCATGACATTTCTTAAAAAATGACAAGATTAGTATTTTAAGTTGCAAGGTATGCGTGTTTCCCACTTGGTGTTTGAGCCTCTAGAGTGGAAATTTGCAGACTCACCCTCATAGTCACAGCTGTTACATGTTCAGGTTTTAGTATAATCAAATGACTTTGAGAACAGTTACCAAAAATGTTAGGTACAGAAGATTTGATGGTACTATAATATCCTTGTACTTCCTATTTAGCAGATAGTCTCTAAAAAATGGCTAGCTCACTTGGTATTTGCAATGGGAATATCATAGTGGTTTCTACTGACATACTTTTTAATTTCTCAGAAATCACTTTGTATGATGGCAACAAGTGTAAGATGATTTTAGTTCAAGTGCAATATTCTGCATAGAATTTTGTACTTGTGCTTCAAAGAAGCAGTGTGCTCAAATCATAATAATAATTAGCAGGGTTTACCTCTTTTTAATTTACTGGCTCAAAGCCCAACTTCTTTCCTCTCTGAAGTAGATTTACTTTGCAGATGTTAGATGGCCATTGGGGGTTTGGTTCCACAAGGATTTACACCTACCGATTTTTAGCAGATTGTGCTGGAGGTCACAAAAATTCTTCCACTGGGTTGTCATTTCATTTCAATAAATGCTTTTTTTAGAAGGAGAGGCAGGTGGTTGCAATCTTAGAAGGTTTTTTTTAAACTACAGTACACAACCAACCACTTTAGGGCTAATAATTTGCGCTGTTCTTTACCATGCTCAATAAAAAAGACCTCACTTGCTTTGAAAAGGTGTTTGTCTCAGATAAAGAGACAGGCAGACAGATGGCATAATGCAAGGAAAATCCAGAGTGGGAATAAATGAATAAATGGATTCGTCAGTGAGCTGCATAAATCATGTTATACACATTTTTGTATAACTTAAGAATTTCTGGTTCAGGAAAACGTGAAATTTTGCAGCACAGTTTCAGGCTACCGTGTTTTTTCTTTTCCTTCGCTGGTAGCCTTGTTCCTGCCTATACTTTCAAAACTGTTTTACAACCCTTTCAAGAACAATTTCACATTGCAGGGTTAATCTGAGGCTCAAGGAGCCCCAAAAGAGGTCCCCCTTTTAAAAATTCATGGCTGTTAGGCACTCTGTGTGACAGCAATCTGAATTCCAAATAGTGTGATTGCCCTCACAGGGAGAGTGCTCAAGGAAGGAGCAGCTTGGCCTGCTCTGTTGAGATGACTGGATGGCCGCACTTTAACAATCCAAACTGTTTAAACCTGTTTGGATAACTGATTAAGGAATTAAGGAAATACAACAGCTTTACCAGTTCCATGATGCAAACTACATAGCTAGGCCAAGATTTTCACGCTTACCTAGCAGGGATTTGGTGCTGCCCTTAAGGTACGTACATAAAGGACGGTCACTTTTCAGGTCGTAGGAGGTGCTCGCATCTCTTTGGGATCCATTTTCTGAACCAGCAAGCCTATCAGATGATGCCTGTTAGACTTCAGAGAAGGATAAATCCCAGATCACTAGTAAGTTTCAGTCTTTTGTTCTACAACTGTTAAAAATGTGCTCTACAACTTACTACATAGATAGCCAACCACAGAATTAATGCTTACTATTTTCACTTTTTTTCACATAGATTCGTGATGTTACATCAACAGCTAGTACTTGTCTTTGGAATATCACTAGCTAGTGATATATGTGCATTTAAAAGCTGTTATTCAGAAGCCCAAGTCTCCCTATATTATTTCTGCAACCTCACAGATATTCCACTTGTGCCAAAGGATACAGTGAAGCTTTTGCTAACTTTCAACTATATCAGACAAGTGACTGCAACTTCATTTCCTCTGCTGGAGCACTTGTTGCTGTTGGAAATCGGAATGCAATATGGCTATCCTGTTACTACAGGAAAAGGAGCTTTCAGGAACCTGCCAAACCTTCGTCTCTTAGACTTGGGATACAATAGGATTCTTCAACTGGATCTTGATGCTTTTGTGGGCTTGCCGAGTCTGACTGTACTCCGTCTGTTTCAGAACTACCTTGGAGACTCCATCCTGGAGAAACGTTACTTTCAAGATTTGAGCTCGTTAGAAGAATTGGATCTTTCAGGGAACCAAATCACAAAACTTCAGCCTCATCCCTTATTTTATAACCTAACAGTCTTGAAAACTGTGAACCTGAAATTCAACAAGATATCCAACCTGTGTGAAAGCAATCTTACCAGCTTCCAAGGAAAACACTTTTTATTTTTTAGCCTCAGTTCTAATAATTTGTACAAGACAGATGAAATAGCCTGGGCCAAATGCCCAAATCCTTTCAGAAATATTACGTTTAACTCACTAGACCTTAGTGACAATGGCTGGACCACAGAGAAAGTCCAATATTTCTGTAGAGCCATTAAAGGGACTCAAATTGGTTCTTTAGTATTTAGCTCTCATACAATGGGTTCGGGATTTGGCTTTAATAATTTAAAAAATCCAGATAATGATACATTTGCAGGGCTAGCAAGAAGTGATCTTCATTTGCTTGATATTTCAAATGGTTACATTTTCTCTCTCAATTCTTTAATCTTTCAAAGCCTCAGTAATCTGGAATTGCTGAACCTTTTCAAAAACAAGATAAATCAAATCCAAAGGCAAGCATTTTTTGGCTTAGGAAACCTGAAAACTCTCAATCTCTCAAGTAATCTTTTAGGTGAGTTGTACGATTATACTTTTGAGGGTCTATATAGTGTAATGTATATTGATTTACAGCAAAATCATATTGGGATGATTGGTGAAAAATCATTCAGTAACTTAGTAAGTCTGAAAATAATTGATCTCCGAGACAACGCCATTAAAAAACTCCCTTCCTTTCCACATCTGACCTCTGCCTTTTTAGGTGACAATAAGATAATGTCTATAGCTGACACAAAAATAGCAGCGACACACCTTGAATTAGAAAGAAATTGGTTGGCAAACCTGGGTGACCTGTATATTCTTTTCCAAGTTACAGATGTGCAGTATATCTTCTTAAAACAGAATCGCTTCTCTTACTGTGTGAAAAGTGATAATGTTATAGAAAACAATCAGCTAATCTATATGGATCTAGGTGAAAATATGTTACAGCTTGTGTGGGAGAGAGATTTATGTTTGGATGTGTTCAGGCCACTGTCCAAACTTCAGGTTCTACATCTGAATAACAACTACCTTAGTGCTCTTCCACAGGAGATTTTTAGAGGTCTAACATCTCTGAAAAGACTTAATCTAGCTTCCAATCAATTGTTTCATCTTTCTCCTGGGCTTTTCCCACAAAGCCTAACAAACCTAAACTTATCTGGAAACCAGCTTTTTTCCCCTGAGCCTGAAGTCTTCATGACTTTGAGTATTTTGGATATAACACATAATAAGTATGTCTGTGATTGTACTTTAAAGAGCCTACTAGTGTGGCTAAATGAAACCAATGTAACCCTAGCTGGCTCACAATCTGACAGGTACTGTGTATACCCACCTGCATTTGCAGGGGTACCACTGACGTCTCTGACATACGATGATTGCAGTGAAGATGAACTCCAGCAGACACTCAGGTTCTCAGTATTCCTCTTTACTGCCATCACTCTTCTCATGTTTCTCATGGCAGTCATCATTTTTACTCGCTGTCGGGGGATTTGTTTTGTCTGGTATAAAACTATCACCAAAAAAATAATAGGCAGCCATCCACAAGTAGCAGATAAAAGCGAATACAGATATGATGCATATTTGTGCTACAGCAAAAATGACTTTGAATGGGTCCAGAATTCTTTGCTAAAGCACCTGGATTCACAGTATTTTGATAAAAACAGATTTACGTTGTGCTTTGAGGAAAGAGATTTCTTGCCTGGGGAAGAACATATCAATAATATTCGTGATGCCATTTGGAACAGCAGGAAAACAATTTGCATTGTGACCAGGCAGTTTCTCAAAGATGGGTGGTGTGTGGAAGCCTTTAATTTTGCCCAGAGCAGGTACTTTTGTGATCTGAAAGATGTCCTCATTATGGTAGTGGTTGGGTCACTTTCTCAATATCAACTGATGAAACATAAACCAATTCGAAACTTTTTACAAAGGAGTCGATATTTGCGGTGGCCTGAAGATTATCAAGATGTAGACTGGTTTTTAAATAACCTTTCTTGCCAAATTCTGAAGGAAAAAAAAGTGCGAAGGAAAGCCAGCGGTATAGAGCTGCCGACTGTAGCAACACTCTCACATTGATTGTGTATGGGTTGCTGGCTTTCTAAATACCCCATTTCCAGCTGTGCCATGGCAGGAATAACCAAGTTGGCTTTATCTTTCCTTGAAAAATGAGGTAGAAAGATAACTATTTCAGTATAAATCCTACTAAACATGGGAACAGCTTGAAAGCAACCAGCAAATAAATGAAAGTGCTATTATTTTATGGACTAACACATTTTCATGAGAATTAAATGACTCATGGATACTTCACATTTTGGATGCTCAGCTTCAGACACTTTAGTCCTGATTTTCAGAGTACTACTTACAGGTCTGTTTCAGTTAGAGAAAGATGCCCATGAGTTTTTTTTAGAAAGAGCCCATGGTACTGTATGGGAGTGAGCAAGTATGCTTTCATGCATGGCCTAGCCTGACCATCAGTTCATGGATTATTTAGTCCTGTACTTTCTGAACTCTGAAACTTTTCATGCTCTGTTTCAAAGTAGAATCAGTGTTTTGCACCTGTATGCTTTACATTGCTGTAACACAGATTTCATTTATTTGTTTTCTACTCAGCCTCAGCTTCTCAGCTGGAACTTGTTCATCCCCTTCCCCTCCACAACTTCTCTGCTTGGTAAAACTATGGTCATTAGTCTACTTCATTTGCTGCTCTTTCAGCCTGGTGCTTTTTCAGTTGAGCTGCCTCCTGCCCTGCAGAGAGGAACAAGTATTCCCTTCAGATCTGAAGCAAGCCTGGGCTTGAAAAGCAAGCAAGAAACTACCTCAGCAGCCGTGTGGGCTGTACATTGGTGATATGGCCAATAGCCCAGTGATTGCCACATTCTGGAAGTGGAAAGTACAGACAACTGGTGTGTAATTTGGGTTGTTCTCTATACATCCTGCATCCTGATCAATTCTAAGGTGTTTTTCTGCTTCTATTGAAATTTTTTTGTAGAGTCGTTAATGCCTGATACTCTCTTACCTCTGTAATCATTTTACCACTGTTTGTTCAGGTATGTGTCTTCCGGGGGTTGTTCAGGGTCATTTTAATAAAAGTCTGACTCAGTGTTCACTGTTGTAGAACCTGTACCTATTATTTTGATGGTGACATACTCCTTGAGTCTACTGTTCATCTCAGTTTATACATTTATTACTAAAATAATTTCAGTATGTCTTCAGTGAGTTTTTTAGTGTAGTGAAGAAGCAGGAATAGGAGGTTTTATAAACTCTCTTGACCTTAGCTGCAAACAAATAATACCATCTTAACTATTGTGATAGAGATGAAAAAGTACAATCCACTTTGTGTGAATGCAGTTGATTAAATATAGAGGTGCCTGTGGCTGATCTAATTTACTCTCGGTGCACCAGTACACGGGTTTTCTATTGGTAAAATTACTGCAGTAAAATATTACTTCCTTCTCAATCAGTGTAGTCATTCAGGAACGGAAAAGGGCTAAATCTCGGAACGTTTTCCAGGCACCATGGGGCACGGGGGAGCAGGTCAGAGAAGGGATTGCCTGTGCTGAGGAAGCCCTGGAGGTCGCTGTTGGCTCAGGTAACAGCTCGGGCTTCCCAGCCCCGACTGCCTCCCGTCTGCTGCAGCTGCTGGCAGCAGGGAAAATGCTGCTGCAGAGAGAGGTCTGAGAAAGAACCAGCAGCCCTGGCTTCCCAGAGCCCCCGTGGGCTGTCAGAAGAGCCACCACCTGCATTTCAACTCTCTGCAGGTCTCCCATTTCTCTGAAAATGGCCAACCTTTTTCTGGTTTTTTCCCCAACTAGTGCAAGTATTTATAGGCATCCTTTAAAGTCAGAGGTTATACTGGGAAGTATTTCACATAAAAAACACTGACAGATAGCCAAAAGCAGGAATGAATCTGTACAATAAAGATCACGTGCAGGTCTAGGCTGTTAGCCTATGGTGTACATGGTGTAAGAGATAGGAATTCTAAAAGCATACTTAAGAAATTATATTTGGATGAATGTCACAAAACATTTTTGGTCAAGTGTTAATTGAGAGCCCTCTCCAGTTAGGACTTTATTGTATGCTTACACAACACTCCTGTCACTTCGGATACTTAAAACTTTATTCTGCTAACCTGTGTATGTGAGAATGACAAGTAGATACAGAGATTACTGAGATGGCTTTAAGTAAGGCTTTTCCATTTTGTTTGAAATGTTTCTGTCTACTTCATTCTTATGCCACTGGTGGGAAGCGGCTGCATAAAACTTGCCTTTACTTCAGTCTTTGGAAAGGTCTGACTTTTTACATAATGGCTTTCATAAAATGTTTGGATGGCATTTCATTGTCTACCTCCGTGCTCTTACACTATTTTGGAAACTTAAAGAGATCAAACCTGTGTCAGGAGCAGCTGGGAAAACTTTCTACCACAGAGGCAGCTTAGAAACATAGAAGTAGCCCAGCCCCCATCCACCCCTTGCAAATTCTATTGCAAGGGGTCTACAAAAGGCAGTAAAAGGATTTTTGGAGCACATGCTACTGAGCCATTCCTGCTTGTGGACTGGTTTGCAGGCATATGAATAACTGCAGTGCCAAATTTTAAAGAGATCCAAAATAACTTTCTTTTTCACTCACTGTGAAACCACTCCAAGCCTGAAACTCTCAGAACAAATGCAGTTGGTACAGTCTGTCCTATACAATGAAAAAAATTACTTCAAATAGGTCACAGAACCCTGATCACCACCTCTATAGAGTCACCTATTCTTAAATGACAAAGCCTGGGGAATTGTCAAGAAAGGGCTTGTGCTGACTTTATACTCCTCTGCTCAGCAGGAACCTCAAAAGCATCCTGTACAAAAATGGAGAATGACTATGCTTGATGAATTAAGGCCGTAAATTGAGCATCAGCCTCATAACTATTGACCAGATTCCCTTCAGGCTCGCTGGGAACATTACTGCTTTATTAGAATTTTATGGCTCCTCAGTTAAGGATACTCTCATCAGTTTTACTCACCTTCCTCAGTGAAAGACATTAACCTGCTGGAGAGTATCCAGAATAGGGTGTAAAGTGTGGCACTGGCTCTAAAGCAAGCTATTAAGACGGAAGCTGGTGAATTTATTTGCAGTAGCAGCACAGGGAATATTCAGAGGACAGTGACTCAGTGCCACATGGTATCACCTCAGATATTTAATAGTAAAAACCTACCCCCACCATTGCAAGATGTATTATAAACATTAACTAGTCAAGCAGGCAGTGGTGTTCAACAGCAACAGCTAGCCAGCCTGTTAGAGTCCAAAGATTGCATGGGCTCCTACTCAAAATCAAGGCACTCAAGACTGGAACACAGATTCTACAAACATATTCCTATGGAGGGTAACAGAAGCCAACAATGACATGCCCACATATTATTTCACATTTTACATAATTATTATTTCACATACAGTGAAATCAGGCTCCTCCCCCCCTCCCATTTGACACGCATACTAATCTCAGCAAAGTGTTGTGCAATTATATTTGCTAATCCCAAATGCTAATCCCCCCTCAGAGAGACTGTTCCACATGCTGGTAGATCTATCACCTTGTTAATTCACAGTTACTGTCCATCATTGCTGCCACCCCAATAGCTGTACTACCTGTGTGGAGAACACTAGCATAGTAAGACTACAGAGAGTTCAATCTCTTGAGTGGGACACTGCTACATATATTGCTCAGAATCACTCTGCCTTTAATTTTCTTGTGTCACATCATTAATTTAGCTTGTTTGCTGACTTCTGGGTCTTTTTCAGCATGACAGCTCTTCTACTTCTCACTGCCAGCGACCATCTGGGTTTCAGATTATTGGATCCCACCTTCTCAATTTCATGTGGTGCCGATTATTTTACAATGGCTTTAACAGGTTCTTTTCTTGCTGGAACTGTGAATAGCAGCAGTCCAGTTAAATCACAAAGCAAGGCCCATACCTGGCAAAATACTTACAGACAAAGAGCAGTACACAACTGAGTGGCAGGAGTGAGTGGTGAAGACACTGCAACTGGAGCAGTAGCAGCACATGCAATTCTCTGGGAAAGCAGCAAAATTAGGAAGGGTACACATGACCATCTAAGCATCTTGCCATCAGAAGGGGACTTAGGTTCCATGAGAAGTGGAAGCTTGAAGCAAGCAAAGACAAGAACAAGCTATATTTTTAGGGTCAGACTCTACAAACATGACCAAACATAATGCCCTAGTACAGTAAGCAGGTTTAACTTAAAATAGGACTAGCACTAGCAAATATTTGCAAGGTTTCTGTGCACTATACAGTATTGCCAACAACTAGCATGCAGGTCTGTAAAATAAGGCTTCCAAAATCAGAAGACTAGTGTAAAAAACTGAAAAGATTAGAAAACAATTGTAAATGTCTGGTATTTGACCCTGTAGAACACATTTTTACACTTTCTCCATGATCATAAGAAGGTGGATATTCATGTAGTTCATAAATACAAGAGACAAGAAATAATCCAAGTATTTCAGGACTTCTGCTTAACGGTGAGGTATGTCTAAATTAGTCAGGCCCTAAGTAAGGAAGAGCTTTAGGAAGATAGTGAAAAAAAGACAGGCGGGCCTTTCCAGCTTCCCAGCCCACTCTAGGTAGTGGTTTTACATCGCATATATCCTCTTCCATTCTTGCAAGATTTTTTAGTTGTTGCTGATAAATAGGATCAACAAAACTACAATCCTGACTGCAATGAAATAACCTAGAGGAGAAGTGACAATATGAAGACCTCCCATACAGACAAATTTACATGAGTATTCCTTTCAAGGCCTCTTCTGGTGGTTATTCCATTAGGCTGCTTGTCAGTCTCTGAGAAGTTATCAAACACCTTTGAGATGCCAAACAGCTCATTCTGCTTTTGGGTACAAGCACCTTTTCATACATAGCTTCTAGTTACCTGTTTTCTGTTTTGTCCCTCACAAAGATAAACTGAGCATCTTGGTCTTCAGACTCACTGTGCTGCTCCTGGCAGCCATCAAAGATTCCATACACCTGGAACAGAACTGGAGATGCTGCTCCAGCAGTATTTCCTCCAACTAAACAAAAGCTGCAAAAGCAAAGTTTAGAAGCTGAGATTTACCAGAAGGCCACTGTGAGCACTGACATGAACCACAGAGAATGCTGGATGCCACACAGGTACCAGAAATTTTAAATTCATCCTTGTTAGTCAACCTTGCATCACATCTAGGCATTAGTTTTGGGCCAATCTAACTCCTGCATGATCTTCCTTGCTGTTTGTACTGATTGACAGGAGGCTTCTCTACCCTTTCTAAACCTAACTTTGCTTTCTGTTTTCTGTATATACGGTGTAGTGGGTGCCAAAAATAAGTCTACATTTCCTTTCCCAATATGCAAAAGTCAGTATATAGGTATGACATGAGTTATTTCATAGCGCAAAGACTATCTATTCATAGCAGACTCTGTTTGTTTCAGACATGTGGTTTTCCTTCCTTTTAGATAGGCTATTGTTTGTCTTTTCCATTTGTATTAAAAATAAAATCTTTGAAAATGCAAGTAAGAGAGAAAAATATATTTCTTCTGAAACTAACAATTCTCCAAACAGGAAGGTTAGCTTCTTCCTGTTTAGACATTATGTTCAAAGAAAGGAAGTCGGGATTTTCAATGATAATAATAATTGCATGGTATGTAAACATCAGTAAGTATCAAAGAATGCTTCACTCTTTATTTAGGGTGTCCCAATTGCTACACTGCTGTTTAGAGTATCTTTACCAGTTGACCAGCCTCTTGCAAAAATGGATTTATGAGCAGTCATTGCACTGGGTTGATCACCTGTACGCACGCTTCCGTAGTATAAGAACAGCATTATAAGGCTGCCTCGAGCTGAGAGCAGTGATGGAAAGAGTGGAGCAAACAGAGGATCCTCATACAAAACAACAGTTCTGATGTGGCAGGGTTTTTTTTCTGCATAAGGGTTATACATACCAGGCAGTGTAACCTTTTCATGTTGCCACCCAAAGCAAAGTACTTCCAAGACATGAAGTTCCTGTCTGTTCCTAAAAACTGAACTGACAATGTAATTTCAGCATTGTGATTAGATGCAGTATCAAAACATAGATATTTGGTACATGTGATATCTTGTAATAGTGAAACCAGAAGTGCATTTTATTATTTTCTCTTTAAAGATGGAGGAATTGAGGCAGAGAGAATGAAGTTACGTACCTTTTGTCATGGGCAGCACTGGGAAGAGAACTCGGGTTTGACAAAGGATAAGCTATTAGGTCTGTTTGCTCTGTTTTGCAGGAGTTTTACAACATGCATTTTTATTACCTTGGAAACTAAAGTCTTCTATTTATCTGCAGAACTAATTAACAGTGTAAAGTCTCCACTTAATGTGCCACCAGTTTGCTGGTGTGGGGCAGAACTAGTTTTACAGGGAGAAGGTAGCTGAATATCGATCGAGAGTTGCCAACTTGAGTGCCAGTGATTTTGGCATGATCTGAGCCTATTCAGGACAGGAGCACTGGGCATTTCACTGGGAGTTGCTAACACTTTTCAGGTAGCCACATGGGCTGGTATTTCTGATGAGGACGTGCAAATTAAAAACAATAGGAAAAACAGTGGAGGACACATGGCTTAGTCCATGTGAAGACGCACCTGTGGGAATGCCAGCAACAGAGTAGGGAGAACAGGGAGAAGTCAAAGTGTTTTTAAACACATGAAATCTCTTTTGAGAACTCTAAGATACTAAAATTTCATCAATGATCAGGAAAAAGCTTTGGAATGAGCCATTTGGATATGTTGTTTGAAAACAATGAAGCCTAAGAATTTAATGTGAATAAGTAAAAAAAAGGTGAGACAGTTAATGGTAGGAAGTACAAGAAATTAATAAACATATCCCAGCTATAACCTCCTTTTTCCAAAGATCTGATGTTCTGGAGTTTACTCCCACAACTGCTCATCAGAAAATAAAACCCCAGGCCCATGCACCCAGCCTTCCCTTTGAAGGGTGAATCACTTATTTTGTTATAAGAGTGTTAGCACCTGCAGCCCTCCTGGCATAAACGTTCAATACTCCTGAACAGCAGGCCTTGAATTTCTCACTCTTTTCCTAGGGAGAATAGCCTTCAAGCTGCAAAGTGAATACATTCCAACTGCTCCTGTTGGAAGCATCTTGCAATTCTCAGTGTCAGCTTCTTTAATTTCAAATCTTGACTGCTTTGTAACTTCTTTTTGTAATCTCTCTAGTTCCACATTGTCAAACATCCCTGGACCATCTTTTGTTGCAAACGGATTTTCACCCACCCAGGAAAGGACCGTCCTGTGCTGTGAGTGAGGACTAACAGCTGACACGTATGCTGCATGGCAGGAATGCGTGCGCGATTAAATACAAGTTAGGAAAGATGTACGTCTACCATACTGTGGTGGTTTAATCCCTGCCGGGCTCTGAGACCACGCGGCCGCTGCCCCTCCCCCACAAAGGGAGTGAAATACAAAGCCCCGGGACTGAGATAAGGAAAGGTTTAATACAACAGAGCAACAGCAACACAACAAACAATAACAATAACAGTGATAACAATGAACAGAGCAAAGTATATACCGATACAGCAGTGAGAGAACCGGCTGCGCCAACCCACGCGATCACCGATTCTTCCCGCGCTCGCGCCAGGAGGTGACGTCAGCATGATATATGAATAACCCGGCTAGGCTTCCCCCCCACTGCTGGGGAAACTTAACCCTATCCTGGCTAAACCAGGACACATACTCACTACCCAGATT
The DNA here is from genome assembly GCF_031877795.1 of Strix aluco. NCBI lineage: Eukaryota > Metazoa > Chordata > Aves > Strigiformes > Strigidae > Strix > Strix aluco. Next base: position 25,052,452 of record NC_133933.1, read on the forward strand.
TCTGAGAAAATTCACGGATTAATCACAGCCCTTTCTCATGTCTCTGAAGTCTGGACTGCACTTGTCCTGCCAGAGGCATGATTTTTTAAGAAGATGCCAGCTCAGCCTTCAGCTGTAGCAGTCAGTGCTGCCCCTGACAGACCTCATGGCACAAGAGAAAATACAAGCTCGTGTGGAACAAAGAGAAATCCAGAACACGCAACAACTTTACAAAAATCCCTCGATACTCTTCAGGGACACGTCCAGAAAATGTAGGCTGTCGGTTAATACAAAGCTAGTGGTATTTCACTCCGTTCTGTTTTTACAGTTCTTTATCAGGAGTAATTTGGAATGTGACTTGATGGAGAACAGACTCAAGCTGGGAATGACAGAGCTCAGTTAGTTTAAATAATGAAGGAATTTCTTATTTGTTCCTAAAACTTGAGACAGGCTTTAGAAAAGCCCATTCAGTTTTCTGCCCTGTCTTCCATGTGCAATTCTCCTAGCCTAGGTTCTGGCTGAAGATGGAAACAAATCACTTCATGAAAGAAAAGACAGATTGCAAAAGATCTGTAGTCTGATTTGAAAGAGCTGAAGAACCCAGAGAAGCAAAAGAACTACCAACAACAATGGATGCAAGAAAATTATATCTGAAGCTAGCAGAAGTTTCCAGTGTGAAGAAAGAGGAACTGCATTACTACAGAGGGCACCCTCCCTGCCAACTCACTATCTATTCATATTGTAGATGAAATGACTGAATGAAAGGTAAAGAATGGTATGAGAGGCCAATAACCTGAAATAAAGGAGACAAATTCGACTTTTAAAGAATCTTCTACAAATCACCCTCTTCGTGCCTCACTTCTTCATCTTTTTCATGGGAAGACTAGCACAAGTCCTCTAACCTAAGGGTGCTGTAATTGTAAATACATTCAAATTGAGGGACATTTAAACACCATACTGATGGAGCAACATAAACACAAAAAATAGATAAGGGCTTAACGTACTCGCCTCTTAGGAGAGGAATCCATAGGCTTGTCTATGGCCACAGAAGTACACTGGCACTTGTCTTCACACCCAGACCTTTCACTGAGGACAGACATTATTTCATTTTTTCGCTAAAACTGGAAAATCTTTCCTATTTAGCATGACTTCTGAAAAGAAAATAATGTAGTTCACTAGAAAGTGGGAACCCACTCCCCCTGGGTGTTCTTCCTTTCGAGTATTTGCTCATACTTCTGTGGTCGTTTTTGCTAACAGTGTCCTTTTCATCAATGTTCTTCTCTGAAGAGACTCATTCATAATATTCTCATTTGGGTATACACACATTCGCCCCCTTGACACTTCAGAAATCCGCAGTTCCATTCATATCCCAGCACACACATCAGAAGGCTGTTTAAAAAGCCCCAGGAAGTTTGCTCAGACATGCTATTTTAGGAGACTTGGACTGGGTCTTGGAATTTTACAATATTTAGAGGATTTGGCACCGTGACTATTTCCACACCAGGACATGTGTGCCGTCAGAACGCGTACCGTACACCTCCTGAGAGAGGAATAAGCTACCTGCAAGCTAAGAGATAAAGAGGAAGGCCTATAAAATGCTTGAGAGTAGCTGTAGTAAATAATTTGGCAAAGACTGACCCAGTCGGCCAACAGCCCGACCCTGAAGAGAGAGGTAGGCCCGGCTGCAGCTGGCCAACCGCAATGCACACGCTGGGGACCCATCTGCTGCTCCGCTACCTATACTGATCCCTATGGGGAAGAAGGGTCAGTTTACACAGAAAATGTTAGCCTGAGGATGGGTTATAACATACTTTGGTATTCGCTGAAGGGACAGTACTAAACTATCTTATTTGTGTTACAAATAAGCTATAAAGCACATAGCTACGAAGCCTGACATTTCCTCTGCACAACTCCACTACATCAGCATATGTGTTACGGTCCTAAAATCACTGGAAGGTAAAAGGGCTGCCCAGTCATACGAAGCTTAAGGAAGAAGAACAAATAAAGATGCTGCAGTTTTCTACACAGCTCCAACATACTTGCTGGCAGCTGCCAAAGGCACCAGAGAGGCACCTTTTCAGCAGAGGTGCCCAGGGACAGTCCATCCTGCTGATACTGTGGTGGTTGCCAGACTTAAGAAGCTACTTAAATCAAAATTTTAAACAATAGAATGAGGAGGTGGCAGTGGCCACTCTACCAGCTTTATCCTTCTCATTGAACAGGCAACCTGGGATACCTGCTCAGACACCACTGACTGACTTCAGGGAGCAGCATCAGGGACACTGTTCTTACTAAACAATAATTTCTGCCACTCAGTTACTCTCCATGGGCTCCTTGCAGGGTCCAAGGTTTAGGAAGGATCTTATGACTCACCTCAGATTTACACGTACTCAGTATTTGCAAGCCCTTAGGAAAGAGGCCTGGCACTATAACTTAGGGACCTATCAGGAATATATGCGGAAAAATATTTTACAAGTATGTAGCTGCAAGTAACTACTATGGCTGGGCTGTTCTGCCTTCTCAGTTTTCAGAGAAAGGTGGTATTTCTTATATGTCTGTTCTCCCATGGGAGCCATTTATCAAGAAACTGGCCCATACTTCACATACATGAGACACAGCAATGGGCAATGAAATCCACCAAACAGACCTACATCTCACAGAAGCACAACAGCAGCTCTTCTCGGCAAAGCCTCACCCTTCCTTCTGCCATGCTGTAGATTCTGCTGCTCCTCAGATGACCTCAGAATACAGAGTTTTTAACTTAATAACTTACTGCTCTCTGACCTCAGCTTTACCCCTCTGAAGGAAGAAGCTTAGCTGGAGACACTGTGGAGGGATACAGCTTGTACTTCACTATAGAAGAAGCAGCCCTTACACTCAGGTTGGAGATCTCCCCGTATCCTGTTGACTGTATTTCATTGGCATGACAAAGCAGCACATCCTGCCTGAACCTATGAACCTTTGGCCAGACCCTCATCTTTAGAGCTCCAGAATACATGCATTAATAACGCCTGATGAGCTACCACAATATGTTTGATGCCTTAGTCACCAAAATTCAGCTTTGCAGAATACCATTCTGTTCTCCTGGGATCTGTATCCAAAGCCAGAATCTTCACTAAAAGCTGCTATGCCACCAAAACACCATCCATAGCAAAGCCAGCAGAGATTTTAGACAAGCTGTTGGATTTATTCTGACTTCCTGCAAAGGCTAGAGATGTATCAAGCCTCAGTTTTCAAAGTAGCATCTGGGATCAATGCAAACCTTTGTCACAAGTGGCTCAAGGTGTGAGATTCAGGCTTGCCTCCCACAGAGATCCAGCAGCTGCATAGATTTTTGACAGACTGATAACTGTTTATGCAGTAGTAAATATTTTCATACTCCCTCTATTTATACTTTCATGTCACTTCAGAATTATTTATATTTTTTTTTAAAATCAAAGATACCGAGAAAGCTATATAATCCTGTGTGTTACTTCACAGTTTGATAGAGAAAACATGACCTAGGAGGGTAAGAGCGAGAAGTGAGATGTGATTGCTTCAGTAGGAAGGTTAATTAAATAAAATTCCTCAAGATCTAATCCCTCCTGCCTAGCTCCCACTTGCCTTTTGTGACTACTCTGCATGTTTCAATCTACCCACTGAGAAGTCATTGAAGGGGATAATGGTTGTAGCCCGCCTGCCCTATAACCACTGACTTTGAGGAGGATGGGAAAAACATCTCTGAACAATTTTTTCCTCAGTACTAATACACTTAACCGAAATAAACCTGATCAGTAAAACGGTGACTGATTAATGGGTGTTTTGGCTTTGATGAGTCATCTGAGATGAGAGCCTGGGAAATATCTAGATGGTTGTAAGCTGGATGAACTGGGGAGAAGTCTCACAAAATTATGTTGTGGTAAAAGGAGAAACAGGGACCACAAGGCAGAAGAAAACAAAAGGGCTTGAAAATCAGAGAAAACTAGAGAAAAACAAAAAATGCAAAGAAAAATAAATGGGCTTTTTACATTTTAAGAAATCTAATATCTGACCCAGTTTCATCAATAGAAAGATACCCAGGGAGTTCCATAAATCTTGTAGTTAAAAAAAAAAAGGCAGTTTTACTACATCTTGAATAGATTAATCCCACAGCAAGAAGTATAAACTTTGGTTTTCAAAATCTTAGCCCTTCTTGAGAAATTTTAAAATTAATTTTTAAATGGGGAGAATCAGATGATCTCAGCCCTGGACCAGCCTCTGACTTACAGCATCCAAAATGATCAAGATGATTCTCCTGCAGATGTGGCCTTAAGCATATGCAGCTGTCTATGAATTCCACATCTAAAAAGGAGAAGTCACAGAAAGAGACCACCATGGTGACTCACTGCTTTCAAATCTTCCTTGCAAAAAAGATGTCTCTATCCTTTCCCAAAATGAGTCACAATTTTCTGATGTGGGCCAAAATCTGCCCTCCAATTCTCAGAAAATGGTGTTTATGGCGTTGCAGTGTCTAATGATTCAGGAATTGCAAGACCTCTTCAAGAAACAGAAAAGGGCTGCTACACCCAGGTTAAAGCAAATAGCATGACCCCTGGAGAGAAGACATCCTTGTGGACTAATGTGGGGATGAGAAAACAAAGATGCAAGGCTTGCTCTTAATAAGGCACAATCTCTGTGTTTTCCCTGTGACAACCACACACTTCCACAGCCATAACAGGAATTCATACGGTAACAGAAGCTTATCAATACGTATTTCAAATAATTCCCCATTTTTGATGCCTCCAGGAACTTCATCAATAGGTGCCTTAGCAAATAGGTACTTCTGTAAATCAGAGTATCAAGCACACAGAAAAATCAACTACCCAGGAACTGTTCTCAGCAGGAGTCACAAGCAACATCTGCCCTGGTACATTACCTTCTCCATTAGCCTTCTGAAATTAGATTTGACTTTGTGAAAAGGAGTGTGCAGGTACCCTTGTCAGCTCCAGAGGCATGAGACAGGAATGGCACTTTAATGACCCACTTAAAAGTAATGAAACAGCCATTTATCCTAATTGGAGGAACACTAATTATATCAAAAAGTGGTGCACTCTTAGATGGCAGAGTGCAAATGCTATCTAATCAAACTTAATGAATAGGTAAAGTATCCTGACAGAGCATCTGTGCATCACTCACACATTCCTGCAAACAGAAAAATTAGCCTGTAGGGAGCCGATCTGAAAATGGAGGTTTTAAAATGGAAGGTTAATTACGGTAGTTGAATACATGTGCTTTATCTGAAAACAAGTTCATATCATGAGCCTCAAGGGACGTTTTCCTTTTGAAAGAAATTAGGGTAGTTGAAGGGTGGCTGGAACATGGGGGAACACCCAGTGTGGAGGGCCTGTGGTGGTTAATGGGAACATGTGAGGGACTCCCAGTCTTCATTCATGGGATATAAGGAGGAGGTTCAAGACAGCCTTTGAGTAAAGCCTCCACTGATGCTCACCACTGCTGCTAAGCCACAGAGGTAAATCTTATGCTGAAATGTCTTTGTTTTCTCTCTAATTGGCTCCCAGTGAGCAGAAGAGAGAGGGCTTTGGCACTGCTGCTGGGAGGGAAAGGTCAACTCCAGTGTCTTTCCAACCAGACAGTCTGGAGTGCAGCAGAAGCAAAGCATACGGCCCTGGGCTGGCACGAAGCACTTCACATCCTTCAGCCTCAGTCCTTAAGGACAACAGGGCCGCTTATGCCAGGCTCTGAAAGAGATCTCATTTGCTCTGCATTAGCCAGGAGAAGGATGGTTGGGATGCAAGGGCTGGGAAGGGACACAAAACAAGGATCAGTGAACGGGTCGTGGAGAGCGCATCAGAGCCCAGCACTCCTAGAAGAGGAGATTATTGTTACAGGGGGGGCATAGGGGTCTTGCCTTCAGCAATCAGATGGATGTACTAATGCATTTGTATGAAAGTGAGCTGGGCTTTCTATGAGCTGTTCACTGATGGGATCCCAACAGCTATGAAAAAAAGATGAAAACTTTGCCACCTCTTTAAAAAAAAACTCTAACGAGGAATAGCAGTGAATTGACAAAATTGAAACCTCTGCCAATGAAAAAAGCCATCAACACTTGCTCCTGTGAGCAAGATACAATGTTAAAGTCAGAGAACATTTACCCTCAAGCCACATTAGACAGAGCCTTAAAATATTAGCAGAATTGGCTGCATGGAAGCCATGTGAATAGCGCTAGTTTTATATACTGAAGATGCCAAGTAAACACAGAAGTCTTGACCAAACAAGTACTGCACTGACAACTTAGCTAAAAAAAAAAAAAAATCTATGAGGGATGTAATAAAACTCCAAGCAAAATGTGTTCCCAGCCAAAAAAACAAAACAAACCTCAACAACTCAGGATAAAAAGACATTCACAGCCTCCGAATGCTTACTGAGATTAGACATAAAAGCCTCTTCAACTTATCTTGAGTTGTACTTTCCTCTTAATGTCAAAGGGTACCCTGCTGCATAGGGAGATGTTTATACCCTCTCATGGGAAGCCAGAGGCTTCAGATAAGGGAGTGTCTTTGGAAGAAGAGAGCTTTAAAGGCTTGGGAAGATAGCCTTTATTATCAGCCAACCCTCTATTAGGTTGGTGAGATTCCTGTTTGATTTGGCTGCAGTCTCTAGCCTCAAGTTCCTGCCCTAGCTTTTAAAATAGAACATGATCTCCCTGCAGCTGAAAAAGGGCAAAGGGTGGAACGTGTAAATAGCAATTAAAGCAAAAATCTTGTTTTTAAAAAACCCTCCCCTAAAAGATACTCTGTGCTCTTCCCTAGTGGCCAAGGTTGGCAGGCTGACAAAGCCAAACATGCCACACAAAACAGTTCAAGTTAAAAGTAACTTGCCCAGCTATGTCAAACTGTGGACGACAACACAATCCTGACATCACCCTTCCTTGCTCTCATGATTACAGGCAATTCAACCAGAAGGACAGACTGCTGGGCTGGGGCTCATTACTGCTGGGGGCTGTCCTGGCTCCCCCCCTAACCTTGGGACATGTCTGTTGCTTTACCTTTCTGAAGAGACCTATAAATAAGAATTTCTGGATTAGGTATTACTATATATTCTGACTATCAGCAGTTTTTGTTCCATATAGGTTGGTAAGACTACATAGGAAAATAAAACAGCTAAGCAAACCAAATTTGTTTTGGGAATAAGAAGCCCCCATACCCTTCCTTACCACCATGGAGCAGACCTGTCAGGCTCGTGCTTCACAGGAGCTGAGTGCGCTCAGCTCCCATTTACTGTTCATGTTTTGTGACCTTACCTCATCTGTTTCTCAGTTTTTCACTGTAATGTTATAAATCATGACTTTCTTGTCTCTCAGCATTTCAATCAATATATAAAATGTCAGATCAGATAACTGGTACTCTCTCAATGCACACTAATGTAATTTCATAATGTGATTTCATTTTTCAGAGAAAGAATCAGAGAAGCTATTATTGGAACAGGAAGAACTAGGTAATCGATCAAGGACACTTTAAAGACAAAATTGTTAGAGTTTTGAGTACCATATTTGGCTTTGGATTATACATGAGTGGCTTTTGTGACTTCTGCTCCATTTGTATGTACTACAAAACAAAACTATTTGCAAAAGCTAAGCGCATATACAACTGACCTAGGACAATGTGGATTCATAGGATGGTTAAGTGCCAGCACCTTGGGGAGATCAGTTAAGTCGTGGAAGTTTTTCAGTATCTATAATTTCTTTTTATATAGCATTAGTATCATGTGGAAGAAGTCACACTCCAGCTCATTTCTACCTCGTTTCCAAGCAATATCTGACATATTGGATGAATCTAAGCTAACATGTATCTCCAAGTATGACAACACTGTATAGAGATCTTGAAGAGCTGCAAGGTACGAGGTGTGAAATGGAATCAACTACAGCATTTTGGAGAATAATTAAAGAATTCATACAGGAAAAAAAACCACTCCAAAACTCATACTATTGGTTTGAATCTGTGCTCAAACAGAAGACAAATCCAAATGTGCAGTCAAGACCCAATCTCAATCCTTCTGGCTCTGAAACCAGAACTGTGCAATGACAAGATGAAGTTCTGCTCACGTCTCCGCACATTTCCTCTCTATTTGTTCACGGCGATATCATCCCATGTGTGTTAGGAGATGATGAGATTTTTCAGTTAGGATTCTTGGTAGGTTGGCTTCAATAAGTAGGGAGGTAGTCCCTTTCAGGAGCAGATTAGGAATGTCTGGGTGAACTGCTGATAATTCGTGCTATATAACAGCAGCCTGCACATTCAAAGTACTTTGTAAACTTTCCTCAGTTCTCTGAATTATCAGCATTATCATCCCCAACGCTCAGACTTGAGAGCACAGAGAAACTAAGTAGTACAAGTAACTGGAAAAGCCAGGGTCTGGGCCAGAGTCACAATTCTTATGTTTCTTGCTTGAGCCACCTCTTGGACCATCCAAAATCTTTTGAAAGAATAATCGAATAGTTTAATTTTTGCTCAACTTAGTAAATAAACTCATTTTTTTGCTCAAGGACTGTGTGGACACACTGAACACCTCAGTGGGGAATACAAGCAATTTTCTGTGATAGCAGTTTCACTGTACAGTCTTCATGACCTGCCTCTTTTTAACTCATAAAAGCTTTTGCTTCATAGGGAGGGAGGTTTGGTTTAGATTAAAAAAAGTCATTGCATTGCACAGTTATTCTTATAATGTCCCTAATTTCCAAGTACCTTTGCTAAGCAAAATATCATAAACAGTTTTTGTGTGAAACATGGAAATAAGCAAAGAAGCAGAACTAAGTATTACTGAGATAGACTAATTTGAGATGAGAACAGAAGGAATTGCAAACAGAAATTAAGGTATACAGCAAGGGAAACTGGCACAACACTGTATGAACATCTTGATGAGAATCAAAACCACCCAAATAACCTCACTGAAACCACAGAGTGATCTCTGATTTTTTTAAGCACTGATAGGCTGTGGGGGTGCCAGCACTTGAAAGAAGATATAACTTTTCCTAAGAGAAAAGAAGGTGTAAGATTTTGGAGATTCAGGCATCTCCACACAGAAAGTTTGGCAATATGGGAGAAAGAAAGGCATTTTTCTTCAAATTTTATGGTGCTAAAATTAAGAGAAATTCAGACTTCACTGGAGCTGGATTTCATCTGTGGTGTCTGTTTGCAGGGACTCGTGTTGCCATACCGTTAGGCACGCAGGGCAGAGCTGAGGAGTCTGGACAGACGTTGATTTTAATCAAGTTACCTGAAAAAAGTCTGTGTAGAAGGTGACTTCAGTTTGAGGTGACAGAGATAAACCAGATACCTTGGACACTGTTACACAGAGACAACTTAATGTCAGTGTGTGCCTTAAAGCAATGAAGGTTATGTGGGCAATTTGACACAGGCATACCTGACATTCTTCCCAAATTGGAGTGAAAAGACCAGCCTGTGATTTATACAAATGGGAGACAAAGCTGCACAAAGGCCAGGGGCAGAAAAGAGATCAAAGTTCTTAAACAAAATAAGTTATCCTTATCAGATTGAGGCTTTTTTTCATTTCAGGAAACATTTAAAATATTAATTTCCAGCAAAAATCTTATTCTCAGAATCATCTTCCTAAGAAATGAAACTCTGGATCAAAGAAGCTTCAGTCTTCTTGTCTTTTTTGTTTGGTTGATTTTCTTTATCACTTTCCTCCTTTTTCAATTTTTCAGTTGCAAAATAGAAAGAATTAGAGAGAGAGAAAAAGAGAAAATGTCAAGCAGCCACAAAGAAACCCGGACATTTTCTGTACAAATGCTGGTGAAATATTTTGAATTAATAAGGTGTTTATGCTGTATGCAAAGGCCTTCAAAATTAAAACATTTTTAAAGATCATTTTTCTACCATCATTACTTCACAAGCCCTGAAATAACACTCTGAGCCTTACAAAGCATTTCTGACCATTTCAAGATTTTCCAAACTGCACTTGAATAAAATCGTAGTAATAACAGTTTAAACAAAGCCTGGAGGTCTGAGTCTCTGGATTCAGGTATCACTCAGCATCAGTTTGAAACCAAAGAGCATTACGATTGTTTATTTTTTATTCTCTCTCCAGCTTCTCTTTTTAAAGACAACATTTACAGGAGTACAGGGCTCACTGTTTCTTATTCCTGCCTAGCATCCTATGGTGAATGGCAACCAGAACAAAACCAGCACTTGCTACTGCCAATCCATGGCCAGACACAGCTAAAGACTGTAATTTCCAGGGCTGATAAACAGGGTTTATTTCTCTAAATGGCTAAATTTCTTGTATTTGTGTTTTCCTTAAGGGTTTTCTAGTTCAGCCATGTTCTGAGGTTTTCACTTAAAACTCAGGCCTCCAAAATAGTGAGATTTCTGACAACTCCACGCTCATTCCAGCCCCGTGAGTCTGTTAATTCTCTCCAGGCTGCTGGAAAGACAAGGTAGAACAGCAGTCAGTCAGAAAGACACACTTATTTTCATCTCTTATGCAGCTGATATCTGAGAAGAACATCTCCGTGAGGCCCTAAGGGCAACAAGGACTTTGATTTACTCCAGAAACTGCTTTCTTAGACAAGTTGCTCTCTTGGCAAAATTTTTAACAAATTCTTGAACTATAAAGGCTCAGGGAAGGTTTTGACTTCCTGCCTCACTTGAATAAATATTGTTTGCACTGTATCTTGTGTGACTTCCCCAGCCCCCCAGCAACAACACTTAAAATTTCCTGATGGCATGTCAGTATGTTGCATGTTTAAAGGCTTCATTGTTTATAAGATCAATAATTATTCTACAAACACAATATTGAAGAATTATTTCAAATCCTCATAAACTTCAGTACCAACAGGAAGAGGAACCTAGGGCAGGAAAAACCTGCAATTACTGTTACGCATTCCCAGTAACATCAGTACACTGTCTTCCTTGTTCTTCATCTCTCTTCATCTCGGATATCCTCTGGCAGAGACAGCTCAGAGAACAAAAGCTGGACTAGACATTTGTACCAATAAGAACAGTATCTAATATTACACTAGCTAATGAAAAATGTCCAAAGATATCAACTGTCATGCTTCAAGGGGATAAACTGATCGCCAGCTGAGCTCAAGAAAAAATAGCTTCCTCACCCTTACTCCACACAACACTTCAATGTAATTACAAGGGGAACACAATAAGCATTTAAACCTTTTTTGAAACAGCCACAACTGGAAGCACTAGAAAGAAAACACTTGACCAGACAACTCACTCGCCTCAAAAATTCCTACAGCAGTACAAAAAATAGGGTAGCAATCCAGACCAAGGTAATAAAGGAATTTTGGCTTTCCTCTTGAAATGTTGGCAGATGAGCCACATATGGCTGTTTGCTGCAATTCATGCCAACACATTAATGAGTGTCTGTTAAGGTACTACAGTTACTTCACAGCATATTGTCTGCAAATCCACCAAGGACCCATATCACAGTTTAATTCTAATTCTTCTAATTACTGGTCCTGCAAGGTCAAACTACCTTCGTTAAGTCTGGCAGTTCTTCCTAACTCAACTCCAGAGCATTAACGTCCACTACTCAAGAAAACAGTAATACACACTCTCAGAGGTACATGTACAACTCAGACTCAGCTAGTCTGTCTCTACATACATTCCTTTTATTCCTTGTTCAGTCGATATTAAATACACCTCTGAGTAGCTAGTTTTGCCTCTGCTTTATTTACCAGGCAGAAGGATTTATCTGGCTGCCAGTGCTGTAGATTTAACCCGTCATCTGAGAATTAGGCTTATCTTCTTATTTCATACATCATTTTTAATAAGAATAATCATGCAATCACAGCAGAGATGTAATTTATGAGATGGTGCCTTCTCCTGGAGCTGTGCAAATTCTGAATCAGGAGTAGCTAATATGTAGATTAATTATCTGGCTCTCCCTAATTCTTGTATCTGTTCCCCTCTGGTAATATCCTTGCCTTATATTTATCTGTAAATCCTGGAACATCCACAAAAGGCTGCAGAAGCAATACAGAACTAAAAATGTGGGACAACCAAACTATGTGTCTTATTTTGGCATTCTTTTCACTGTTGCCCCATCTGTAATACTGCAGAAAGGAAGCAGATACCACGCAGTGACTGGCAGTCTTCCCTCTTGAAGGTCAACATTGATTGGGGAAAATAGAGAAAGGGCAGGTGGGAGAAGATTTAGAGATACAAGAATGAAGTTCACAATTAAGTACCCAAGTATAAAAAGGCTTTCTGAGGAAGGTCTGAAATACATCCTGAGGGAGTTCTGATTCTAGATTCATCTAATACCTTCTGAGAGGTTTCTTCCTGTCAAACAACAAGAGAATGGCTATGTCTGGGCTGTGTGTCTGGTGTGGTCCTACAAAAATGCAGCAGCCAGAGTCATACATAGATTAATATTCAGCTTGTAATGAGGCTGAAGTTTGACCCGTTTATTGATCTGGAAACTAGATAAGTGCCTTAAATTGGTATTGAAACTAAATGGGAAGCAGAAAAGAGCAGGCTTTAGATGCCCACTGTGGCCTGAAGCATGGAGAAGGCAGGCAGGCAATCACATGCTGTCCCCACTGAAATCTGTGCATCATCTTCAAACCCAGCTTTAGATAAAACAAATCACAGAAATACAATCTGGAGGTGATGAATGAATTGACATAATGTGGCCAGATGCTGTGTAAGGGAAGAACGGCCAAACTTTCTTAGAAAGCTGGAAGTGAAAGATTACATTTTTAGAAACTAATGTAAACCTGAGCTTCCTCAAGTAAAGTATGCTGATGTGTCTCAAAGCTTCAGCTGACCTAAACACCATAAGTAAACGGTTACCAAGAAAAAACCACCCCAAACTTGTTCTTACAGCCACAACCTTTAAGACCAACTCTAACCTTTAAAGAAATCCGGGTTTATGCCTGCTCCTTTATTTTATATTTTTATACACACACTTATATATATATATACGATGCTAGAACTTTACCGGAAAAACTGTTTCCCACTGGAAATTACTCTCTTCATTTCTTCCTACAAGACAGGATGACTGTAAATTCCAGGGTCAGAGAGGGTTTGTTCAAAACCTAAATCAAATGATGGCTCCTACATTTAAGTACAGAGGTGTGCAAGAAAACTGCTGATCTGTAAAAACAAGAATAGATCACCTGTATTTCCTAGCCTCTATATTCACACACTGGAAGACTCTGAACTGGAAATCCAGTATTTCAGTTTACAAAAAGCACACAAGATTTATAACTCTTTTATTAATATGCATATTGCACACAAAGAAGTATTACTAGGTGTCCTGGATGAGTGCTGTCCGCTGCCATAGATTAAAATCCACGCCTTTTCCTGTTAAAACCTACACAAACAAACAAATGGGAACAATAGATTAGTCAACTGAATTAAGTTTTCCCAAGCAGCACAGAGCTGATGGCCGACTGTTAGCAAGAAAATGAACTGGATTTAAAACATCAGCACAGGGAAGACAAGAGACAAGAGCTGGGCACAGAGAGCTGGGCCCAGGGACTACTGTAACCACTGATTCTACCCTCTCATGAAATAGGTAACCAGTTACCCAGAAAAGGAGGTGCTCTGTCCCTAAAAGGCAACTGCTAAAGACTGTTGTATAGGATGACTTTCAACAGAAGTCAACATTGGCTTACAACTTGATTTCCTATTGCAGCCCACAGCACAGCGATACACGTGGTAGCTTGAGTACTGAAGGCAGGATAAATAAGCCAGGCCAGAGCTTGTGCTGTCCCAGCTTGATTCCGTTGGTCGCTAAAGGGAGCAGGGCATGTATCTCAGGTAAGGCTGTCAACCCCTTCCTTTGCCTGGTCAAATAAAAAGATTCATGGAAGCAAAGTAGCCCATTTGCCAAGCTTGCTACCTCAAAGAGGAAAGAAATATTTCACCTGTTCCTGTGCTTGTCCAACTTTCCCATGTTATTCCAGTTTCAGGTTTCAATCCACTTGTATGTTAGTTTACAGGAAACAAAGAGACTATACTGCACTGTTAGCCAAAAAGACATTGCAACCTCTGGAAACCTTCGGAGAGTGATGTTCCAAGTTAGGTACAATTCACTGCTCCTAAATTAGGATCTTGGGCTCTCTGGACATTCACTGGGAAGAGACACACGTGCTTCCAAAAGGTTGCACCCAAATTTGGTGTCTGAAGAAGACAGTGGAAGTACGTCTCAGATTGCTATTGTGCAGTCAGTAGCTTCCTGTCCCACATTTAATTTGGAGGTTTTCTGTAAAGAGAACAGAGGGATTTCGGGCAGGACACCACAGCCCAGGATGCACATGCTTTTTCTTAGTGACAGCAGTCAGCTCTAGGTGCTGGCATACTTATTGTCTGCTGCATCCATACCCAGGCAGGCTGAAGCTCTCAGATCTCACTTTACTGAACTAACTCAGTATATGCCAAAACTTGGTAGCTGGGAGCCAAATTATCAGATCAGCCACTGTCCTATAGAGAAGGGATGGAAGAGATTGAGTCTTCTGACACAGTTCCTGTTTGTCTCCCCCATTTCCCCTTGTGGTTTTTTTCAACAGAGCAAAGAGGGGAAAGAAAATTAGATAGGAGAAAAAACCCCAACCCTTGTGGGTAAAACAAAAGCAGTTTTAATGCAAGCAAAGCAAAGCAAAGGTCCATGCGCGGAAGCAAAAAAAGAAAACAGATTTATTCTCTACTTCCCATGAACAGGCGA